>NW_022990673.1:3158076-3212417 GCF_902827175.1 Gymnodraco acuticeps
TGTAATTAAGTGTAATTTGGCATGCTTTTATTTTGAAGGCGAGTTAACGCTGTTGACAGGAAGTTGTTGTTGCTATGGAAACAAGAAAAGTTTCACAGCGGGCGGAACTTGTCATAAAGTCCGCGATAATAACACCCACCCATTTAGAGGGAAGATATGATTGGTCAATTGTACTGTCATTTGACATTACTCTCTTGTTCAGTTTTGAAAAAATTATTTGAAAGCGGGGCCCTCTGTGAATTCATAGCTGGACCGCCTGGACGTCCAACAGCTCCTCTCTTCACAGACTCGCAGAGACGAGTTTCTTTCATTTAACCCTTCACATTCCAACAGAAACTGAATAGGCAGATTCGAAGGATTTATTTCTTTGGAATTGTTATTTTAAACACAATCAAATCAAGTTATTTTGGTAAAACTAATGAAAAATATAACAAAAAAAATATTTTTTTAATGTTTTTAAATATTATTTTTGAAGAATATCTTAGGCCTGACGGCTCGCCACTGAGATAGAGTATATTTGTTATAGCCCTCTGACATAATAGGCCTATCTCCATTATTTAGTTTATTTCCATGTTTTTAATCTTGTAGTCTTTTACTTTGCTGTCTTTCAAGTCTTTTGTGAAGGGCTGCATGATGACTTTACCCAAACACAACTTAAATCGTGGATATTGAAGACGGACCTAGTGTTAAAACCTAAACGACTTGCCTTATGTCTTTGTGCTTCAGTATCTAAAGTATCTCCTCGGAATTGATCGCCCTACTCAGAGAGCATTGGAGAGACCGGGAATTTTCTTGAGAGGCGGTTAAAACGTGTTTATCCTCTTCTTTCATTACATTGATAATATTGCACATTGCCCTTGAACTTCAAATTAGACATTCATAAACATTGTAAATTAAAGTAGCCAAGGTATGTGTTTGTTTGAGGAAAACCTTCCTTTATTTAAAGGACTATGGCAAGTTATCGCAAAACTATAGGTTACTTACGTAACCCCAGTTCTCAGAGTAACATGAAGTGAGATGTCTCACTATGGGATGCGCCTCATCGCGGAGCAAACAGAAGCATCAATCTCATTACGCCAATCCTGATTGGCTGGTGATCTTGACGTCAGGGAATTCACCCCCTAAAAGTAGCTTGCGCCACGACGCATGCGTCATTCAAAATAAGCACCTCTTCTCGCTTCACCATAGCAAGGAGGGCCGTCTGGTGAGACATCTCACTTCATGTTACTCTGAGAACTGGGGTTACGTAAGTAACCTATAGTTCTCATTCATAACACTCCGTTCGATGTCTCACTATGGGAAATTGTAGCTCCCGTATTGTCAGACGAGCTTATCTCGAAAATCACCAAACCAACCAGAACTTAACAGGTAGAGCTCTGACTCAACCAGGTGCCCAGCACTGCTTGAGTCACACTGGGAGCAGAACGTCCAGCCTGTTAAGAGGCGGACAAAAGTGAGCGGCGAGGACCAGCTCGCCGCTGCACCAATGTATTGGATGGGAAACATCCTGGACAGAGCCCAGGATGCAGCCAGACCCTGAGTCGAAAGAGCTCGCGGACCCGAGGGTGCCTGCGAACTCTGACTCGTAAGAGCCCCAAAGCAATTGCTTCCACAAACCAGTGGGAGAGCCGTTGCTTAGTAACAGGCTTGCCCTTATAAGGGTTAGCCCAGGACACAAGGGGTTGGTCATTATGACGAAGCACCCTTAATCTGTCCCTGTACGTGCGAAAAGCACGGGCTAGACACGGCAAATCCGGCCGCTGTTCCCCGGAGGAATACAGTGGCGGGGAGGATGCCTCAATGTCAAATGTGGTACCTGAACCAACCGCCTTAAGATAAAGGCAGGGTTGGGCTTCAACCACACTCTGTTTGCCCTGGGGCGAACTGAGTGCATGAAGACTGTACAGATAGTGCATGAGTGCCACTGGCTCGCTTGGCAGCTGCCAGGGTCAGCTTCATGTCACACTGTATTCAGATTGTACCACTCACGGGCCAGGCCCATAGAGCCAAGCGCTCTGGGTGTGGGTGAAAGATCGCCCCCCCCGCTTGGGACAGTATGTCCCTGCGTAGTGGGAGCTGCCATGGCTGCCCGCACAGCAGCTGATATATCTCCGCTAGCCAGTACATAGCTGGCCAGTGCGGAGCTATCAGGATAAGTGTGTGGCGTTGCTCTCTCACTCTGGCCAGAGTTGGGGGTATCAGAGCCAGGGGTGGGAACGCGTACAGAAGGCCCGGGGGCCAATCGTGCGCGAGTGCATCCACGCCTAACGGTGCATTTAGATCGCGCATCGAAAAGAACAGCTGACACTGAGCATTGTCTTTCGATGCGAACAGATCCACCCACCCACAGCTGGCTCACAATCCTTGGATGTAGAGTCCAGTCTGCATAAAGTGGTATACCTCTGGACAGTAGATCTGCCCCGAGGTTCATCACTCCCGGTACGTGCGTCGCTCTCAGAGAGAGGAGACGTCTACCGCTCCATAGGATCAGTTTGCGCGCCAGTGTGTGTAACTGGAGAGAACGCAAACCCCCTTGGCAGTTAATATACGATATTGTGGTCGTATTGTCTGTCCTCACGAGGACGTGATGTCCCCTGAGGAAAGGCAGAAAGCGTTTTAGGGTGAGAAACACCGCTAAAAGCTCCAGGTAATTCATGTGCGCCCGCTGGAGGTCTCTGCTCCAGAGACCCCTCACCGGGCAACCTTCATAAATACCTCCCCAACCTGTCAGACATGCGTCCGTGGTGACCACTTTCCGTGAAAGGACAGCACCCATAGGCACACCTCGTACTAGAAAAGTTGGGTGCAGCCAGTGATTGCAGTGCCATTACGCATTTCACAGTAACCATCACTCTCCGCGCGCCATGGCGCACGGGGTTTAGTTTTAGGGCGGCCACCCAGCACTGAAACTCCCTCATGTGTAAGCGTCCCAGTCGTACGACCAGGATGGCTGACGCCATGAGCCCCAGCAATCGCAGGCATGATCTGAAGAGAACATGTTTGCGCAGCTGGAAAAGAGCGAGACAAGCTCTGAAAGCTTTCACTCTTTCCGCTGACAAGCGAGCTGAAAAGGGCACCGAGTTCAGGCGTAAACCCAGGAAGAGTATAGTCTGCGCGGGGCACAACATGCTCTTCTCTGTGTTTATTATGAAACCCAGGTTGAGCAGGTGCTTTACGAGGACATTTGTCTGCGTAACAGCCTCCTGCTCCGACTGTGCGAGAAGCAGCCAGTCGTCCAGGTAGGTCGCCAGGCGAATACCCTGTTGTCTTAACGGGGTTATCGCGGCTTCCGTACATCGTACAAACACCCTTGGACTGAGAGACAGACCGAAGGGGAGTACTCTGTATTCATAACAGATCCCCTGAAATGCGAATCTCAGATATTTCCTGTGTGGGTAATATACTGGGATGTGAAAATACGCATCTTTCAGGTCGACTGATGTAAACCAGTCGTCTTGTCGCACGAGCCGCAGCAGAGATGTGTGAGTGAGCATTCTGAACTTATATCTTTTTAGATATTTGTTCAGAGCCCTCAAATCAAGTATTGGCCGAATTCCGTTCCCTCCCCGTTTGGGAACGAGGAAGTACTTGGAACAGAAGCCGCCCTGACTCTGCTCGGCGGGTACAATAGATATAGCCCTCTTTTTTAGGAGTGAGAGAATCTCTCTCTCCAGAATATGGGCTGACTCTCCTCGGGCCTGCGAATGCAGAATGCCTGAGAAGCGAGGGGGGGGTGACGGTGACTTGGAGTCTGTAGCTCCGTGTAACTGTCTTGAGAAACCCAAGCAGATGTCGTGAGCATCTCCCGCTGTATGCTCCTTAGAGCCAGCTGAGATGTCACGTCTCTTCCCCTCTGAGTCTCTATTTGTTGTGTTATGGGGCCCTCCAGTGTCTGAGCACTGTGGTGCCCCATTTCGACAATCCCCACCGACACAGCGCATGCGTGTGGCGGTGGTGCCCTTACCGCTCCAGCCGGCACTGCGCATGCGCGTGACGGTGGTGCCTTCACAACCCCAGCCGGCACTGCGCATGCACGTGACGGTGGTGCCTTCACAACCCCAGCCGGCACTGCGCATGCGCGTGACGGTGGTGCCTTTACAGCTCCAGCCGGCACTGCGCATGTGCGTGACGGTGGTGCCTTCACGACCCCAGCCGGCACTGTGCATGCGCGTGACGGTGATGCCTTTACAGCTCCAGCCGGCACTGCGCATGCGCGTGACGGTGGTGCCTTTACAGCTCCAGCCGGCACTGCGCATGTGCGTGACGGTGGTGCCTTCACGACCCCAGCCGGCACTGCGCATGCGCGTGACGGTGGTGCCTTTACAGCTCCAGCCGGCACTGCGCATGCGCGTGACGGTGGTGCCTTCACAGACCCGTCAATTGTCCGCCCTTTGAGAGAGGCCGTAGCTGCTCTCAGAAGGGGAACAGTTGACGGACTGTTTATTGTTTTTATTGTTTTTCTTTTCATTTTTTCGAGCTGCGCCCTTGGCTCGAAGCCTGGATGCGTCTGCGGAAAATGTTTTATGACAGAAAAATCAATAAGTGTGTGACATGTGTTTATGCGGACTTGAGGATGGTGTTGAGGCATCTCTCGAGGCGGCGGGAACATATTTAGAGCTGGGGAACCGTAGACTTCCAGCTCTGTCACAGAGGGGAGAAGGAGGGGCTGTCACGCCGCTCGCTTCTTCTTCCTCGACTGCTGGCCGAAATTCTGGGTTGGCTGCGCCTGGGCTGCAGCCGGAACCGGAGATTTTCTAGGCCAGCTCGCCCTCGTCCCCTGCCTGGGCTGGGGACTCGGGGCGGACTGCGACCTCTGCGTTTTCGGTATTTTGAACCGAGCAGGGTTCGGGGCAGCTTGGACGAAGGGCTGCCGCTGCGAAGGCAGCGGCTGGGCCCTTCGAGGGAGGCAGAGGTGGAGGGCCTCGTCCTCCTTCTTTTTTCGACTCGCATCTCCTCTGCATGGAGGCAAGAGCGGAGCCAAAAATCCCCTCGGGAACGATGGGCATGTCAAGCACATCCTCCTTTTCCCGGTCTGGGAGGTTGGTGAGGTTGAGCCATCTAGCTCTTTCCTGCACCACCATGATCCCCATTGTTTTTCCCGTGGCCTGGACGGCGCAGCGTTGGACACGGAGACAAATGTCTGTGTCCGCGGCCAACTCGTCCAGAACGGCCGGTCCAGGATTACTCAACATATCCTCACAGAGCTCCGCTTGGTATGCGGTTAGCAGTGAGGAAAAGTTCAGAGCCCTGGCGGACAACGCTGCGGCTCTGTAGGACCGTTCAGTCATGGTCGACTGGAAACGGTCCACCTTCGCTGGCAGCGTGGGGTTCCTGCTTGGTGACGGGCCCATCCTCGGTAGGAGGTGGGCTGCCACCAGCAGTTCCATCAGCGGTATGCGGAGCAGGCCGAGCCTCTGCGGGCGAGACCATGGTGAGGTCTCGCCGGGAGCTCCCGCCTGGTGAGGCGTGGGGCTCCGTTCCCGCGTCTCTCGCCGCCACCGGGTCCCGGCCTGACACGGCGTGGGATCCCGGTTCCGCAGCTGCCGCTGTTAGTGAGCCCCAGACCGACACAGTGAGGGGCTCAGTCTCTGCGGCGGACGCCCCTGTGTCTTGATTGCCAAACGGCGAATCAGTGGACATGAGGGAGTCCTGTTCCAACAAGCTAGCTTGGTGTGCTAGCCGTCGGTGGAGGCTCTTTCGGGTGAAACGGGCACAATGCCCGCACGAGCCGGGGTTGTCGATAGCCGCGTGTTCCAGCCCGAGGCAGGACGAGCAGACCTGGTGTGAGTCTGTGCCAGAGATGTTCACAAGTCTTTTTTTGCAAGTCCAAGTCAAGTCTCAAGTCTTTGGTCACGAGTCCAAGTCAAGTCTCAAGTCTTTGTGGGGTGAGACTTGATCAAGTCTCAAGTCTTTGGTCACGAGTCCAAGTCAAGTCTCAAGTCTCTAAAAAATAAAAGTCTCGTGTCTCTTCTGGTTGTAATAAGCCTTCTATTGTCTGCTGCTATCCAGTCTGTTAAGAAGACTGCACAGCTATATCTAAGAAATTCAAAGCATTTACTGTATCTGAAATATACTGAACTGGTGATATTAAAACATGACCTGTTCCAAAAGAGATATCTACCATTAACACCATTTATGTATGTAACTATGTATTTTTCTACGTTTAACGTTAGCCAGTAAATGGTGGCAGCGGAACGTAATGATTAACGTTACCGACCTTTTTTATGTCATGTCAAGAGTTGGATGTCAACGCCACTCAACGCAAACAAGTGTGACAAGCAAACATTCACTCATCTTTTCAAATATTCAGTTACAAAGCTAGTAGCAAGCTAAGTTAACATTACATAGCTGATGCTGAGCTAAACATGTTTGCTAACCGTCCATATGCGTTAATGTGACTGACCTCTCCGGGTGAGTTTTCAATTGCCTGATGAAATTTGACGTTGTTGCACCAGCATCCTTGATTTGAATATTGCAGACTTTGCAGTGTGCGCTCCTTTTGTTGGTGCCGCCGGCGTTTTGTTCGAAGTTTTTATAGTTGAACCTATTTACAAGCGGTACAGCTGCAGGTGTGCCGCCGGTCGCCATGGTGTTACCATGATGTTAATGTTAAAGGTGGGGTAGGTAAGTTTGAGAAACCGGCTCGAGATACACTTTTTGTTATATTCCATGGAATGCTCTTAACATCCCGATTGCCGGCCCGGCTAAAGTAACTGGATGGCCTACCTGCCTGTCAGCCTCCCATCGGGGCACAAACTTATCTCGTGCCCTCATTGGTCATGTGCGCGTTCGTGTGTGTTGGAGGAGGGGCTCTGTGAGGAAGTGGCAGATTTTCTCCGGTTGTGTATTTTCAAATTCTAGCGATCTCGAGCCGGTTTCTCAAATGTACCTACCCCACCTTTAATACGCCAAAAATAGAAAACAACAATGATTGTTCACGAGTCCCAAAACACGAGTCCAAGTCGAGTCCGAAGTCTTTTGAGCAGGAGTCCAAGTCAAGTCTGAAGTCTCTGTGTGTGCGACTTAAGTGCGACTTGAGTCCGAGTCACAAACTTGAGTCCCCATCTCTGGTCTGTGCCTGCTATCTTCAACCCGCAGCCGCATGACCGAGCCTCCGAGTCCCTGACTCCTCTGGTGTGAGGGGGAGAGGCGTCCATCTTGTTTGCCTCGTGGCGTGGAGAGGACCCGCTCGTAACAGGTACGTCGTTGAGAGAAAAAGTGTTACCAACCCGTCCTTAATCCGGAGAAAAAGGGACGGTGTGGGTCCTTTGTTCTCAAAGAATATTGACTGGTGTGTCAATATACTTCTAATCCTTTTCTCCTCCGTGAGAGAGAAAAAGAAAAGCGTCCTCGCTACCGTGGTGTCGGTAGTAAGGGGAAGCTAGCTAGCAACAGGTGCGTACAGTGGCGGCGCCAGAGATTTTCTCTAGGGGGTGCTGTGGGGTAGCTTGACATTTCATAGAGGGTGCTCAAACATTAAGGGTTTCCCATTAATGCACCAGCGCTACAGTTGAATTTTCTACTGCAACACTCCCCACACGCACACACAGTGTACCCGCGACTGTTACAATGAAGGCTCGATAATCAGCTCACGGCATATAGGTGTAAGCAGGGGTAAAGTGTTATTTTTACAAGTGGGGGGTGGCTCACCTCCTCTAGGGGGGTCCTCACCTCCTCTAGTGGGGTCCGGGGGCATGTTTCCCCCGGGAAGATTTTTTTAAATATTGAAGTTAAAAGCATCAATCTGGTGCACTTTGAGAGCAACGTGAAGAGATCTTTGGATACATCTCTCAACATCCATATGACACAGAACTGTAAACAGATTTTCTATTTCTTTATAGATATTTTTTAAATCACTCCCCTTTTAAAACAAACCGTTTGAGACCCACTGAGATAACTAGACTAAAGTTAACTATCTAAACACTGAGAGCCCTTTACTTCACCTGAGCTGAGGTAATCTGAGACTATCCGTATGAGAGGAGAGAGTTCTCCCTCCACCTTGTTGTTGAAAAAGCTCCTAATAACCGTTAGCTTGGCTAGCTAGCACCAGATGCTAACCACAACGATCTCCGGTAGAGGCGAGCTCTCTCTCTCGCTCGCGCACACACGCAAACAAATGGCTCGTGCCACACACACACACACACACACACACACTACACACACACACACACACACACACACACACACACACACACACACACACACACACACACACACACACACACACACACACACACACACACACACACACACACACACACACACACACACACACACACACACACACACACACACACACACACACACACACACACACACACACACACACACACACACACACACACACACACACACACACACACACACACACACACACACACACACACACACACACACACCACACACACACACACACACACACACACACACACACACACACACACACAACACACACACACACACACAGAGAGAGAGCAGAGCTTGAATGAAACACAGAGACCAGAGAAGCTACTTGTAGGCTACTCACGACGCTAGGCTATTATGTGCAGAATCCCTCTCGCTTTCAGGTGGTTTTGATTGAGTGTCCACACGTGGACGTTTAAGGACTAAAAAACGATCCATCTTTCACTTTGCTGTTAGCAAATAATGTGGTGCTCGAGCTAGCTAACAGGAAGTCACTCAAGTGTCAAAGTAATTTAGCCTATGGGTAGGTCAAAAATCGAATGGGTGCTGGCCATTGGCCTAATCATATCACCTGTGTTGGCTTTATGTTTTTGGTCAAAAATGTGTTTGTTTCACATTTGCATTGATGTAATCAATAATGTTTCTAATTTAATAAAAATAATAATAATAATAATTTTCGAAAAAAAGAAAAAAACATATTTCTTGGGGGTGCTTAGGGGGTGCTTTGGCAATCCTGGGGGGTGCTTCAGCACCACCTAGCTCCCCCCTGGCGCCGCCCCTGGGTGCGTAGCTAGCTTGAGAAAAATCAAAACCTTACCTTACTTTCCGGGGAAAGAAACGGCGAGGTCGATTTTAATACTAACTGGCGTTAGTATTACCGTCTTCTTGCGAAGCAGAAGGAGTAGCCGGCGAGCGCCCGTCGACCGAAATGGTTATATTTGGGTTCAGTCTGTGGACAGTTAAGCTTGTCCGGCTACACTGAAGAGGTGTTTGAATGACACATGCGTCGTGGCGCAAGCTACTTATAGGCAGTGCTGGAATTGGGCCGGTACTCACCGGTACGCAGTACCGGCACTTCTGGTTCTGACCCATGGAGTACCGGCACTTCTTGCTCAGTACCGGCATGCTGGCGGTACTCCGGTACTCATGCACCGTGCCAGTACTCAACACTCTCCCGCCGTTCTTATTATACATCCATATATATATATACAGCCGCCCGGTACTCAGTAGATGCGTCATGAGGTGCCGAACGGACATTCTCATCGCTCTAACCGCTGGAGTTTCACAGCGGCTGTCAGCTGTTTACTCCTGTCATTCAAACAGAACGTGCTGGAGAGGGGGCGGGGCTTATCTTCTCCATGTAAATACTGTGGTGGAAACGACTATGTCAAAATTAACCTATTTGACCGTGATTTAATAGTAATACACGTTTCAAAATAATAATAATAATAATAATGCCGATGTAACAACATACTGAAAACTGTTAGTAAAACCATGTTTTAATGCTTTACAATTTACATACCTAGATGCACGTGTGTTGTGTTTATGCAGTGCAACTCCCACCCAGTGGGTGGCTATGTAGAGTGATAGAACAGAGCAGGCACGCCCCCGAGAGAAGGAAAGCAAGTCACGTCACAAATTAGCATTTCTAAAATGTTAGCGTGGATTAATAAAAGTGCAAAAAGACAACGGTTGTCGCCGGAAGAAACTTCAAATACAGAGAATGCTGTGCCTGTGTTGGAAATTGTGTCTGATGGGGAGCTTTCTTTGGTTGATCCTCCTGCTCCAAGTTCTAAGTTCTGCTCCAAGTTCTAGTGCATTAGCACTAGCTCCGCCGCCTCCTCCAGAGCCTCTAACGTTAGCTGCTGCTGGCGCAACTGCCACCACCAACACCGGGCAAAGCGATGCACCTGACTGCTGGACAACGGACCAGGTGCAATATTTTTGCAAGACCAATGCATGGCTCCTTCTTAAAGATAAGAAGCTAGGATGTTGGATATGCAGAGATGTCAAATCTTTGGGAATACACACTGGACAAGGACTGAAACTGTCAACTGAATGGGGTGAGTGTGCAGTGTCTCATTTCGGTGTTGACAAGGGCAAACAACAAGCTAGCCTGAGAAAAAATATCAAAGAACATAAAGAATCACAAGCCCATGTAAAAGCTGCTGACATCCTTACATCTGCTTCACGTGAAACTATTCAACATCAAGTGCAGTCTATGCATAAATCTGAATTAGACACCACTATCAGAGTTTTTCGAAAGGCATATAAAATTGGCAAACATAGCCGGCCATTCACAGACATGCCAATTGATTTGAATGTACAGAAACTGAATGGGCTGAACGTGGGCAGGGTTTTGCACTCCAATAAAACCTGTGGCGAAATCATCGACCACATAGCTCATGAGCTGAAGAAAAAAATGGCAAAAGACATTACAGAAAACCAAAGAAAACTCTGTGTTTTGGTCGATGAATCTACCACTATTAGTGGTAAAACGGTGCTTGTTGTGTGTGTACGCTCAGCATTAGCTGATGCTGAGCCCGAAACGTTTTTTTGGGAGCTGATCGAGTTGGATGGAACAACGGCTGATGACATCACAAAGGCGTTAATGGAGTGTCTTGGAAGAGATTTTAACGAGGACTTTTTAGGTCAGTGTTTCGTTTATTTTGCATGTGATGGGGCTTCAGTCATGCTAGGGAAGAGAACAGGCGTTGCTACCCAGTTGTGTAGTAAATTCCCAAGCCTGTTTGTGTGGCACTGCTCCAATCATCGTCTAGAGCTGGCAGTTGGGGATGTGGTCAAGGAGGTCTCAGGGCTCAATCATTTCCAGATCTTTTTTGACAAACTCTATTCCTTGTTCCATGCCTCCCCCAAAAATCAGAGGCAGTTAGCGCAGTGTGCGCAAGCAGTCGGACAGCGTCTCCTGGTGATAGGGCGTGTTTTGTCCATCCGCTGGGTGGCTTCAAGTGAAAGGAGCGTCAGAGCAGTCTGGGAAATCTACCGAGTGCTTCATGATCACTTCACAAATGCTGCAAACGACAGGAGCAGGGATTCCAGAGACAGAGCAAAGTACAAGGGCCTGGATGATGTGCTCACATCTGCAACGTTTGTCAACAATCTGGGACTGATGTACGATGCGCTCACAGAGCTCAGCGACCTCTCTCGGCAACTCCAAAAAAGAGAGATGACACTGCCTACAGCAGATAGGCTCTTAACTCGAGAAATACGAGTTTTTGAATCCATGGTCACCATGCCTGGCCCACACATGACTACAGTTCATACAGCTCTAGCTGAGAAGTCCTTCAAGGGTGTTGCCCTGCGTGAGAATGGCAGGCTTGTACAGATTCATGCAGGTCAGTTTTTCCGCAGTATGGTAGAGAATCTGAGACACAGAATGACTTCCACAACCTCCTCTCATGTCAGCACAAGAGAAATCCCATTACATGGCCGGGAGGCCCGGGACAATCAGCTAATCCAGGACATGAAAGTTATCCATCCTGGAAGTTGGCCTGAAGAGGAGTTAGACGTACAGTATGGGGACGTAGAGGTGCTACGTTTGTGCGAAGTGCTGAAAGTGGACAGAAGAGAGACTGTTCAGGGCTTTCGCGAATACAAGGAAACCAGGGCATCCCGTACACCTGCTGCCATGGAGCCTCTACTGAAAGCAGTCCGAACCATCGCTGTCTCCACTAGTGAGTGTGAGCGGGCATTCAGCTGCATGAACGATATCCTTACTGCAAAAAGGAATGCTCTCTCTGTCAGCCGACTGTCCAGCCTGGTTTTCATTCAATGTAATGGACCATCACTAGGACAGTTCAATCCGGAACAGTATGTGAGGTCCTGGCTGGCAAAGGGAAGGAGAAGTGCTGATGAAAGAGCCTGTCCAGCTCCAGCCCCTGATACTGATGTCCCCAAGGCCTTCTGGAGCCTTTTCTAACAATGTGAAGTATATTGCAAAGCAGCTCACCCAGTGAGAAGACTTTTGGCATAATGTGCCGATTTGTACAGATCCTGGAGATAGAAGGACTTCAGACCAACCAGGGAGTTATCTGATCAGCTTGGTGTTCAATGTAACTCTTTACCATGGCTCAGACTTTGTTACTTGCAGTTACAGTTTCTCATTTTAGATTGTGCAAATTTTGCATTTCTTTTTACATGTTCTTTGTTCATGCTCTTTATCATTTTTCTGAGTTGGAAAGTTAGATTGCATCATAGTTTACTTTATACATATTTGTATTCTTCAGTGGTGAAGTATATTGCAAAGCAGCTCAGCCATGTGAGAAGACTTTTGGCACTTTTTCGTTTTTCGTTTTCTGAGTTGGAAAGTTAGATTGCATTCAAATGTACAGAAATACTTAATTTTGTTAAAGCTTTTTATAAAAAATGCTTCTGACCAGAGCTTTGTTTCCTTGTCATTAATGTTGAACACCACCAGAGGGGCTCTCACCTGAAAGGTCTCTGCTTCATGTGTCTTCAGCAGAAGATCTAGACTTTGATTGCTATATTTTCAGTTAATATTGACCTTACTGAGCTTTAGCCATATCCGCTGCCTATCATAAAAAATGTTAAGTACAGTGAACCTTTCTAAAATATACAGTAGTAAAGAGACAAACCCACCAGCATTATAGTAGCCAAATTCTTGTTTGTGGGCTGTATATATAAAATTGACTTGAAAAAGTTGCTGATTTTAGAGTACTGGCACCTTTTTCATTCCAATTCAAGCACTGCTTATAGGGGGTGAATTCCCTGACGCTGACGTCAAGATCACCAGCCAATCAGGATTGGCGTAATGAGATTGATACTTCTGTTTGCTCCGCGATGAGGCGCATCCCATAGTGCAGGGGTGGGGAACCTCCGGCGCCCGGGCCGTATACGGCCCGCGAGACCATTTGGTGTGGCCCACGAGGTAATTTATAAACACACGCAAAAAAGAAAAAAATTAAAGAAATCTAGACCGCAAAATAATTAAACAAGTGAGTGCCTGTTTTCCCTGGCCAAGGTCAGGGTCCTTGAACACAACACGAGCCTAACGTGTCATCACGTGGTATATGTCTCTTCTGACAGGAGTGTAGTTCTGACTGGGAGCCCCAAGACGCAGCTCCGCTCCGGCTCCGGCACTTCCAAAAATTGCAGTACCCATAAGGAGCCGTACACATGCTGCAGTTTTTGCGTGGCTGTGTCTTAGTTGTAAGCCCAGTGGCGATCTGTCATACTGATCATACAGTCAATAACTTTGTTGTTATTAGCATCTGGTTAGCTAGCTATGCTAACGAATATAAGAAGCTTTTTCTACAACCAGTGAGGTAAAGGCACATCTTTATATGATCATTATAGTTATAAAAAAATAAGAGAATTCATTTCATTTCATTTCAAACCTTTATTTATACAGATAAATCCCATTGAGATCATTGATCTCTTTTTCAAGGGAGACCTGCTCAAGTAGTTCCACATGAAACATAAAAACATAAATAGAACAACAAAAGGACATCATACAGCATCATTTAGATAATTATCCACATAAACAGGTACCAATAGCTTCCGATTGACTAGCATCCAACCGAGCTTTAAAAACATTTAGTGGCACCAGATTGTTCAGTTTCCATTTAATTTGCAAACTATTCCAAGACAGAGGAGCTGCGCATCTAAAAGCTGTCTTCCCCTAGCAGTTGTAATAAAGTAAACGGGTATAAAATAGCCTACTATATGACAGTACAAAAAAGTTGTTATTAATAAACAAGAATACAGTTTGAAAGGGGAGTGATTTGTAAAATATCCATAAAGAAAAATAAATCTGCTTACAGTTCTGTTTCATATGGGTGTTGAGAGATGTATCCATAGATCTACTAATGTTGCTCTCAAAGTGCACCAGATTGATGCTTTTAAGTTCAACATTTAAAAAAAAATCTTCCCGGGGGAGCATGCCCCCCGGACCCCCCCTAGAGAAGGTTAGGTCCACCCCCCCTCCACTTAAATCATGTCCACATGAATAGGAGTCTAAATACATTTTGCACACATCTTGTGTCCATATCTTTCTGTTTGGGTGGTCATGCCACAACCGTGCACGTGCATGCATGCGTGAGTCATGGCAAGATATCTGGATTAAGAGGTTGCTTTTTCTTTGCACAGCATGAAAGAAAGGTGAAATGAGTGGGCTGTGATTTTAGTATTTTTAAGCAGAGGTCAATCATTTGTACGGCCCTCGGAGGATGTTGAAACCATTGAAATGGCCCTTGAGAGGAAAAAGGTTCCCCACCCCTGCCATAGTGAGACATCGAACGTGTTATGAATGAGAACTGCAAAATACTCCAAACATTCCAACTAGAGATGTCCCGATCCGATCACGTGATCGGGGATCGGAGCCGATCACGTGATTTTTAAAAGATCGGAATCGGGAGAAAAAGATCGGGGATCCTTAAAAAAATTATTTTATTTAATGTTACAAAACAAAAATGACCATATTCACGTCTTAAAGTCATCCTGAGGCCTTAGTTTTGGTTTAAAATTACACAACATCATGTATGTGTTGCTTCTTTTGGGCTTGTTTTCATAGACCTGCTTATTTCTCTCAAATCTGGCAACAGAGTGGGCGCAGTGTCTAAGTAGCAGTAAGCTAACGAGAGGCTACGTTTAGCTGGTAACTCGGGAGTCGGGACAGAGCAAATGTCAGGAGTTTGGAAGTATTATAAAATTGAAAGCGGAGGCAGTGTAACAGCCAGATGCAATGTTGGCAAGAAGGAGGTTCCGCGTGGTGGAAAGAACAGAGCTACGTTCAACACAACCAATCTAATACGATTGTTTGTTTTTTCATTTTTTTCCCCGTTTTTTTTTTCAAATTGAATTTATTGAAATCTCCAATATCAACGTAAGAGCTTGTGCCTCTTCGGGGGGTGCTAACACTTAACCATAAACGTTATCGTTTACTTTCTCCGTCTTTATATGTAGATATTACTTTTCTCCGTTAATCTCCGTCACGTTGTTTCCAAGCAACAACAACTTCCTGTCAACAGCGCTACCTCTCCTTCAAAATAAAAGCATGTCCACAAATAGGAAGCCAAGCCAAATTACACTTAAGACATATACAACTGCAACGAAAGTAACAAACACAATGCGATATCCTTTTCAATTTCAAAGAACACAAATTGGGTTACATTAACAAATAACTATAAATCAACAATACTGTAGAATAACAAAATTAATGCCGTGAATACACCGAAACACACGTGTTGAAGTGGTTCGCTGCTGATTACTATTGAATTGTGTTACTCCAGTAAGATGTAAATATAATTGTTACTGCACTATCTGCACTCAATTTGTTTACATGGTTATTTTGTGGTGGACCACTGATAAGCTTTATTTTTGTTTTGATCCAATGCTGCACAACTGAACTGATCCAATGCTGCTCAAAAAAAAGAAGCTATATCCATGTTGGATAGAATGGATAGTTGGGTACTGTCATTTAAATACAAAAATAACCCTAAGGGACAACTTGAATGCTTTTTTCCTTTTTTTTCTCTTAATGCATTGCATAAAGATCGGATCGGGAAAAATCGGTATCGGCAGATTGTCAAAATCAAATGATCGGAATCGGGAGCAAAAAAAGGTGATCGGGACATCCCTAATTCCAACAGCTGTATTCACATGAGGAGTGCGAGGCAGACATCTGTTTAAATAGCACATAGAAAATGTGGATTGTCTCAAAATTGTACTTTAACACAGTAAATTAATAGATGTACTGTATACATATAAATACTTAAACTGCGTTCGATTTAAGCATGTGATTTATGACAAAAAGTGACGACTAGGTGTTGATGCTGTCTGCCTGTCAAAGCTGAATCCGGCCTCTCATGCTCCAGCCCTCTGTGACCCTGCTTGCGACAGGCGGTTGAATAAAATGGACGGATGTTGTCTGTTGTTTGTGTAGAGAGGAAGCGTGACTCTGCGGTCAACCTCTGGGACCGGCAGGTGAGAGGGGAACAGTCTGTTGTCTCAAACGTCACATAACAATGTCACATCTCAACCCTCCACAATCTGCCACTCTGTTCACTTGATGATTGTTTATCCGACTCGGGTCGTACACCTCCTCCTCCCTTATCCAAAAACAAGACTTTTTCAAGACAAGATACTTTGAACAACTCATAGTTTCAACAAATGCTTGTCCTGAACAAAAGGAATCATGCAAATGCTGCCTGCTGAAATATGCAAATCATTCATCACAGCGAGAACTGGGAACAAAGCAAAAAGATGCATATAAATAAAACAAAAGTGCTGATAGACCGAGAGAGATTTAGATAAGAATGAAGAAAAATGGTTGTGAGTGTTTATACAATGCATAACAATTCCATCACCCAAGTAGAGAGGAATGGGATTTAAAAATAGCAGGAAGTGTCATAACATTGTGAATGTGTCCTGAATCATATGAGCATGCAAATACACCAATTCCAAAACATAAACATAAGATGTACTGTATAAAGTATGCACAGATTTACATGTGTCCTAAATGACAGTAATGATTAAAGAAGGGTGTGTAAATCAGGCAGTGGTTATTAGAACAGACTTTTAAATGTCTGAGTCAGTGTGCTCTGCTCTCCCTCGTGCAGCATTTTATCATTTGTGTTGACAGAACAGTTTTTGTTAGCTGTTAGCTGTGATGTAGTGGTAAGACTAATACATCTCTATTACAGTGATGAACAATGCTGTCTTGCTGCATTCAAATCTACATCACCAGACTCCTGTCCCGCCTCTCAACACTCTCACTGATGTACCAGACAATTACTTCTAGGAAATGGCACAATGTGTGGCTAAGTAAAGTACCTGATAAGTCTTTTCATTTCAAAAAGAACATTAAAAAACTCCCAGAAACTTTCTTGCTCATTAGAGGTTTATGTTTTTATTTTTGATTGCTTCTGTCTGTTAGACCTACAGCAGGTATATTCAATTTTTTGATGCGTAAATGAATAAGTATAAAAGAGGCACTGTGTGGGAGTGTTTTTAATCAAGGTGTGCTTTTCATAGGCGCAAAAAGTAAATTACTTTCTTTAAAATTACAAATGTACTCATGAGCTTCTCAGGTAGATGAGGCCGCTTCTACATTTTCGCCACATGCAAGCTTAACAATCATCAAGTGAGACTGATTACCAAAAATGATTCCCAAAAAAATGACAGGTTGCTAGCAGCACCAACTGAGGAGTTTTATAAAGTGCCAATAATGTGAAAAAATGTTTTAAAGCTTGACGAGCATTAAGGAGATGCTTTGTGATCAAGAATTATAACAGCACAAACAGCATGATTGTATTATAACTTAGTTTGAACTCAAATATTAAACCATAAACCTTCAGCTTCATGAAAGGCATGATTATCTTCAAATTCCTACTAAATACAAACTTCCTTTTTTCAGTTTTCAAAAGGTTTCTGATTGAAATGCTTTCATCACAAATTCAACCAGCGGTTAAGGTTTCCTCCAGCATTTTGTGGGTTGCACTCATCTCCAGAGACAATCAAATACAATAAAATACAGATGAAGTGCAGCAGCATCCTTAGGCCATTCAGGCAAGTAGCTGCAAGGTCACACCTGCTGGTGGTAAGTGGGCTATTGAGTGGGCTTTCTCTATGGGTTTGAGTGGTAAAGCCTTCTTGTGTTGTCTTTATTATTGGGCTGGTATATTGAATATAAGCAAATCCAGCTAGTTCAAAAAGCTCGCAATCGCAGTGCAAGGTGCTTAGTTGTTTTTCTTTTATAAATACTAACCTAATATCAGATATTTGCTGGAATATGTCTTGTTGTGATATCCACATTGAAACTAAGAATCTACACCTACTGTGGTCACATGTGATCTGCTTGCTGCTGGCTTTAAAACCCTTACAGTCTGGAGAGTATTCTCTGTTATTGCATTTAGTCGCTATTATCCTTCTGCAGACACAGTACTTGAATGTAAGGGTTCACAGATGTTGAACTCGCCCCTCTTGGTTGGTTCTAGTTATGTTGACATGACTGCCAGGCATATGTAATGTTCATCATCATCCTCAATAATGGTTATTAGACCAAGTTGCAAATTACTTGTGAACATCGAACATAATCTAAAAAGGTACCAAAAGGGACACATTTGTTCCAAAATAAACCATTTTGAACTGCATTGAATTACTGTATATTAGTTTGTCGTTGCACACACAGGAGATGTGTTCAAAATAAAGAGAAAGGAACTGTGAACTCCCTTGGAGGCAACACTGCAGACTTGCCAGAGTTACGTAAGGCAGTGATTGCTCGTTTTGAAGACACTGGCCCCTCGGTGCTTTTCTCTACTCCTGGCTCACATTGGGCCATAATCGCAAAGATGGATGTATTAGGATGTCAGTTGTTTGACTCTGACTAAAAGTAATGTAAAACAATGTAGTGAATAGGCCACATTTCTCAAAGCCTTTTTCTAAGTTCTTAAGGAAGAAAAGCCTTTTGCTTTTCATCTCTAAGAGGCTTAACCCCCCTACTGTGAGAGAAAGTAATCTTTAAAATCCCTTAAAACAAGCGTTTATTACAGATATGGACTTCACAGCACAGTCCATCAGCATAACCAGAATCAATTTGACAGAAAACACACCCTCAGATGAAGTACTTTAACTGACTACATTAACTATACAATCAATCAGGGATCTTCTATCAATACAATGGGGATGTTTTTGGAGTTTGACCTTTCACAAAAAATATTATCCTTAACCCGATCATCTGAAGGCTTACATTCAATCTTTTCTTTTTTCTCTTCGCACTGACGGAAGGAACATCATGTTTGCGGGTTGTCCATCTGTCTGTCCATCACATACTATGAACAGATATCTTGGGAACCTTATGGGATTTTCTTGTTTAAATTAAATTTGTCAAAGACGTCTGCTTGAACGAAGGAACTGATATGATTCAAAGGAGTTTTTATATATACTCTGAACATTTCTAATAGGATTAAATTAGGACTTTTTTGGACAAAATGGATGTAACTGCAACTGTGATGTCTGCAACTTCACTGGCAGGCGTAGGCATACGACCTTAAAGCAGTAATTCTAGTTATTCTAATGTTTTAATTTACCCTCATCATGGACATTTTCACAGAGATTCATCACATTATAATGGTTTGGAAAGAAGGTGTCTGAAGCAGACCCCGCGTTTTCATGTATCTTTGCTGTAAGCAACTTCCTAAACATGCTCAAATACTATGATGCAACTCAATTATAAAATAGACATTATCGACCTAACCTGAGTAAGTAAAACTAACATTTCCTGATGTATGGCTACGTGGTGTTGTTAACTCTATTGAAGATAAGGATACCGGATTATATTTGTATTGGACACAATTCATTTAAAAATAAGTTTAATGATACTTTTTATTAAATCCATTCAAGCCCCCAGTCATGCCTTTATAAGTGGCTTCCACTAAAAATAAATAATGTTGTCTTTAAAAACATAACGATAAAAGATGGCATTTATTGAATAACAACAATGATATTGTTCCCATTGTGCAATAAATGTACCTTTGGGTTGTTTTGTATTTTCTCTCCACTGCGATTCCCATCCTTTACTCTGCTGTTGAGCTCACTGTTGGCTTATGACCATTATAATAAAACAACTTGGCAGAGGCAATGCTAGTTGTTGGTTGTAAACCACTTTCTATATATCAGTAGTTGGAGCCATTCTTAATTTCTCCTTCTGATACACTATCAAATTGATTTTGAAAAACCAACATAGGAAAATGTATTGTCACCAACTACAGTACTAGCCCTCATGCTCTGCCCTCCACAGGCCTAACACATGCACTACACTTACTGTAATACACTGCCTTAAGACCCAGAAGTTAAGAACAAATAGGATTTGTATTCTCATTGCCTCTAAGCTTTCTGAACTACTTTTTCTGCAGCTTTGCCAGACTGTTATGAAACATGTTCCCATTTAAATCAAATAAGCACAACAAGTCCATCTCAATGTGTTCCTCTAAAGCAGAGGACATACATATAGAAGACAAATAAATAAGCCTTATTCATCATAAATGTGACTCTCTCCATACTGACTCAACACAAAATAATGACTGGTAGCTATTGAAGTGAATGTGAATAAAATGTTTGGAAGATAAAGTATTATTTTCATTTGCACTGACTCATTTAACTTAATAAAAGCTGCACAAGGACAGAGGATTGAGTCATGTAACTGTGAGACATCCATACAATCTCATAAAGCCTCCACTTCACTGCATGAGGTAAAGCTCGCTGTGATGTCAGGTTCAGAGGTCACTAAAGGTCAACAGTAATTGGTCACTGATGAATTAGGTGTTTTCCAACGGGGAGAGACACAGCTAATCAGCATGTTACCTTTGTGCATTAACTCAAGGAAACCTTTTATTTTTTTCTGACTGTGCATTAGTGGAATGAGATGTTGGTGGAATATAAATTAGCACCTGCAATGCTGAGTCACCTGAAGTGCAGACAACACAATGTACAATGACTTGACACATTTACATATCATCATGCTATTTTTAACTCTCCCTTGAATTTGATTAAAAGCACAAATTGCAGTGAGCTGTTTCCCTATTGGTGTAAGTGCTCTATCCAGTTAATCATAGGTGGCATAACACATAAAATACATAGTTGTTCACTAGGGGTGTAACGGTTCACAAACATTTCGGTTCGGTACGTACCTCGGTTTTTTGGTCACGGTTCGGTTCGGTACGTTTTCGGTACAGCAGAATTTTTTTTCACAAAACAAAACATATATATATATATATTTTTATTATTATTATTAAACTGTGAATAATGTATTCACTCAAATAAATACAAAATATAATAAAATAAACATTAAGGTGCAGCATTTCGATGAACTGAAATAATCTGTATTTGAACTGTACTGTACTAGTACTCACAAAACATAAACTATTAGTTTTGGGTTTTTAATTATTATTAAACTGTGAATATTCACTCAAATAAATACAAAATATAATAAAATGAACATTAAGGTGCAGCATTTCGATGAACTGAAATAATCTGTATTTGAACTGTACTGTACTAGTACCTAAGCAGCCAGTTTGACATTAGGACTTGCTTGTCATTGTATTTTCATGTTTTTTTAAAGAAAAATTAACTTGTCCACATTGCTTGCTGAAAGGGCAGATCTGCTGGCACTAACAATGTCTCCTGATGTGGAGAAAACCCTCTCGCTAGGGACAGAGGTAGCAGATACAGCCAGGTAGCGCTTTGCTAACATGGCAACATAAGGATATTTGGTGTTTGTAATAGCTTTGGCTCGGTCTGAACTCTCTGCGAGTGGTGGAGGCTTAAATGCTAGTGGGAGTTGGGTTTGCACTTCAGTCTTTTTTCTTTTGGTACCGGTGATATTCACGTTCGGGTGATGCCTTTTCAAGAGTGCGCAAGTTTGATGTATTGCCAGCCGCGTAACCAATTTTAGTTGAACAATGCCGACAAACAGCTTTGGTTCGGTCCACCTGTCTTTGTCCGTCATCCTTGTACGTAACTGCGAAACTAAAATGTTCCCAAACCGGAGACTTCAATGATGCTGGAGGATTTTCGAGCTCAACTTTATCTGCGTTCGCCATTAATTTTTGACAGTTCCTCAAATTACTGACTACATTTGAACGCATCCCTCTGACCAGCTCTCATAGTATGCCTCTCATCCAATGAAATGACTTGCTCGCTCTATGCGCGTTGAACCCAATGTGAGCAAATTACTCTGAATGCTGCGACGCAGCACCTGAGATTACTTCCAAAAAGTTATTCACGTTCTCAATTTTTTACGTTTAACGTTATATTCGTTCGGTACACTTCGGTACACACCTGTACCGAACCGAAGGGCCCGTACCGAATAATTTCGGTACGGGTACGTGTACCGTTACACCCCTATTGTTCACATATGCAAAGTGCATGAGGGGGTTTTAATGCTTGTGTTTAAAACTTGTTAAACCCCAAGGTCCCCGTCGGCGGGGACCCTGTTTTTTTTTCACGACACTGTGTCTCAGGGGATCTTAATATTTAAGAACCTATTAATGTGTTATACCAGATTAACGGAAATAATCTCAGCTAACTGACGATACAAACCATTTTTACCAAAACAAAACACAAGTCTCATAAGAAGCATCTAAATGACCCCTTAGCGAAAAATGCTAACGGACATTGGCACAGAACTCAAGATAAAAGTACCCTTATTACTTATCGTAGCTGCACATACAAGATATCCGATTAAAGTTGAGGTTCCACAGATTATTTAGTATAGTATCATCACTGAGTGATCCGGACTCGCGACAGGGGAAGCAAATACAGACATCACAACACGTACCTTTACGGTAGTGCTGGGGGGAAACGATTATTTTGAAAACGATTAATCGGGCGATTATTTGATCGATTAGTCGACTAATCGAACGATTATTTTTCTGTTGTTCAATTCATAAAAAACGTAATGTAAAAAAAATGTAATGTAAAAAAACAGTCATCACAACACGTACCTTCACAGAGCTTCTAGGGAGATCGTCTCACCGCCGTAGCTGTCAATCTGATCAAAATACGTGTTCAATGGCATTAAAATGAGAAAAAACGCGGCTGAATCGGTTAATCCATAGGTTTTTAACGTCTATGTATAAAAAAAGTATTGAATTTATAATCCATAATTCCATTTTAATGTAAAAATCGGAGAGCAAATGCTAGCTGCTAATGGTTGCCACCACAGCTAGCTGCTGCTTCCGGTCAAGCAGCAGTCTCAGTGAGATATAAATATATAAATATCTTTGCGTTTTGGACTAACTTTAAAATATTCCCATGCTTTTGAAGACCTAGGGCGAGATGTTTTCGTTTGAGGGCTTCGTGCGCAATCCTGTGAGGAGGAGTTGGTAGCCGTTTCAGTCTCCATTGTGTTAGAAGTGCGATTGCGAACTGCTTGTTGCTTTGGGTGACCCACGTGTGTGTGGCGACCATATATAGAGTCTATGGTGGCGACGCGTCGACGCAGAAATATGTCGTCGACGATATTTTGAAGTCGCTACAGCACTACTTTACGGAGCTTCTTGGGAGATCGTCTCACCGCAGCTGTCAATCTGATCAAAATACGTGTTCAATGGCATTAAAACGAGAAAAAACGCGGCTGAATCGGTTAATCCATAGGTTTTTAACGTCTCTGTATAAACAAATTATTTCATTTATAATCCATAATAATAAATAATAAATTTGTATGTAACAATCGGAGAGCAAAAGTTAGCTGCTAATGGTAGCCACCAGAGTGGCTGCTGCTTCCGGTCTAGGCTATGCGGCAGTCTAACTCACACACATTACCAAATAAGGACTAGGTGGGAGTTCCCCTCGATTCCATTGGCTCTGACGGTTAGAAAGAGATGTCACATGTCAAAATCGAACAAGGGGGGCGAGAGATATGGAAAATCCACCCAAATGGCCCCAGAAGAGGTTTGTTTTTGCTAAATCTGTCTAAAAAGGTTAAATATCACTTGTTTTGCATCAATCTTGATACAGGGTACTTATTATATGTTGTACTTTGGATTCCTAAAGCTTTTAGTCTACTAACCCATCATCCAAGGTTAGTTTTCACTATAAGTAGGCCTACAACATATTTTTTGGACGAACACTATAATTTACAGTTTTTTACCATGTTCAATCTGAATTTTCTTTAAAATAAAAAAACATCTATATTGAATCTGACTTTTCTACATCCAACTCACAGGTTTATCATTACTTTGAGAAAAAAGATTATTAATTTAACCTTTTTAGAAGGGAAGATATGGTCATTTGTTCTGGGAATGTCATTTTCGAGCCTGAAACCTGAAAAACAGGCTTGGGGTTTAACAGGTAAGTCAGTGAATAAGAAATAGAGAAAGTAAAGTATACCTAAGAGTGGGAAAACAAATCTGGTTATTTTCCATCTGGACTGCAACCTCATTAGTTACCAAAAGGAGCGAGTACAACACATATCATACATTTATACCTTAAGCTTTTCCTTCTGCTCGCTTGTCATGATTGTGCTAAGACTGGCTGCCAAAAGGAAAGATGCATTCACGGAGTAACAGAGTCTAATAGAGAGATCGTTTATTTGCGGCATTGCTAGACTCGCGCCCCATCATTTCTCCATCTCATTTAGTTTATCAGATATAGCCTGGCAGAACCACCCAACCTTGGCCGTGCTTATGCTCACCTTGTCAGTCACTCTCTGTGTCGGTGGAATCTCATGAGTTGCAGCAGTGCTAAAAGTGGTACACTGCCAAGTCATTATAACAAATGGAGCTAGATATAGTATTTGTCTGATCGCTCTCTATGGAGAGGAGTTCTTTTTTGTAATATAATGTTCAGATGGAGAAACATTAAGGCATAAGGTTTTGGAATATTTTTTTGTTAACTTGTATTGTATTGTACTCTATTTCAATGTAAATTACTGCTTCATTTTATTCTCTATTTTACTTTTTTTTTCTTTTTTTTTTTGTAATGTTATTATAGTGTTGTTAAAATAGTTCGCTATCTGTGTTTTCCTTTTATTTATTTGTTTTACTTTTATGTATGCACCACGACAGCAAGTCAAATTCCTTGTTCGTGTCAACCTACCGGTACCTGGTAATAAACCTGTTTCTGATTCTGATTGTGAAGATGAGGTCTATTGAATACAATAAATCAGCACCCTCAATGCAGTCTCCAAAATGACCATAAAGTTAATAAATCGACACCGCTTTTGAACTTAATAATGGTAGGATTTATTTATTTTGTTGCATTTGACTGCTATAGTTTCAACTAGGTGTAGCTATTATTCGGTGTATATACATCATTCTGCGCATCCTTCGATATACAAAAACAATCCGGGTACACACAAACTCCTTTCACAACTGATGGAGCACACAACTGTTGAAACAGCATATGGTGATGTGATTAACATGTGCTTACACGCATGTTCAAATCTCCAGCGTTAATTTTTCAGAAAAGCAGCCAGCTGTTATGGTGTAAAGGGTCAGCACAGGATTGTCCCGACTCCATATGACACCACACAGCTGCCAAAGAGCGCCAGATGATGAAACAGTTGGGTGCAGTTTCCATCAGTGGCTTAGGCACTGATTTGGTATTAAAGCCAAATCGCCCCTTGACTACTGCTTGCTTGTTGGGTGAATCTTAAACAAACCAGGCAAATGTAACATGTAAACAAGGAGATATTGGGAAGTTTAATGGTCTATCTGCTATCTGCAAGCACACCTTAAACTTAAGTTATCAAATATAAAGTGACAGTAGCGTTTTAAGTTTATGAACAATGAAAAAACAGCATTTATTAAATTGGCAATAGAAATGCGTACTTCTATTTGGTTGATTGTATGTCCATGTCTGTCTTTTTTCCATATACTTGTAATTTATAAGTCCATTCATCCATCATTCAAACGTATTCATCTAGAGCCTGTCAATTCTTCAAATCGTGTGGTCATCAAAATGTTTTGGAACAATATATATACTAGAATCACGAAAGACTATTTTCATGACATTAAATCAAAACAGGTGCATGTGTTGTTGCTACGAGTGAAAGGAAGGCTGTCCTGAGAGAGAGCCCTTGACATAGTCTCCACATCATCAGTTTTGTCTCTGAACACTTGTTCCTTCAGTCTAATATTGACAAATGATGAGTTATGTTGTTTGGGGTCTATTGAGTTTTTGTTCTTCACGCTAAGACGGGTACAGGGAACCGTCCACTGAGGTGTAATAAAAAAAACAAGATAAGTTATATGACTGTGATGATAACAATCAGGTGGGTCTGTGACATAGACTTTCTGGATTAGCATTAGCAGCAGTAGTGGAAGAAACTACAGTATATTGAAAAAACACAATTTATAGAAACTCATAGCGTAAAATCCCACAAACAACATTTTATAGCACTGCCCACTCCCTTTGAATACAGGTGATCTCTGTTGCTTTCAGGGAATAAAGAACAACAAAACATGGTGGGAATAAAGAGGTTACTTTTATACTTTTCACTCACACTTATTCTGGCCTGTCCCTAACAAAAGTAGATTTGTTTTGTTGACCTGGTGAACTAGAATTATATGAATGGGTGTATACAGTAGAAGTATTTAAACCTTATAAGAGGAGCATACATAAAACAATGTCTGTACTTAAACTCAAACGACACCGCTCACAAATCATCTCACCAAAGCAATTCATCTTTAAAAGACGTTCCAATTGATCGAAGAGCACAAGAGCGGTGTTTAATAACCCAACAGCTGAGAGAGGGTGGGGGTTTGTGTGTGTGTGTATTGGATGGTTAAAGCCAGCACTGTGTGTGTGTGGTGTGTGTGTGTGTGTGTGTGTGTGTGTGTGTGTGTGTGTGTGTTGGTGTGTGTGTGTGTGTGTGTGTGTGTGTGTGTGTGTGTGTGTGTGTGTGTGTGTGTGTGTGTGTGTGTGTGTGTACACTTGACAAGGTGAGAAGGTGTTTGCTGCAGAGCCAAAGGCAGTAATGCTAAGACATATAAGACTAAAAGGTATTTGTGTCAATTGGGTTGATTGTGTATCATCTGAAATCAAAATAACATGTTAGTCATGTTGCTAATCCAATTGGCTTTGTGCTTACACTTGATTATGAGATGATGATATTTCTTTACTTGACCAAAAGCTTTGGTCTCAGTTTAAGGTTGAGTTAATTTGTTGAAAGAAAAATGTCTTTGCAAACAAAACTGAAATAAAACTTTTTGAATGTAAAAAAAAATGAATGAACATGAATATGAAATGCATTGTGCTGACTACACTGATACATACATATTTGCCATCTCAGTTATAGGAAAGATGTTCAATGCACAAGAAACAAACAGTGCACCTTCTTTGGACAAAATGAAAGTTTCTATATCCAAGTTGACACTTTATGTTGTTACTACTATAGTAATTTGCAACTTTCAAACCATCACTTTTCAAGAGGCAACATCATAAGATACTGAATTACAACATTTACTATCTCTCAATTATCTTTGCTGCATGCTCTTTTTATGCATTTAACCAACAGTGGAAACTTGTTATCATGACTCTTCCATCAGGAAACAACATCTGGAACAGCAAGTCAGCTGGGACTTGCTCATCGATAGTCAACTTAACATCTTCCAGCCGCTGGTTGCAAAGCTAATGACTCCTTTGTTTACTTCCGTAACTTAATGGCATCACTACGTAACACTTGTGCTCCTTTTGGCTAGCGCTCCAACACACTGTACGTGATAGGCTATGGGGCGGGACATCTCTAAGCAGTTTATAAATCACAAAGCCGGCCAGCTAACCAATCAGAGCAGACTGGGCTCTGGTTTAAGACAGAGGGTGAAAAGAGGTGCTGCAGTATGAGAAAAATAAAGCACATCAACGCATGTAAGCACGTCAGTGGAGGCAGAAAATACAAATATGAACCTGAAAATGAGAACAAAAAATCCTCTTTAACTTCTTGGGATCAAAGAAAACAATTTTGTTTTTATTCTCGCTACTGTGGGGTTCCAACATATTCAGCGTTGTCTGAATGGCTTTATTCATGGTCAGCATGAAGAATTATGAGGATTTCCCATTTTGCCTGTGTATGAGTGTCTGTCACTGTAAGTATATCCAACTAATTATCCCATTGTTCTGTTGTGTGTTGGGAGGTCACAGAAGGGGTTTTGGCTGTTACAGCTGACAGTGGCAGTGAGAGATGATCACATCTCTATGTCATCCCCAAAGGATGAATACACTGAACCCGGTCAAAACACACACACCGGTCAAGCAGCCAACGCTGATGAGATTTATACAAGAGGGGGGGGAATCACTGATGTTAAATCCTTTGTGAGCCAAATGTAATCATGTTTTGTCATGCAGGTTGAAATTGAAATATCCGTGTCACACTAGGCACAAATGTTTTTCGTTCAGATCTAAATCCAGCTCAAACTCAAAATGCTGGTTTATGTAATGCTGTATTCATACACTTGAACTCATCTGATAGAGTGACTGACTGTGTTTTATTCCTTTTATTCCTGTCATTTTACATTTTCTTTCTCCCCTATAATTGAGCAATATATAACTCCTATAAATGGTCCTCTAGTTTAAATGCAGTTTTAATTCCCAAAGCAAAACACTGCTTTGAAAGACACATTGAATATGAATCAGATATGGCACGAATGGACTTTAAGGGATTAGATAATAAGTGTGAGCAGTGGTTGGTTGTCTTTGCCCCAGCAATAGGCTGTATCTTAATCTTACAACAATATTATTGCCAATTAATACAATTTTAAATTTCACCATACATTTGCCCCCTCCAGATAGATTGAAGAAGAATCCTCGAGTATGCTTTTCTAAAGATAATCCATAAATTAAAAGTAGATATTTATTATCTCAATCTTTGGAAAAGTAAAAAATACACTGTCAAAACCTTTTGAAGTTGTTACTCTCCTCCTTCGGTGGAGGCCCACAACTTGGACCTATCCCTGAACAAATAGAGGAAACTGGTATTTGAAACTTTATATAATTCCTGAAAAGAATATAAAGAGGCAACGCTTTGCAATATCTCAGTTATTAACAGTTATTTCCCTTATTAACATCACAATAAAGTTTCTAAATACAAATTCCTGTGTCTTCCACTGTCATTCCGTGAAATTGTGTTGTGTATGTTATGTTGTATTAGACACATTTACACAATGACGGCTTCCAGTGAACGGTTACCAGAATGCCTAATTAGCATCTGTTTGACACTTAGGTAGTTATCAACCTGCTGCGACAATTTACCACCCTGGAGCTTCATACTCTGGATGCCCCGTCTGTCTCATATGTCATCCCATCATATTATATCCAAGCCTTTGTTCTAAAGCGGTCACGTTTCTATTCATCAGTGAGCCAACAGATGACAGGGAAGGAGAGACACATCAGATACAGGGATGAGTAACTGCTCATCGTTACGGACGGGGGTGATTTTTCACGTGAGACAATCTGCTTCATACAGTAACACAAAACTGCAGTAAAAAGTACACATTTATTTTCCTTTTTATGGCACAGGAATCATTGTGTTATGTTGTTGGATAAGTCAACAATTATGAATGCACAGGAGAAAGGTCTACAGTCTGATTAAATCATTCAGACAGTTATTTATCCATCTACTCTTCATGTTAATTGTAGAGCTGTACACATGAACATAATACATTAATCTGTAAACAAGCATAATGTGAAAATTACACAATGCTAATTCTTGGTTTTATTCAGGGTCAAGTGGTTTTTCTGCACAAGTGCACTTCAGTACTGATGAACGAGTCAAGTAGGGGCTTATGTTCAGGATGGAAAAACGAGTCACCTGCCAACTCCTGCAATGTTTTTTGATGGAGGTCACACTGACTGCATGATCACAGTTCTCTATTATCTTAATTTTTAACGTGTTACACAATAAAACAGCCATGGGGTTTATCAAGTGTCAGTGAAAGGATTCACACAATAGATGATATATACCATTAAAACGGTGCAGTGTTCTATGTGTATGATTTATATAAGATAATAATTAAACAAGTGCGAAATCACAATAGCCTGACTGTACAGTATGCATATGCTTCAACGCATGAAAATATTCGCACATACAGACAAACACACGTAACAAAAACTCTCACCATCTAGATTGACTCACAGAAGAATCTACAACAAACAGTTCATGAGTTTTGCCATGGTGTGGAGTACATGTGCTTTTATGTTAAAGGCCGCTCTCATCTCTCCATTCCTCTTCTTGCCAATTGGCATAAACACAAACTTACAACTTTACACGCACACACTTGACCTCATTGCTTAATTTGCACCCTCCTATGGGCAAAGACTTTCATCAGAGGGATGGACATTTTTGTGGACTGTACATTAACCTTTATATCTGCTGGTTGCGGCTAAGAATGAAATAGTTCATGTCAATCATTGTGTAAAAGTGAAAATGCACTCAGAAGAAAGATGCATTCACCTTGTAAATCCAAACATATGGCTCTCCTTTACATGATAGTACATTAGGTCATTTTACAGTATACTTGAATGACCTGATATTGGAGTGAAACCAAATTGGTTATTTTACCCACTCCTAACAACGTCCTTTATATACTCCATCGTTTCCTCGTTTTAAACAGCTTATCCTGTTCGAGGTCACATCAGATTGGAGCTTTTCCCAGGATGCATTAGGTAACTGGCAGGAGTGCAACATCACAGGACTATCACACATTCACACTCACATTGATTTAATTTGCCTTTTCCGAAGTCTGAGAATAATCCAGAAGACCTGCGGGTAACCCATGCCAACACAGCAGGAACATTACCTTATATAATGCTTATCAACAAGCACAAATGAAGCATACAAACAAGAGTGTTTCAATTAAAGTACGAAGCCCTTTGTATTAACCTTTTTATATTGCCTTGCTGTCAAAATGGTCAGTGCTATATAGTCTTTGATTGTGTGTTTTGCCATGCTGGGAGAAATAGAGCTCACCTTTGGCATTATCTTAAGAGGATCCCTAATAAAAACTAATAATCTCCCTATTGCTGCAGTAATTGACCTTGCCACAAATAGTAAAGTGCATAGATAAAAGGAGAGGCACTGAGGGGTCAACATTGTTTGAAGGTGCTCGCAGCTCAGAGGGTTTATGAATGCAACCTGCTTTTATCGGCCACCAAACAACTAAATGCCACAAAAGCAAGCAGCTTTCTAAACACCCGAATAATCAGCGGGTAGTGATATCAAAGCACTGCAGACCCATTGATCTACTTATTCATCAAGAAAATCCTGCATTTGCTGATAAATATAAATACTTCTGGATATGAAAATTCCTAGTTTGCTTAATCTGGAGCATTTTAGTTGATGTACAAGTGTGTGTTTGCATTGCAGACGAATGGGATTTCTGTGTACGCTTCCACTCATCTGAGGGAATATTTGAGAAACATGAATTATTAATCCCCTGCCGTGCACAGATAACCGTGTTAATGAAGCCGGCAGAACAACTGGATATGGCTACATATTTAAAGAGGCTACTTCCTTTGTGGACATGTCATGTGGGCATTAAAAATGCAGACGTTGTGATAGCCCAACATTAGAGAGGACTGCAGGGTGAGTGGGTAGGAGATGAGAGTATTATCTGGCCGGTAATATGGGGCTGATGCTCGCAGGAAACCAGAGCTGTCCGGCCAAGGCTGATGTAACATGACGGCACATGTACATTTAACTGTGAAGTGTCCATAAAGCCTCTGCAAATCCTTCCCAATATCCTCAACTGTAACCGTTAAACATGGATGCTAATAATATTCAAATGCTAAAGCATCGCAAATACAAATGAGCCCATATGTAGGGATTATTTACAGCTTCCAACTTCAAAGAGTCCATAAAGGGCCTTTTTTTTTAATCACACTCGAAAAACAGGATTGAAACATTATTCTTACAATACAAACCATCCAACCTCGACACAGGTAACAGGTGTCTAAAAATTAAACAGCGACACAATGTGTCCTTTATCCACATACGTTTCTTTGTAATGATACATTCACGCTTCAATGGGACACATCCCTGCAACGTTAACCCTAGGTGAACCTTATCCTGCCTGTGACACCAGGCTACAGACGTGAATCAGGATATCATTTACCAGAGGAAAGAAAGAGGCCAACACGGGACGTTTAATCCTCCAATACCTCATGGTTAACTAAGACTATTTGTTTAATCAAACTCCAAGTGGAGTCCGATAAGGAAACCGAATAACACAGATAGAGTGACGCTGACTGTCAGTGAAGCAGTGAGAGAACATGTCAACCTTTGGCCAGCTGAGCTCTTAGATCCACTTACTGCTGGAGTTTAGATGAAGGTGGCAGCTTCTCCTCATGTGTTGAGGACATGTTTAAGGTTAGAATCACTGTGTACTGTTTACTAGATGGATGTGATTTCCCTGAATAGTTTTTGCCTCTCAAGCATTATCGTTACATTGCACTAGTCACAAGACTGGTCAGATTTTCAAACAATACCTGGAGACGTTGGAAAAACCCAGAAGGTGGTTAAACAACATATCCCAAATTTCCTAACTATCTGGATAAAGAAAATTGTGTTCATGTTTTGGTACTGACTGAAATATCTCAAATATTTGATGGATAGCCTGAAGACGAAACCTGCTGACCTTTCCACTAGAGCAGGGGTCTGCAACCTTTTTGACCAAAAGAGCCATTTTGCTCCTTTTTCCAAAAAATTGTTTTGTCTGGAGCCGCAAAACATATTAGTTTTTGTTCTCATATTATTATATCAGACAAAAACTACAGTATTTTTGAATTTATTAGGCTATTTATTACATGATATAAAACTGTTAACCTCTAATAAGAAACAAAGAACTCTTATAAGGAGAATTAAAAATAATACACAGGCCTACTTTAAAATAAATTAAACACAGCACTTGGGGAGTCCTCTGCACATTTGAAGGGAAAACAAATATTATTAAAATGGGCCCACTTTGAAATAAATAAAACATATAGCTGCACCCTAAAAAGAGTTAAAGGTAGGGTAGGTAAGAATGGAGAAACCAGCTCGAGTGCGCTAGAATTTGAAAGTACACAACCGGAAAAAATATGCCTCTTCCTTCAGACTTTCTTACAGAGTCCCTCCTCCAACACACACGAACGCGCACATGACCAATGAGGGCATGAGATAAGGCTGACAGGCAGGTAGGCCATCCAATTATTTTAGCCGGGCCGGCTCAGATGATTGGTCGTGCTTTTTACAACGGCTTCCAGAGATTAATTTTTGTATGTATTTATTGCCAAAGCATTTAATATATGAATTGCTATCGGGACGTTAAGAGCATTCCATGGAATATAACAAAAAATGTTTTCTGAAATAAATTACATACCCCATTGAATGACTGAAGATAGTCAGCTGTCTTCCTCTCCCGTGTTGTTCCTCGATACGTAAAGGCTGCAGCACCTTTGACAACTTCTCTCTACATATCAAACATACCGGTAAACCAGCATCGTTTGCTCTGAAAGCATACAACTCTGTCCACGCAGAATTAAATCCTGTGTTCCTCCGGTACTTTTCTTTGATTTATCCATAGTTCGCTCATCGAGCCGGGGGTCAGGTTATTCGCCTCCAAGAAAAGGCGCTCGCGCGGGACCGTAGCGGGATGTGACGCATATTTTAGTTGACCTAATTAAAACCGTTTTGTTTTTTATTTATGTGTCACAGTATCACCTCAAAATACAAGATACGAAACATTTTCAACCATACAACAAAATATAAATAGTCCTACAAATACTTTTATTTTATTTCCTTCTTATTTTTGTCTAAGCTCAAGGGAGCCAGAGCAGAGGGCTTAAAGGGCCGCATGTGGCCCGTGGGCCGCGGGTTGCCAACCCCTGCACAAGAGCAACCATGAGTGACAATTTGGCTTTTTAGCTAAATATCCAACTAACTTTGGTGTTTCTATGATGTATGAGAATAAAGATTTCAATTACTTTTTAACATTCCTTCCATTGTTGTTGATAATGTAGTTATTTAATAGTTATGGTTATCATATTTTACTGTGAATCTACCCTGGGCTTTCTTTATATGAAAGATATAATTATTGGATGGATTGCAGGGGAGTTTGGTGCAGACATGCATGTTCCCTGTGAATTGTGATATATTTGATCCAACAACAGACTATCTAACGAAATCATCTGGTCAAAATATACAACACTTTTTGTGTTTTATGGCCAAATATCTGAAAAAACTCATGACAACTTTGACCAGAAGTTCGTTTTGGTAAGTAATGGTAAAACCAGAAGCGCCTAAACAGGGGCAAAGTCATATCTGGCAAAAATACATTGAAGCCAAAGTACAAACATGTACAATTGTGATCAGTTATTTCACATTAATATATTGAGAAATATAATTATTATTAGTGATTTGCAGCTGTACTCCATAACCCAAGGCGAGGCAGTGGATTAGAGGTAACATGTTCGTTGGAGTGTAAACTGGCACAAACTGTCTGTTTCTCCAGATCATTTGATATCATTTGTTTGCTCTATTAACTTTTTGTCATTTTCTTCCACAGCTCCCTGTTTTGTTGGCTCCCTGTTTTGTTGGCTTACTGTTAATGACTTGTATTCAAAACAGCAGATTAGATGTTAGCAGAGTAGTGACACCGTGTGCTAAATCAAAAATACATCTGAATTTGTCTGAGATGACCTGATGGAGAATGTAGTTAAAAGAAGAATAAAAATGCAGTGTGACCGAAGAGATAAAAGAAGAAGAATCAGCTCAGTGGTGCACATTCATTGTTATCGTTTAGCAGAAAGGCAGATTATTCCTATATTTAGACCTCTGAATAACGTCAGTACCGAGGTCTCTCAGTTACAGTTGACGAGTGCTGAACATACAAACCACGCTCAATCCCTCTAATAGGTTTGTTTGAGGAAACAAACACTTTTTAGATTGCTGGGTGACAATGATTTAAGGTCAGACCTGTCTCAAGCAAACTAAACATTGTGACTTATTCGAAAAACACCCACACAATACACAGAATGACAAACGGCAGAGGACACAAGAAAGCAATTTCTATTCAACTATGAATTGAAGGTGCAGAATGGTGTTTACTGAAAAAAATACAGTTACAGCAAACTGAAAGGTACGCTTGACTTTAAGAAACGTGTGACTAAACCTACAGTATATTAAACTTTACTGTGAAGGTACGAAGTCCTTTGTACTCCCTGCTCTATTGAAGGATTTTGTGTGAATGGTGTAGCAACATGGCAGTGCCTCAGGGACAAAGGGATTTTTTTGTATCAAGCATGAATCCTAAATCGAGTTCAAATAAACTTGACAACCCTCGCTGTGCCTGTGTGTGTTCTATATTTGTCTTCAACTTCAGCAAATGTTTTGCAACCCAACTCAATTTTAACTTGACAAACTTTAACATCACATGATGTACCTATCATCCAAAAGATGATACATTAGATTCAAATGGAGATTTAAATATTTAATCAGCAGATTTATCTCTTGAATTTGGTTCACGTCTGCTAATAATGGGCTCACCAAATGCGCGGACTGCACCTATTTTTGTCCTCATTCATTATATTCCGGCACTGCCTCATTTGAAATACTGTGAAGTGAGAAATCAATGTAATCTGCGATGTATCTCTGAGATTCATGGCATTGTTGGAATTAAAAGAACCGTCAGAGTTTTTTCAGAAATAGTCATTACCATCTGTGAACCAGTTTCGAATACTGACAGATAGTGATTACATGATGGTAGAGTGACTACATGTGAATGGTTATTGTGATTGTTTGGCAAAAGAAAGGTATTGTGTTGCTCACAACATTATTTTTGCACTAGAACATACCAATAATAATCAGAACAAGTGAGGAAATGTTATTAATGATCAAGAACTTATCATAATGATTGAAAAACCTCACTACACATGCTTCTCTAGGTGTGAATCTCACATCAAAGAAATGAGTCGAGCGTGAGTATCTTTATTAAAAATCAATTCACACATACTGTGCTTTCATCGCTGTTGGATGAATCATATCCTCTGGTCTGGTGGAGGTCAGACGGATAGCATGCTTGTGTGTGTCGAATTCAGAAAAATCTTGAAAATGAGCAGAATAAGGGGGATGACCACATACTGATACATTAGCTTTAGTTTTTGATGTATTCATCATGCTGCAAAAATGCACCTACAGTAGGGATGCTATTCTACTACTGTTTTCGTTCCGTTGCATGCAAAGTTTGTATGTGTTAAGTATACAAACTACTCTCAACTACAACTGTAATTGGTTGTGATTCTCTGTGTTGCATATTTGGTTAGCATTGAAACAACGATTTTAGCTGGGAAGAGAGAGTGCGCCAGACAATGTGACTAAAGTTGTATTTCACTAAAATAACCAAAGCTCCAAGCCTCAGGATACGATAAGTTAAGTTTTAAAAGCTAGCAACATATTGTATACAAACTGTAGCAAACATTTTCCAACATCATGACTGAATTACTGAAATTAGGAGAAGATGGCTGTGGTATAAGTTTACTGACATTTTCTATTACAAATCATTCTGTACGACCCATAAATTAAATAATGTGCACACAAGCCACATGTTATCTTCACATGCATTTTTATTCTTAGAAGTCATTGATTTGAAGTTTAGCAATTTAATTCCAGCATATTTCCTTTAAAAAACACAATAATAGGTTCCGAGCAGTTTTGTGAAGATAACAAAGACCATGTGGCATAATAACATAGACATTAAATGTGTAACCTATGACTCCAATTATGGTTTATTTTCACTTGAATCTCTGCTCAGCATTGATGAAAACTCAGCCGCTCTCTCTTTCAGCTGGTACATTTCCGAGACAGATAAAACATTTCAATTTGACTGAAATAATGTGTCTGTCAAAGAGCACAGACTGTCTGCTCCTTTGTACTGAAAAGTAATTCCCCTCATTCTAACATTAATTATGTCTGCCAACACAAGGAGATTGATGGCTGAGGGAGGAAATAAAATCACACAGAACCAGTCCGATGAAAACCTAAATATAGATTCAAAGGACGGCACGTACACGTCTGTCATCTCAAATCATGTGAGTGTGTAATCATTTTTCATTGACAAAATGAGTGGGTGGGAATATGGAAGAATGACATTCATTTTATATACAGGCTGGCAAATCTATATCTGTGTATTGCTAATGAGTGATATACATAGATACACAAGGCATAATCATGCTGTGGGCCAGATTTGTTTTGATCTTGTGAGTCATAAAGAATATCAAAACAGTGCGGAAAGAAAAGACTGTTGAGTACAACACATAACACTGATCGTTGGAGGTTTTGGTGGTTGATATATTTTTAATAGAGGGGTCCTATTAAGCTAATTTGTTGGTTCGTATTTGTATTTTTTGCCTCTATTGTGACGTGTTTACATACTTTAATGTTCAGAAAGTGCCTTGTTTTTCTCATGTTGCCAACACAAGCACGAGTGTTACATAGTGATGTCACTTACAAAAGTAAACAGGTGATAGTTTTAACCCACTTAAAGTGACAGTTAAAAGAGTGATAAGACTTGATCAGGAGTGACAGAAGAAAACATAAGGAGAAAACTACAACATATTATTCTAAACCCTTTGCATATTGACATCCAACAGACATGCATTACATGATTTTGGATAAATGAGGTTTGCATAGTTGGTTACCCCTTGCTGCCATCTGGAGCTGCCAGTGTGAGAAGTTGCCTGGTGCAGCTTTAATTTACAAACTCCTTTGAGTGAAACATCTGACCTGAGAACAGTGTATGCTAGTAGCTGTCCAGATGGCGATGCACTTTACTTCATTTCCTTTTTTGTTATGAAGACTCCTAATGAACAGCTGCAAAGTAAAAAGGTGTTGCATGAAACCATAATGTGGAACTTGTGAAGTATTCTCTCTTTGTTCAGAACAAGAAGTGTGAAGGATCCACACAATGTCAGTGAGAATAAGAGTGATAGGTTATATATAATAAAGATGCCGGCCTAGATAACAGCATCTTATTAAATGTTGCATGTCAAAATGAGAAAGAGGAGCATAAACGATGTCCATCACCCCAACAACAGGCTCTTCTCTCTGCTGCTGCCTCAAGGCCCCAAAAGAGAGGATGAAGACAAGTTTCCCCCCTCAGGCCGTCCAACCACCAACTTTCACATCCATAACTCACTATACACCATTTATAACTCATTACATTCTGGAAAGGATCCAAATCACTTGGCAGGTACACAAATTACACACAGATTGGGCTTTTTGCCTTGACAGAGGTCTGCGCTGTCCAAGCACTCTTCTAGTTCCATGTGTTGTATGTCTGTATGTGAAAGCTTTGTTCTTTCCATTTTGGAAATAATTAGGTTTTCATTGGTTTATCGTTTCATTTAATCTACATTTAATTTAGTTATTTGGTTTATAAAACGATTTCTTATTTGCTTTCTGGAGCTAGGCACAGGCAGACGTCACTATTGTATGATTGTGTTTGTGACAAATAAACATGATTCCATTTTATTTTAAGAATATTAGAACCCCTCAAGCGGCTATAATCTAGCTAGCACAACAATTATCCAACGATAATAAATATTGTTAAGAAAATGTAATTATTGCCAATAACAGACAGCCAATTTTCAAACTCCAGTATATTATTTGGCAGTATTTACCTTTAATTGGTTTGAAAACTTTCAATAAGCAAGTCAAAGTTTCACAGGAATATCAACACTTGAGATGTTCCATAATGTTGGTCTGTGTAAAAAGAAACCTGTCAAAATAATGTTCTGTTAATATGTTGGGGTACATGCCTGCCCCATGTTATCTGGTACAAAAGACTGTTTTTACTGATTTTTCATGTGTATTTATTAGGGCTGTCAAGTTAACGCGTTAATAACGCGTTAACGCAACAAAAAAAAATTAACGCCACTAATTATTTTAACGCGATTAACGCATGTGTATTTTTTGTCCTCGGCCGCCCCGTAGTTTCAGAGCGCATCGAGTTTAAAATACCATCTACAAGCTGATGCTGACAGCCCCGCTCCTGCCGCCCGCTTGTGGCAGACCACACTTCCACGCTCACCGGCAGGCACCGACTGGCTGTTGGGAGGACCAACAGCACCTTACGTGCATTGTTGTTGTTAGCATCTGGTGCTAGCTAGCTGCGCTAACGGATATGGAGCTGTTTAAATGAAAACAGAGGAGCGACATTTCGCCACAACTGCGCCGAGCACTTGACTTTATGCAGGAAGCCAGACAGTGGGACATTGTACGAAAATTCAGCACACTCAGCACGGATAGTGCGCAACATGATTGCAGCGTCCAGGCAGCTCCCGTTCGAGCATATGCCTTGAGTTGCACATAGCTCCAACGATCCAACACACACACACACACACCACACACACACACACACACACCACACACACACACACACACACACACACACACACACACACACACACACACACACACACACACACACACACACACCACACACACACACACACACGCACACACACACAGTATTATTGTATGAGAGAGGTTCCAGGTTGAATTGAATTGAGGCGAATATTTGTAATGTTCAGAGATTGTTGTGTTTAATATTCATGAGAATATTTGTCATTGTTCAAATGATAATAAACATTAGCATAAAGCATATTTGTCCACTCATATGTTGATAAGAGTATTAAAAACTTTAAAAATATTCCTCTAAGGTACATTTAGAACAGATAAAAAATGTGCGATTAATCGCGATTAACTATTTTAATCGACTGACAGCCCTAGTATTTATACGTTAATTTAGTTCCCTGTTTTGTCCCTTATAAAGCTCCTGTCTGACTGCCAGTCCCGAGCAGATTTGTTTATCCTACTAGCCAGACTGGGAGTCTTACATAAGGTCGGGTCTGGAATCTATTTTGAGATAAATTGCAGTTAAGTGCTCAACAGTGCAGTTGGCAAAACTGCAAATAAGCAGGACAAATGTTTCCCCATCGTGTTAAAAAAGTTTTAATAACTTTTTGTCTTTTGCTTTGCGTGCTGCAAATAGTTATATGGGTGAAAAAATGTATTCATTGAGATGCAGAGAGATGTTGATTATATTTAAAGTATGGACCACTGGATATTTGGATATCTCTCCTACAAACTTACCATGAAACTATGCCCTGCATAGTTTTGGTTATATAATTGTGTCTTCCACTAATTGGACAACTGGGAACAACAGCTCGATTGCTCTGAGCATACAGATATCTCAAGCTTTCAGAAGTAACGCGTGCTGTTCATGGTTTCCTTCTAGCATTTCATTAAGAAATTGCACAATATGTTACATAACAATATGCCAGAGAGAATTTAGGAAGTAGGAAAATAAACATATCTTTCAACAATAGAAATTGGCCTTACATAATATGTTATATAATGTAACATTTATTTACATATAATTCAATATATGAACAGTATGTGTACGTATGTGTAAAATACATCTGGAATACAGCCATCTGTGTTTTGTGAACACTGAGATGTTCTTGTGTGCCTCCTTGTGGAGCACGTCAGCACTGGAGGAGGCTCCAGAGGGCTGGGTCAGAGGGAGAGAGGAGCGCACTATAAGAAGAGGATGAACCCGGGGGAGCGTCATTTAGACCACAGCCGAGAGAGGAGGAGAGGACAGTCAGAGGCGACCCAGAGAACAGATACGCGCAAGAAGGCAAAGCGTTCAGGATTGAACACTTAAATCGCGGTGATTTCTTTTTTTCCACAAGGACTGCAAAGGTGTATTCCTGTACTAACCCAGCGTCAGCACACCGTGAGGAAAGGCAAAAGTGAGGTTTTACGTTGCACTCCTCTCGCACCCGGCGCGTCTCGGTGTGCTGGATGAGCGCAAAGTGTGAGCTTCAGGACCCGAGGAGAGGACAGATCCGCTCCGTGTCCTCTGGACCTCCTGTCCAGGAACTCCGCTGAAGCTTTTTACATGTCAACTATTCCAGTCTGACTCTCTGCTTCACAAGTCTGGAAGAAGTCTGAAGCATCCGCTGACGGAGAGATCCGCAACCGACTGTGTGCTCAATATGTACCAGGGGCATTTACAGGTAAGTCTGCCTCTTTGTGCCTGTTCACTTCCCACGACAACACACAGTTGTGATGGAACAAATTAAATGATGTGAAAAAAATGTTTAGAGAATGAGACAATCACGGTTAGTCCACAGCAAGTAGAGATGTCCGAACACAATTATCTGTACGTGATTTCTAGAATAATCAAGCCATGCTAATTTGTACCTGTTAAGTGGGGGACGCTTGCTCGGAAAACAGCACACATATTGCTTAAATTGACAAACCGAGGAACTAAAAACGCGCGTAATGTGCCAAGTCAGCTAGAGCCAGCATTGGCAAAAGTCATTGATAAAAACAGAGCTGTAGCGCGACTATTGCACGTGCATGACACATGTAAACAGGAGGTAAATATACCGGTTTAAACGTTGCAGCTTTGACACAAGGGGCAACCAATCATTACGTTTGTTGACGTGCATGCTTATGCTCACGTGACGTCATGCAACCTGACGTTAATTTTGGTACAGCAGACACTTACAATATATGTAATGTCACGTGTGATTAAAACTGAGCTCCACACCCAACAAGACAAGAAAGCACACATTTGAAAACAATGGGCTCACAGTGCAAAACATAAAACTTCCTTAGTGATTAATGATGGCCTCTTCTCTTAGATGTATGGATTGTTGGTTGACTTCAGCTCCCAGACAGTTGATTATGTAATAAAAGACCTCTCCTGAGTCAGTACTCTGGAGCATTAAAGACCAACATTTAATATTTCATGGTATATTACTCAAGAAGCAGCATTCATTGAAAATGAATGAAAAGGCGGTCGGCAGCTCTAGTCTGGGCTACCCCACTTATGTTTGGTAAAGGTCAATGAAAAGTCTGTGATACCAAGTAATGATATGCAAAATACACTTCAAATAAACACGTGTTTTATCTTTTTATCACAATCTTACATGTTTCATCCCATTATGTTTCAATAATCGCACACTTTATATGTTGTTCATCCCATGCATGCAAGTCATTACACTGTGCCTGGTTTAGATCGTAACTGAAATTAGAGACTGTCCTTCCTGACCTTTATACAGGGATAATTTAGCAGCAAATGTCCAGTTAATGCACATGGATGCTATATCTTTCGGTAATGTATCTTTTGACACGACACTCGCTTGCGTAATCGATGCATTCATCTTGAAGTTGACAACACTTTCTCCTTGAAGTCAAATGTGCATGTGCATGAAATCAGACCTACGAGAATGTGCGATTAATACAACTTTGTCACACAGATATTATAAATAAGTTATTGCTTATGTGGGAAATGGGTGGAGTCTGTTATATAATGATAGCTGCGGAAACATTTGCATAATTTAAAACGTTCTAATCAACATGAAACTGTTTTTATAAAAGTAAATGTTTTTGAAAAGACATTCGTTCTGCAAAATCTCTTGTTTGTGCAAAAGTTGTAGTTAAAAAAACAAAAATGTAGGCCAGGCTGCACACTTTCAGAACAAGGGAATCTTTTAAAGACGAACCGATTTCTAAAGTGATGTTTCTGATATCTTACATGCATTTTATTTAAGTCACAGTAAATATTGTTTGAAATCATAGCGTACATGATGTTCTATACACCTATAACAATCTTTACATATTTTACATTGAGGATCTGTGAATGAAGGCTTGGGGCATAAATCATGGAGAGTTTTGGGACATAGCTTGGAATTGTTAATGAAGCTCAGACTGTAAACAGTTACTTATGTAACAGAGATGCAGCATCAGTCACTCAAGCTATCAGATTTGTTTCCCCAAAGTACGTGTAGATACACTTGTAAGGATATATTTTTAATACACGACTGTCAGTCAGCAAGATTTGTCAGCGTATTGCAGCTCAGGAAGCAGTCTGCTGTGAGAACAAGATAAGGATGTCTTATCTCTTTTTGTCAGAGTATTTTTAATTTGTTGACCTGCTCATGTCCCTCTTACCTGGTGTACTGTATATGTATATATGTGGCTTTAGGTGTTTAATCTATGGAGGGTAAGATATATCCATAAACACTCTGCAGCAAATATGCAAACATGTCAGACAATATTGGATGGATAAAATGTCTTGGCATGACCAAATCCAGCCCTCTTGGTTTGCTGGTGAGGGAGGGGCTTCTTCATGGGCAATATCAGAGATTGGCAGTACAGCTTGGCCAAAGTATAACACTGGACTTGTGTGTCTTCAATTCCTTCTTTATGTCTTAAAAGTAAAGTATAACCAGTATCATATTGTGTAGTAGTAACCAAATGTGTTGTGCGTGAAACAAAGTGCTTCCATTTTTGTAAGCAGAGTATCACCTTACTGTATCAAGTGTTGGAAAAGATTGATGTAGTTAGCGCAAAGCAATTTAGGGGTGTGGATGTCAGCCTCATTGCTCTTCCTGTGAAGGTGCAACTGAAGACGCTGTGAGGCAAGCTGATTCAGCACGGCTGCTCATTTTCATCAAACAAAAAGCTACAGGACATATTGTTACAGTCAATGTGCCGTATATTTCCACTTTGATGTACTACATATAAGAAAGACCTTGAGTTTGTACCCATTCATACTCCCTCAGATGGCACTTTTCCATAACATTTTGACAGTCTAGATGAATTGCTGTAGCAGTTTCCTTGCTTTGGCATTCATGTTTACAGTAAATCTAATTACTGGAGCGCTTGTACAGTTTGTATAAAACACATCCTGGATTAATGGAAATTATGTTCCAAGGCCTGTGGTTATTTGCTCAGTTAAGCATAACATGCTTACATAATTTGATTCCCAAATTCCACATTCCCCGGGGAAGAAATTGGATGGATGCTATCGTTGATCGGAAGTAGATCAAGTCTCATAAGATCGTACTCACAATTCTTTCATTAAGATCCTGATTTATTGAGACAGTAAAGGAATATCTGTTTATATTTTGTCCTCTAGAACTAAAATAAATAGGCCACTGGTAATATATACAATCTCAGAGTTGTCCAAAATTATTTGTTCTATTTGAATTTCCTGTTCTCTGTTCTGTTTTGGTGGTATGACTAAGTGTGGTAATCAAGTGCATACTCATGTTGCTGCCCTGATAGATTCTGAGTTCCCATTCCCCTCCTTACCTGAATTCATAAACATGCTTGATAATACAACATTAACACATTGTAAATCAGCATAATTAGCTGCTTTATGAAATGCAAAATAACATGTTCCAAATTCTAATGATTAAAACATTTCCAATTAATGCAAAAATAAAAACAAGTAATGAGGAAAATGTATTGAATAGATGCAAATGCAGCATAATCAACTACAGATGAATTAAAGAGAGTGCAAAGCAATCAACCAATTGGTAGACGAGTCGACAGGACTCACACCACAACACCAGCAGGTGACTATGCGAGCATGCAGCTCACATCACAAAACACGTATTTATCAATCATTTGCACAGTCAATCAGGCCATCATTCGTCCTCTGGGTTGAGTCTGTTAAATCTCCACTGTTGCACTAAGAGGCTTTCCTCCAGACTTTTCTCCACAGTCGTGGTGGTCAGCTACAGGAAAGACAAAGGGGTCCCAAATCATTTTTCCACAGAGACCGTTTCCAAGTCTCCTCGATTTAATGAACCATGGTCTATGATTAAGAGCGATTTAATAGGCCTGACTATTTCAAGAGCCAGGATAATGAGTGAAATCAGGTGGTATCCGGCTGGAACGAAGGCTCCACAGACAGTGCTGCTCTCCTTGTTTGAGGTGTGTGGTAGGGAAGCCAATTAAATGTCTACAAGAACTATAGTTGAGGGAAAAGCTGATCGATTACTCAATGAATATAAATCACAACGAAAATGTTAACTAGATAAAGATATATTTATATACACCAAATGATAATTTGTTGGAGGATCGGACTAGAAAAAAAGCCATTGTTGAGCTTTAAAGTTGCTCTGAAAGATGTTTGTGGAGTTAGACGTATGGAATTCATTTATTGTTTTTCATCACATTGGCATACTTGGATTTAATGCACAACAAATTGTCAAAATGGGTCAAACTGAAGACAAATTCCCTTTTTACCTGTCTTACCTCAAACAGGAACAAAATCTTACTTTAACCCTAATGGCGCGTTTCCACTGCAGGCCTCGCTCGGTTTGGTTAGGCCTTATTAGGCCCGGCTCACTTTAATGCTGCGCTTCCATTACAGTTTAGGAACTGAGGTAGTTACTATAGTAACGCAGTGTAGGCGGAGCCGTCTTCAATGAGAGCCCCAGAAAAACAACACAGCCGTTAGCTCTTAGCACTCAGAGCTCACAGCTCTTCATATCTGTTCAGAAACTAGACAAAAGTGAAACCAGTACAAACCACAGACTGCATGTGTCATGGCGAATACAGTCGCTGGTTTATTTATGTCTGTATAGGCCGTTGTTGTGAGTGTGGACGGTCGGAGCATACATAACATTAGCTTAGCCAAGCTCCATTTAGAAAACACGCATTTTAAAAGGGTTTTTCGCCTGCCGTCTGTCTGCAGACTTGCCAAAGCATTAATTCATGGTTTTTACTAACCGGTATCAGTATGTTGTTACGTCGGCATCATTTAGAAACGTGTATTACAATTAAATCACGGTCAAATATGTTCATCTTGTTGTAGTTGTAGCCCCCTTGCCAGCTATTCTCTCTCTAGTTTAGCATACTCAGCCCGACTCAGCCTGGTTGTTCCTGGCCCTAGAACCACGATGTTATGGGGCCAGAAAAACTGAATTAGGACCCGCTAGCCGGTACTAGGCCAAGTGGAAACGCAACCAAAAACGGGCCCCGCACGGCTCGGCACGCTTAAAGCGAGCTACCCGCTGCAGTGGAAACGCGCCATTAGATGCACGAGTGACTGGACCCTACACTCTTCCATAAGTGGGTCAAAAAGGACCCGTATTAGACCCGTATGTGTTTTTATGCCATTTTTGTCATTCTGGTTAAGAAAAATCACTTGTATAATATTTAGTATTATATTTTGGTTCACACTAGAAATATTTTATATTTAATTTTTTTTTACATTTAAAAAAAAAAAACGAAATTCCATAGAAAATGCATGCGGGTCATTTTTGACCCACTTATGAAGCTTGGGGTAATAATACAAAAACTACAATTTCCTAAAATGTAAATTTAAAATGGCATGATATCCAAAACATGTTTTTTGAGAAATAGCTGGAATATGAAATGATAACAAAATGTAATTACAAAGATACTTCACCACCTCACCGGGTCAAAAAATACCCACTTATGGAAGCTTGGGGTAGTAATAAAAAAACTACAATTTCTTAAAATGTAACTTTAAAATTTGAATGGCATGATATCCAAAACATGTTTTTTGAGGAATAGCTGGAATATGAAATGATAAAAGAAAGAAAACCACCTCACCGGGTCAACAAATACCCACTAATGCATCTAAGGCATGGGGTGGGGAACCTTTTTCCTCTCAAGGGCCATTTCAATGTTTTCAACATCCTCCGAGGGCCGTACAAATTATTGACCTCTGCTTAAAAATACTAAAATCACAGCCCACTCATTTCACCTTTCTTTCATGCTGTGCAAAGAAAAAGCAACCACTTAATCCAGATATCTTGCCATGACTCACGCATGCACGTGCACGGTTGTGGCATGACCACCAAAACAGAAAGATATGGACACAAGATGTGTGCAAATGTATTTAGACTCCTATCCATGTGAACATGATTTAAGTGGGGGGGGACCTAACCTCCTCTAGGGGGGTCCAGGGGGCATGCTCCCCCGGGAAGATTTGTTTTTTTAAATGTTGAAGTTAAAAGCATCAATCTGGTGCACTTTGAGAGCAACATTAGGAGATCTATGGATACATCTCTCAACACCCATATGAAAACAGACCTGTAAGCAGATTTTCTTTTTCTTTATGGGTATTTTACAAATCACTCTCCTTTCAAACTGTATTCTTTTTTTACTGTCATATAGTATTTTATACCTGTTTGCTTTATTCTCTTATTTGTGTTATAACTATAATGATCATATAAATATGTGCCTTTACCTCACTGGTTGTAGAAAAAGCTTCTTATATTCGTTAGCATAGCTAGCTAACCAGATGCTAATAACAACAAAGTTATTGACTGTATGATCAGTATGACAGATCGCCACTGGGCTTACAACTAAGACACAGCCACGCAAAAACTGCAGCATGTGTACGGCTCCTTATGGGTACTGCAATTTTTGGAAGTGCCGGAGCGGAGTGGCGTTCTGGTGCTCCCCGTCAGAACTACCTTGTCAGACGAGACATATACCACGTGATGACACGTTAGGCTTGTGTTGTGTTCAAGGAACCTGACCTTGGCCAGGAAAAACAGGCACTCACTTGTTTAATTATTTTGCGGTCTAGATTTCTTTAATTTTTTTCTTTTTTGCGTGTGTTTATAAATTACCTCGAGGGCCACACCAAATGGTCTCGCGGGCCGTATACGGCCCGGGGGCCGGAGGTTCCCCACCCCTGATCTAAGGGTTAAATATTCTAGATGCTCAAACATACCAAAATGTCATGTCCATTTAATGCTCACATAATACTGTCATGCTAGAGGAATATAATGGGGAGGTTATAAATGTTATGTACATGCTCGAAACACATTGTCTTAGTTTGCGCTTGTGCCACACTATTTTGTACATTTACATTGAAATATTGTTATTAAAGTTTTGAGGATTTCAAATAACCTTATCCAAATGCTTACGTTTGACTTAGCACATTGACATTGAGAGGGTCCTTCATTTCCGATGGAGAGGGCAGTGTGCATCACAGTGATTCTGACACATTTCTGGCAGGTTTGAAGCTAAAGGTCAGCTTTGACCCCAAATATGTTGACCTTTCAATGATTGTCCAATGGGCTTTGGGTATCACTAGGGGGCAGGAGTTTTACTGCAAAGAAGAGTGCTGGCCAGGGTTATTAGTGTATTTTTTAATGAAGTTATACCCTTCTGATTACACCAGAAAACCTTCGAGCACAGCAGAAAGCTTTATGGAATCGCAGGTTAGAAAGTTATTATTTTAATCATAATTGTCATTACATTTTAATTGTAAACCCTAGCATCTTGTCTGCTTCAGAATGTGATGTGTTTAACATATTGCAAGCTCACTATACTGTATGTCTCTTCGCTCAAAAATAAAGAAACATCAATGAAACGACACAGTAAGGTTTGCTGAAGAGACCAAATAAACAACCCAAAGGATTTGCATTTTGCAAGGTGGCTGGCATCCAGTCATCAGTAACTCGGGCCAGTGAGGGGGGTATGATGGCTGTCCTCTCCCTGGATGGGTAGTTGTTGCTCTATCGAGACGGTGAGCAGCTTGTGGAGCTCGTAAAGCGACTAGAGGGAGACTAACGGCCCGTCCACACTACAGCTTCAAAAAAAGTTTGGAGCTGGGCATGTCTGAAGCTCGACCAACAACCAATCGCATGAATCTCCCGCCCCTGACACACAAGCAGCGGTTTGATTGGCTAGAGCTTGTACTGGCATATGATTTGATTCGCTGACGCTTCCACCGAAAGCTTCAGAAGCTTCAAAAGTTGAACATTGCTCAACTTTTGCAGCCTGAAACGCCAGGAATGCTCCGCTCCGCTTCCCACAATGCAGTTCGGCGAAAAGTGACGTCACCCCATTCAAAGTGAATGGGCAGACGCGTTGGAAACAATTTTTGAAGCTGTTGAAGCTGTAGTGTGGACGGGCCATAACAGGGATTCGAGCCTACATCAGCAGCAGTTGCCCTATAAGCTGATTGAGGGTTGTTGGTCTTGCTCACATAGCATGCGAATGTGATAATTGTGCCTTTCTCTGTCATCTGTGCTCTCCTAACACGCACCCACAAATGACAAAGTTAACATTGTGGACTCGTGGGAGGGAAAGAGGAGAAAAAGACAAATAAGGATCATAAACTAGATAAATCCTAACCTGCTTGAAAGGAAATGATGTCATATTATAGGCATGCTTTGTGTTTTGACAGAAATGGTGAGTGTTGTGTCCACCGTGGCATGAAACCAGCTCACAATCCTAACACTCGATCTCAAACTGAATGTCATGGGGCTGCCTTGGCCTGACACACACATACACACACACGCGCACACAGCAAATGTCAACACACTGTATCAGGCTTTATCAAGCCAGACACCTGTATCTGAGAGGGGATGCAATCAATGTGAAGCACCCAAATTCACAGCTTCACAGCTCGACATCATTCTCTGTTTTGGAAGATTTCCTCTGGGTATCTGTCTGCTCCGAGTCAGTTAACACAGCAGCCCCACATGGAGAGTCCCCTGAGCTACTGTACAAAGCTAAATTTTTCTCCCACAAAAGTAGGAGAAGCCCCGGCATCTTTGTTGCGGGGTGCAGAGAGGGCTGTGCAGAAGGATGGCTAGCCCATCCATCTCTCGCCCAACCCATTCATAACAGTCATTCTCCAACTGGGAATTAATTTGCTCCAGAAACCAGGCGTCTCAGCGCCCGAGTGGAGAGAGCATGTGTTTGGTCCTCTGGGGAGAAATTAGCTATCATGGATGAGAGCTGTTGATAAACAAATATGCACTTCATTCTGGCAGATGTGAGCAGGATTTTCCACTAGATATAAAAAGGGACTTCCCAGTGAGATGTAGCACGTGCACTTTCCCCTGGGTTAAGGTATGAAATAAGTATATTGTACTCTTAAGTCTGTGACTCTTCTTCAGACAGTTTAGGATTGAACTGAAAAAGATGATTTATCAGTTTTAGTTCTTGAACTGTAATTGTTTGCTACTTCCAATAATAATAGCAACATGTAATCATTATTAGCAACTAACCTATATTCTAGATTAAACCTTTCATTCAAAATGTAGTCTATATATTGTCAGAATTATTTTTCTCCATAATCCAAATTGAAGTCTTTTAATGTCCTGTTTTGTGAGACCAACAATACAAACCGAAGGATACTGATTTGACAAAGATATAAGACAAGGAAAAGCAGCAGATCATTGCCATCTTTAGTAACACAGCATGACTCAGCATGACTCTAGGGATAGTAATGTTGGTGTGTCATTCCACTGAAATATCACAATTTAAAGATGGATTGCCATAACATTTTGTACAAGCATTCATGGTCCCTGAGGGATGAATCCTACTGACTTTGAAAACTACTTACAAAGAGGAAAAGTCACCTCAGTCTCACTTTATCAGACAGAATGGAGGTTAATGCGGTACAGTTCAGCGTTTTGCATTAGGGCCCATCAACAGTCTAGGCTTTGATATTCCTGGAATTAGAACGCTACCTTTACTGCTGTTATAAGCTGTGTTACAACCATGTTGATGAACTAGCTGGATGATTGTGTAAACTACATAACGATGTTCTTGTAATTTTAAGAACACCCCTTATAAATCTCGCCCTGATATTTATATTTCTGTAAGTCCAATGTCTTGACCAGTATTGAAAAATTGCAATAAAGTATTGTTTTCAAGTTCAACCCATCAAAATGGACAGGCTTCATTATACGTATAGGCACTGCAATATAGGTTGGCTTACAAGCATGTTGATAGAAAAACATATGGATGACCTTCTGACACTGTTTCTTTTTGTATCATATGGCAAAAAAAGTTTGTCATTTAAAGAAAATGTTGTGCGCGTCCAAACAAGAGTTGTATCAAGAAAGTTGAAGAACACAGTACACTGAACAAGCTTGAAGATTACAGTTTACATACAGCAGGACAAGTGCCATCCGAGTGCTTCGAGTGCGGACAGGCAGATCATGAAATTTCACGCAAACCATGAATAGGTCTTTTCATTTTTAAACAGACTTCCACTCATGCATGTTATGTTTGTGCTTTTAGGAAGCAACAGTAAACTGGATAGTGTGAACAAATGCACATATTAAAGGGGACCTATTATGCAAAATCCACTTTTTCATGTCTTTTATATATAAACATGTGTCTCCTCTGTATAAAGAGATTCTGGAAGTTTCAGGAAAAAAGTTTCGCTCACTTTTTGTCCTGATCCATTTATATAAAAACCTGTCTGAAAATGGGCTGATCAGATTTTGGCCACTTTGTGATGTCACAACGATTTTTTGGCTGGTGTAACCATTAGCCAATAACTAACCAAGGTAACTGCCACCCACCTTATCACCTGAATCTCCTCCTAGAGCACCATTGTGTTCTTTTTAACCAAATATCTCGCAGAGGGGCGTGGGGAGTGGCTCCTTATTATCATCTAAAGTAAAAAAAACGTTTGAAACAGTGCTTAAACAGAGGGGTTTATGGGATGCTAAAATGCATGATCTGTTTGGTATTTCAGCCAAACACTTCAGAGACATGTTTTGTATATATCTGAGACCTATAATATATTGATGAAAAACAGTATAATAGGGGACCTTTAAAGGGGAGGTTTATCGAAAGGCAGTTACAGCTACATGGGGAACACACAAAACACTGCATCTTCATCATGGCTCATTCTCATCACTGTTTTTCTGGGAGAATCCGTTTTCCCTCCTCCAGCAAGAGATACTCATCTTTTGATTTTCTGAATCTCGACATCCTTCCTCTGGATTTAAACCTAGCAACTCTATCTCAACCCTCCGCCCTACGCAATAGCTATTCCTCCTTTACTCTGTGATCTTGTCAGATAATTGCAGGAGAACGCTTGGCAAAAAACAAGGTCTGTAAATTATCACACCAATTAGTGTGTACCCACAAATACCAATTACCTCCCCCTCATTATTACGACTAATGACAATTTCAACACTCTCCGTCACAGTATACAGCAGGGAAAAGGCAGCTGTTTTCAGAGAAGTCAAAGTAATTAAATGTAAACTGAAGCTGCTCGAATTCCCGTAAATCAATTTCAAGAGCTTTCTGCAGCTTGAACCAATAATTTGTCTCTTCAAAGCTCTCTTGTGTAAGGCTGGAGTGGAAACAGGAATCTTTGATGTTATTTGTATACGCTGAATGAAGGATGAATTGTTGAGGATAATGATACTGGAGCCGAAAATGGTGGCAATTTGACATTATTTGTCAAGACAGACAAAGATAATGTGTGCATTTGTTTAGCGTCTTGTGGCAGATGGATTTACAGCAGTCCTCGAAGAGTCTATAAAGCATAACTTTCTGTAGGAGTTTTGGAAGTGGGAGAGAGGGAATTGCCTTGCATTTCTATAAATACCTTTGAGACATGCAAGCAATGAGTTTTCTGTCTGAAGTTAAGGGCAGGGCTGCAGAGCGGAGCACAGAGAGGAGCAGGTTGTACAGATGGGATGTGTGCAGAGTTCAAGGGTACACCAGCTGAGAGGTCCAAAGGCAGAAAGGTTTCGTTAGCAGAGCGGGAACCGACTCCCTCCCTGGAGCTCTCCCACAGGGCTCAATCTGACTCTGACTTCATGTGCATTCTCAGCTCATCGCGTGTTCGAGATGCAAATAAAGTACCTGCATGCTATTGTGTGCATCTGTATGCTCGTGAGCATGCAGGCATGTTCACACAAGTGGAGGTAATATAGCATGACATGGATGTGGGATGCAGTGTGCCAGGGAAGAGGTGGAAGGCCCTGCCCCCCCTGAATTCTCTCCAAACATGCAGGGAATGAACGATGCTTCTTGGCAGCCGATTGAAAGACAGTTCATGTTTTCATACATATATTGCATGGGTCATCGGCTAAGGTCAATGAAGCTCCTAAAATGAAAGCAAAGGAATGAGTTTCTTGGATAACCTTCTATAAAGTTCTCAGATTTGATTGGTCTTGGTTCATAGCTTTTTAAAGTAATGCTATTTTTGGTGTGTGCTGCATTAGAAAGACTTGGTCATAAATCTAATGATTTGTGAGTGAGTAAGTGAAGCTTTATTTATTCATGATGGCTCATCGAGAACAATAATAATAATAATACATTACATTTATAAAGCACTTTTCCTGGTGCTCAAAGCGCTTACAAGCAAGTAAAACAAAATAACAACAAAAGTAGAAAGTGCTAAGCTAGGAGGAATAAGGGCAAGGGGTTAGTTGATTAGGAGTTGAAGGCAAGAGTGAAAAGGTGAGTTTTGAGGGATTGTTTGAATGATGTGAGAGTGTTGGCAGATCTGACGTGGCTGGGGAGGGAGTTCCAGAGTGTGGGGGAGGCTGCTGCGAAGGCCCTGTCACTCCAGGTCCGGAGCTTTGTCCTGATAGGCTGCAGTAGGTTAGCTTCAGCAGACCTGAGGCGACAGGTGGGGTTGTGTCGTTGGATGAGGTCACAGAGGTAGGGGGGGGGGCAAGGTTGTTGAGGGCTTTGAAAGTGAAAAGTAATATTTTAAAGTCAATGCGGTGTTTGATGGGGAGCCAGTGGAGGTCGTGGAGGATAGGGGGTGATGTGGTCGGAGCGTCGGGTGGAGGTGAGCAAGCGGGCAGCTGAGTTTTGGACATATTGAAGTTTTTTTAGTGTGAATGCAAGTGATCCAAAAAGTATGCTGTTGTAGTAATCCAGTCGGGATGTTATAAAGGCATGGATCAGAGTTTCAGCAGCGGTCGATGAGAGGGAGGGTTTAATGTGGGTGATGTTCTTTAAATGAAAGAATGCGTTTTTTGTGACCAAGATCTCTTGAACAAGAAAGACCGGGAAACAAATGCCATACAGTGTATACAACTGTTTGGCCAGGTGCTGACCTGATGCTCTTTTGGCTGGGTTCTGGTGTCAGTACTCACATCTTTAAAAGGAACTATCTACTGTATGAAGAAAACACTTGACAAATAGCCAATACCTCGTAGCCTGAGCCTGTTGTTTTTGGCAACACCACTCCTGCAAAGGGACTGGTTTAAATATCAGAATATGATTAATTCACTGCAGAAACATTTGGAAAGAAGATACAAATTAATCATATTAGCCTCATTAATGTAAGCATATGGCTAAAACTGAGGTAAGTCGGCTTTGCCAGTCGAAGTCTAATGGTTATGCTCAAAAGTAGCATGTGTTGTTCTTACTCAACATATTTAATCAACTGTCAATAACTAGACCCGTTCTGATAATAATGTAGTTTCATATTGTAAATCATAATTACCCTCTTTGGTCTTTAAGGTTCTGTCTAAAGGAAAACACTCTAAATTGAGCATCATCATTATCTTCATGTCCTTGCCCACTCTCTTCACTCATGTAGAGAGTGGGTTAGGATATGAAGAGGAGAAAAGAGAAGGAACATTAGGTCGATAGTCTCAGTGGGAACTACGTTGAAGGAGAAAAACAAATGTCTAAATATGAAGTGACATTTTAGTTATTTGGGAACAAATACGTTTAGGATGCAGAGGACAGGAAAACAGAAAAACAAAGTAATATCTCACTAGTCCTTGTCTAAAAAACACCTATCATTTCTATATAAGCCTCATCTTGTGTGACATTATATCTACCAATTCATTGCTCTCTCAGCGTAATCCATCACTGACAGAGACAATTACGGCCTCGTGGTTTCTGTGTGTCTGTATCTGAGGAAAGGGGCCTGTGTGTCAGTGAGGGGCTCGCTGGCTGTGAGGATGTCTAGTTCAAGTAATATAGATACCGGGGTTTGGTGCTATTTTGGGCTGTGTGTGGTATGCTTCTGTCAGATCATCACACAGAGAAAGTGAAGAGATTGATTAAGTTGAACAGTCTTCCATGCCTTTTCCCCTATGTGTCATATATGGGA
>NW_022990673.1:3212640-3364207 GCF_902827175.1 Gymnodraco acuticeps
ATATATGGGAATACATTCAAATAAACCATATACAGTAAAAGAATGTCAAACCCGGTTATCTCAGTTTCTCAGGATGTCATATACAATTTATTCAGGGTTCACTTCATCAAGACTGTTCTGAAATGTTGTGAAGTGAGCAAGATTTCTTAAAATGCAAGTATGCAATGTTGTTTAATTACAAAGAGGGAAACATGCTTTCCCTCTGCAAAATCTCAACAAAAATAATGATGTGGCACTTTGTTAGTGAAGTGGCATTCTTCTGCATTGGAGGCGTAAGTATATAGGCATTGGTTGAATTTCTGAATAAAATATTGTAAACATGGATATTTTAGGGAATGAAATGTAGTATAGTACAGCTCAATCACATAGAATACCTCTGTCCGGCGTTGCAGAGTTCATATTAATGGGAAAGATCTGACACAGAGCTATAAATCAAAGCCCACGCCATACAGTATAACTCCGGCAAAACAGCCAATACTGTGACCCTCACCTGGAACGACCACAACTCATAGAAGCATTGCTGATGTTGGTGAGGTTTTAATACTGTGATAATTAATACTAATTATTAATTAATACTAATACTAATAATTAATAATTAATTATGATTAATACTGTGATTTAATACTGTGATATGATAAACAAGGGGAAACATGCATGAAACTTTGCAGAGGTGTATAAATCATCCAAATTAAAAAGAAGAATCTTTAAGACATTGATAAATCTAGTGCACACATTCATCCAACTGGGAGATTCCTAGTATAACCACTGTCCTCTACTGCTCGTCCTGGTGTTGTTCTACCGGACCACATGGGAGCCTCACTCAGGTTCACCTTCATGTTTTTAGAGGTGCTCAGAACTTTACTAAGGCCTTTTCCATCACTTTTCCAGAGAAGTGGGTCCTGAAATTGAACTGGTGACTCTCTAATGGAACAATATGGACTCTCCTTTCAGAAAGAGAAGCAGATGTCAGAGTCATGATGCTCCATTAAGAGTTTTTTGTTTCCAAAAGTGGGTGTGCATGTGCTTGCATGTTCATGTGTATGGTAGCATATACAAATGTTTTAATGTCTTTAACTCCCAAAACGTTACGTATTTTAGGATAATATGAAATATGTGTGGAAATCTAAGTTTTTGCTTGATGCTATAACTAACAAGCTTATTGTCAAGAATGTTTTTATGGGCATGTCATCAATTTGCTAAATCTTATATAATATGATTATCCTGGGTTCACAATCCTGAGTTCATGAACCAAGATGAGTTGTAAAAATTATCACTGCTGTATATAGATATAAAACTAAATCTAAATATTAGTTTTGCCATTTATTTTATGCAAAATTCACAGGTAAGATTTAGGGTTTGCATATACTGTATGAAGCCAATGTTACACAGATCAAATTATAAGTGTCAAAGCAGGTGCAGTGGATGCTAAAGTGTAAACAACAGACGATCGGCTCCTGTAAAGAAGCTTCCTGCTGTTTCAGCTCATTAATGCTCTGCAGTGTAACAAGGTGACACGGCTCAATCATGATGCCAGACATAAATGCACCAATGCACACCAAAAGCTGCATTTTGTGGAAGCCTCAGATGGATGAATGGAAATAAACTTGAAGCAGAGATAAAGAATCACGATCCACTGGTATTTCTGGTTTGCTGAAAATCCATTGTGATTTTTCTCCACAGACATTAAAACAACAGACAGGCTTCTTTTGGAAAATCTATTTAAAAAAAGTAATGTAAGGATTTACTCAAGTTCATTTAGAGTTGATACCTTATAAGATTTATCTTGTTATATTTTAAGTGAGCTGTTGAGATAACAGCGGCGGAACCTAAATCTGTACAGTCCGATGTTGAGGTCGTAGAAATCAATGAATGGCTGTAAAACATGGCTCTACAGAAGATATAGAAAATGTAGTGTACAACAACTTTTAAGTGGTCTCTTTGGCCTCCAACACTGAATCAACCTGAAGTGGATTTGCTGAATAAAGAAAAACACTCTTTCTTCTATCACACCATAGTTCAAGGTTACAAAATCCCTCTTCATGAGTTCAGACTACAAAGACCGACTCAAGAGTGTAACCTTTCCACTTTCAACATTTCTCCATTCCTACTGCTCTACCACCTTAAGAATGTTATCACGTCAATTACATCCTATCCTCCAGCTATACCATATACTCCAGAGTAGTTGGACAGGCTGCCAGGGAAAAGGTCAGTCAGAGCTTTTACAAAGGACAAATAAAGACAGAGAAGATAGAAGACTGTTGTTGTTGGGAATGACAGGAAGAACTGACACAAAACAACAGAAGGTCAAATTGCACTCACTTACAGATTTAAAGAAATGTTTATACTTAGTTTTCTCTAACCTTGTACTTTGAGACCTTTTCAAACTGCTTTCATTAAAGTTCCATTTCAACAACTGAAACTTCATAAAGCTTAGGTAGATTGGGGTTTGGGGTGAAGTTTGGGCTAAATAAGAGAAACAGCAACAGAATCAATTGAAAGAAAAAATTATAATTATTCCTATTGATTATTCTGTCATTTCTTTATTTCATCTGGTCAATACAATATCACAAAAGAAAGGCAAACATCACCATTTCCCAGAACTCATGGTAATGTCTTCAGAATGCCATTATGTCCGATCAACAGAACAAAACACAAAGATATGAAGTTTACTATAAATGGGAAAAGGACAACCAGCTGGTTATTGATGAGCCCGCAAGAGTGCATCTGTAGCATACTGCACCGCCATATTAAGGGCTCTGTGAGGCCTGCTTTGAGTTTCAAAACTGTCCCACACTTCACAGGAAAAAGTTGAATGCCACCACTGACAGGGTTCATCCTCTGGGCACCATGAATACCAGTAGAAACTTTCATTGCACTTCAACAAAAAGTTATAATTTCACTCTTGATGCGCAATAAGAACCAAGTTAAGAGTAATACAAGTCATTCAAGTCCCCGGTTAGGTGCTTCGTTGTTGGAGTTTACCCCCAGTGGACAAGAGGGTCGCCTCCCTACGCCTGCGGGTTATGGGGGGGAAAACTCTGACTGTTTGTGTGTGCTTATGCACCCAACAGCAGTTCAGAGTATACAGCCTTCTTGGAGACCCCTGGAAAGAGTCCTGTATGGGGCTCCTGAAGGGGACTCTTTAATCTTGCTGGGAGACTTCAACGCACATGTGGGCAATGATGGAGACACTTGGAGGGGCATGATTGGGAAGAACGGCCCCCCTGATCTGAACCGGAGTGGTGGTTTGTTACTTGGACTTCTGTGCTAGTCATGGATTGACCATAACAAACACCATGTTCGAACATAAGGATGCTCATAAGTGTACGTGGTACCAGAGCACCCTAGGCAGAAGGTCCATGATCGATTTCGTTATCGTATCATCGGACCTGAGGCCGTATGTTTTGGACACTCGGGGTAAAGAGAGGGGCGGAGTGTCAACTGATCACCATCTGGTGGTGAGTTGGGTCGAGTGGCGGGGGAAGCCTCTGGATAGACCTGGTAAGCCAAACGTGTGTAGTTCAGGTGAACTGGGAACGTCTGGAGGAGGCCCAAGTTCAGGAGGCCTTCAACTCAGCACCTCCGGCGGAGCTTTTCGGGCATTCCTGTGGAGGTTGGTGACATTTAACCAGAGTGGTCGGTGTTCAAAGCCTCTATTGCCGAAGCCGCGGCGGGGAGCTGTGGTCTCAAGGTCCTAGGTGCCTCAAGGGGCGGTAACCCTCGAACCTCCTGGTGGACACCGGTGGTCAGGGAAGCCGTCCGACTGAAGAAGGAGGCCTTCAGGGATTTGTTATCCCGGGGGACTCCCGAGGGCAGTTGCAAGGTACCGAGAGGCCCGAAGGGCAGCAAGCCTCATCCATGGCTGAGGCAAAGCAGCGGGTGTGGGAGAAATTCGGAGAAGACATGGAGAAGGACTTTCGGGCGGCACCAAAGTTGTTCTGGAAAACTGTCCGACACCTCAGGAGGGGGAAGCAGGGAACCATCCAGCTGTGTACAGTAAGGATGGGATGTTGTTGACCTCAACTGATGGAGTGTTAGGGCGTTGGAAGGAACACTTTGAGGAACTCCTGAACCCGACAACTCCGCCCTCTATGTTAGAGGCAGAGCTGGAGTATGACGGGGGATCAACACCAATCTCCCGGGGGGAGGTCACTGAGGTCGTCAAACAACTCCACAGTGGCAAAGCCCCGGGGGTGGATGAGATCCGCCCGGAAATGCTGAAGGCTCTGGGTGTTGAGGGACTGTCATGGTTGACACGTCTCATCAACGTTGCGTGGAAGTCGGAAACAGTACCGAAGGAGTGGCAGACCGGGGTGGTGGTTCCCCTTTTTAAAAAGGGGGGATCAGAGGGTATGTGCCAATTACAGAGGCATCACACTACTCAGCCTCCCCGGGAAAGTTTACTCTAAGGTACTCGAAAGGAGGGTCAGGCCCGATTGTCGAACCTCAGATTGAGGAGGACAATGCGGATTCCGTCCTGGTCGTGGAACGACGGATCAGCTTTTTACTCTCGCAAGGATCCTGGAGGGGGCCTGGGAGTACGCTTATCCGCGTTCTACATGTGTTTGTAGACTTGGAGAAGGCGTATGACCGAGTTCCCAGGGAGTTACTGTGGGAGGTGCTGCGGGAGTCTGGGGTGAGGGGATCTTCTACTCAGGGCCATCCAATCTCTGTACTCCCAAGCGAGAGCTGTGTCCGGGTACTCGGCAGTAAGTCGGACCCATTTCCGGTGAGGGTTGGGCCTCCGCCAGGGCTGCGCTTTGTCACCAATCCTGTTTGTAATATACATGGATCGGATTTCGAGGCGTAGTCATGAGGGAGGGGGGTCTGCAGTTCGGTGGACTAAGGATTGCACCACTGCCTTTTTGCAGATGATGTGGTTCTAATGGCTTCATCGGTCTGCGACCTTCAGCACTCACTGGATCCGGTTCGCAACAGAGTGTGAAGCGGCTGGGATGAGGATCAGCACCTCCAAATCTGAGGCCATGGTTCTCAGCAGGAAACCGATGGACTGTCCATTCCAAGTAGGGAATGAGTCCTTACCCCAAGTGAAGGAGTTCAAGTATCTCGGGGTCTTGTTCTCGAGTGAGGGAACAATGGAGCAAGATGATGGATGGATGGACATTCACTCATATGCTACCTATTATCAACGTGCTGCCTTTCATCTGCATTATTTAAAATGGAAAAGTGTCAGTGCACAGATCCTGTAAAGTGTGTTTGAAGACGCTGCTCGATCCAGCAGATTCATTAACTCCCATCCATCCTGCTAATAACTAAATCCAGGCAAAGATATTTCTCCTCCTTCCGCTGACAGGCCGTGAATGCATATTGTACATTTAAATGAGCAACTCAAATGTATCCAGCGAGACATGCATAATATAAGTAAAACAACAGCAGGATCCAGCTCCATCAATCTGGTTAGAGTATTATTATACAGCATCATCTTTTTTGTTAATGTAAATGAGTTTGTTGTGCACAACACAGGATGTGTTCATGCTTTGAAGAGTGAGATAATGCGTGGCATTTCACTGCGCTGTTGGCATTCTCTTTTATGGCCAACAGCTTTAACTTCAATAACAGACTGAAACTGTAAGAAAATTACGAGTTGGACGTATCAGAGATGAGATGGTTGCCTCTTGACAACATGCTCATTATTACACTTTGTTCCTCTCTGCATTTATTTGCCGCACAAAGTTTTCCAAAGGCAGCCAAACAGCGCGGAGGTGGAGTCTCTCCAGTCTGGCAGTGGGTAAGAGAGGGTAACTAAGCTGTTTCACGTGATTACGTGTGCCTCACAGACCCTTGTGTAATCAGAACCGCTGCCCTCATCTAATCTTGTGTGAAGAGTACCCTCCTAACCCCCGACACCCTCACACACATCAGTCTATTCTAGATGACCTGTAATGAAAATGTCCATTGATTCGAGCAGGAAGTCTGACAAATTATATGTAAAAAGCTTCAACAGCAGCATGAATCCCTCATCAAGAATAACCACTCAAGTCTACTTGACAAACCCAACCTGAGAAATTCATAATTTTACATTTACTTCCTGCAATTAAGGCAACGCTTTACAAGGATTGGTAGGTAGCATGATGTGTCAGTTATTATCAAACGCTGATGAAATAACGGCGCAAACTTGATGACACAAAAAACTGCCTCTCCGTCATCAGTTTAAAAATAGAAACCTAAATTGTCCACATCATCTGGAGGCTGTTGTGTAATCTGAGATGTCCTGATCGATGCCCGGGCACAAAGCCAGCCTCTGCTCCAAACTGGTGGGTGTTGTGTTGAGGAATCCCTTTCCAATTTCCTCTGTGAATATCTGTTTCAATGCAGAAAGGTCCTTCATGCAAACACCCAATAATTACAGATAACCGAGTGAACCCATTTTGGTTAAAGGACATCCTTTGTTGTCATGTTCATCCTCTGTTTAAGCAATCAAAGAGGAAGGGCTAAAATAGCAAATTGATGTTAAAACTTTGTTAGAGCTATGGAAAAGGGTCAATGACACACCATTTCAATGTGACACTTTTGTCATAAACTCTAAGGCAGTGACCACCAACTGGCGGCCTGCGGGCCACATCCGGCCCGCCAGACATTCTCATCCGGCCCGCACGACGGGGGTGACTGTGGCGTTGGCGGAGCAGTAACCACTGTGTGCAGTATCGGAGTCCAACAGAGAGGCAGCAGCTGCGAGACAGTAGACTGCGTACTGCGAAACCTTCCCTGCCTTGAAGAAGAAGTGATCCTTCGTTGTGAAGAGTTGTGTTTTGTGCGCTCCGCACCACAGCAGTAGCCCTGCTGCGACAGAGTCCAACAGAGAGGCAGGAGCTGCGGGACACTGCTGGTGATGACATTGTTGTCAGCTGCTGATACTGCTGCTGCTGCTGCTGCAGCTTGTGGCGCCTGCTTCGATGAAAATAACTTTCTAATATCCATAACTTTATAGGCTATTAGCTTAAAACTCTTCAGGCACTAGGAAGGATCACTTCTTCTTCAGGGCAGGGAAGGCTACGCAGTACGCAGGCTAATGTCCCGCAGCGGCTGCCTCTCTGGTGGACTCCGGTACTGCACATTAATCCCGAGACATTTTCAAAAAAAAGAAAAACAAATTGAATTTTTTTTTTTTAAGTGAAACATCCGGGGCTTGAGCCCAAGTAGCCACCCCCTAGCACTGCCACTGGTGTGCACAGCGCTGCAGCATGTCTGTGAGCGAGAGAGATGCAGCGTGTCTGTGAGGCCCCGCCCCCGCACGCAGATGAGAGAGAGAGATCTCTTTTAAAATATATTGAAAGTTAGAAACGGAGATGGTTCGATAAAATGTGCAAGATAACCTTTATGTAGCATTTATTTATTGTCGAAATGATGACATTTCATAACGGGATCAAATCAAAGTGAATGGCCTGCTGCTGCTGAATGCATGGCAAGTGACTGGAACAAGTTATTACATAATTTCAGATAATACATAATAATGATAATTCATTCTATTTAGGGGCGCCTTTCAAAGCACCAAGGACACCTTACAATTCATAACATATTCCAAGGAAAGGTTTTAAGACAGTACAAAGAATGCAGTCCGGGTGATGTTTTTTATGTGTGGTGCAGATGAGAGGGAGCTGTCCAGAATGACACCAAGATGTTGTGTTTGAGTTCTTGATAAGCCATTAAAACAATAAAACAAGTGTCTCCTGTTCACCAAAACATACCCATCTGTTATGGAAAAAGAAAGTATTCTAAAAGTAATCTGAATACGTTTTTTAAGACACGTAACTGTAACTGTATTCTGATTACTTTCAGAGCATGTATTCTGTATTCAGTAACTGATTACATTACGAAGTAACCCTGCCTAGAAGTCTGCTAAGCTTTATGCGGGGTGTGTGTGTGTGTCCCGGTCAACAACTTCAAAATGTTGGGCTATATCAAAATCGCTGGCCCGCGATAGTGTCTATTGGATACATTTTGGCCCTTGGACAAATGTAGTTGGTGATCCCTGCTCTAAGGTTTTGTTGTACAAGCACAACCTTGTGCACGCTGGCATGGAACGGCATCTGTAGGAGTGGGACTGTATGTGTGTTTGCCAAAGGGTAAGATTATGATAGATAATCCGAGTTACATGTGATGCTAATGAGCTGCTTTGCACTAATTCATTGTTTGATGATAAATGAAACTAGAGCTATCTGGGCTTGCTGGTGTGATGGCTGCTTCTTTTTTTTAAGGTCTTGAGGGGAAAGACAAAAAGGCACAGTGTCTAAGTCTACTCTAAAAGCTGTCAGTGGCAGCAGCTAACAAAACTCAGTGAGACAGTGTGTAGGGAATTAGAAATAACTGGCAATACAGCTGCAGACAGTATCTCACCTTGCACAGCTTCTCTGCATGAATGGCTCTGGTCGCCTGAAAATCTGTTTTTGTGATATGTGGCTTAGTGCTAGAAGTTATATCGGGACATCAGTCTTCTTTCGATAAAGGGCTCAGGGGGAAACCAGGTCTGAGTTCTGCCAAAGATAGAAAACGCAACACTGGAACTGCTTCTTGATGCTGCCTTTACTCGCAGTAAATGGTGTTTAGGCCACATTGTCCCTAAGAGTTGTATTTACTGTCACATCTTTTAGAAAGGGATTACTGCGGATTTTAGGTAAAGACTCTTAAAACATTTAATTGGAAAAGTAAGATGCTTAGACTGAACAGTGACACGTTACGTATACGTTGCTAGAATGGTGGCCAAGCGTGTTAGGCAGTGATGTGTGTGAGTAAATGGCATCCTACTGTATCTCTATTCAGATCAATGGTATTGTGAGAGGGCATTTATCTTCTGATGGATTCCTTTTGATTGTGGTGAACGGGTAATGAGCTGGCCTGTGGGCGTCTCTCCCTCTTCTTTCTGTCTTTGTCATAGTGTCTCTTTATCACACACACACACACACATACACACACACACACCACACACACACACACACACACCCACACACACACACACACACACACACACACACACACACACACACACACACACACACACACACACACACCACACACACACACACACACACACACACACACACACACACACACACACACACACACACACACCACACACACACACACACACCTGCATGCCTCAAACACAGTCAAACCTCAGCACATATATCTTCCTTGAAAGAGAAGAAAATCTCACCCATTGTAAAGCATTATTACAATAGAAAGAATATACATCAGCTGGCAGTTCCCATTTAAGGAAAGCTCCTCTCTATGGGTCATACTTCAGTTTGATAGATTCATACTATTACAATGTGATGATCACAAAAGAGCCATTAGATGGTTGACTGCACCCTTTCTTAGAAGGAAATGACTTTGCATGCCCTGTAGGTACAGCGTCAGTGTAAAAAATTCTACAAATTCATTGTGTCCTGAGAAACATGCTCTTACAGACAAGCCGCTCTTCATTCAGACTCCTGAAATGTTCCACTTCAAAGAGGACATCAGGTCATCCACTTCTCTCAGTTGAACAGCTCGCATTGGACTGGCTGAACTTATCCAGTAAATGCTTTTAAAACATCAGCAACCACAATTGATTCGCTAAGTGCACGGGGTCTTCTTAATGGTCCCTGTGGATGTGCCTTTACATTAAGTTTGCATAACGTTTGAGGCTTCTTCCAGAAACTTAATGAATATAACTTTAGTAATAATAAGTCCTAAAAGCTTATCATGGACAGCAGTGTTTTTTCTTCCTGAATACAGGAAGTCCTTTACTCTAAAGATCACCCACAAAAACCTCATATTCAGCATATCAGTACATGACATACAGTGAGTACATTACGGTATATGTTAACTAAAGGCTGAAGTCACTGCCAGCCCACAATGCACTGCTAAAAACGGAAACCTTGTCTGACAGTGGCTAGAAAAAATGTTTGTCTTTGGATGGAAATGGGTTCTATAAATATCACCTATATATGTTTTGAAAAGGACAATGTGGTTTTGTAGGAAGAGAACGTGTATGACGGAATTCCAAGAAATCTTTAATTATGTTAAAAAAGGAGTTGTCTGATGCTGGCTTTAAAAAAGGAGTTGTCTGATGCTGGCAGTCTGAAGTATAATTATTCTGGTTTAACTAAAAGCTATTTCTTTTCTTAAATGTTTTCTTAATCACTTGGAATCGTCTGTGTGTTAGAGGTCCAAAAAGCATCCTGGCTCAGTGTGACTGACAACATTATCGGCCCAAATAGGCGCTGGTACAGATAGTGTTCTTTAGACCAAATGCCTGACTGGAACAAAATGTCACTTTAAGTTAACTTTAAGATTTGAATTACTTACAATGCAAATAGAGCCACATTATTAAATGAAGGAGACATGTTTTAAGCTGTCTAGTTTATTTCAAAAAGATACATAAAATGTCCAACAAAATCTAGAAATTACCATATTTATGAAAGCATATCATGATCAAATATATCCTTCCTGAATGACCACTGCATGGTTGCTTTACTTTCATATCCGAAAGTAGTCAGACCTTTTTATGATATGTAAATGGTTGGATCTTTGGAGAATTAATTTCCTCTCACAGCATGGGGGAGCATCCTCAAACAATAAGCCATCACTGGCAGCCTATCTTGTTTACGCAGCAGGACCTCCATCCATTCCAGTGAAGGACCGGTGATGGAGAGGCAGGCTGGGTGACAGCAGGGGGGGGGGGGGTTCAGTGTCAGGGCTTTCAGAGTGTGACACCGTACTAATCAAGTGGAACAAGGGACCCAGGATTGCTTGTTAGTGCATATACACCAAAAGCCTGACTCCTGCCTTCATTCGATATTTGACGTCATTGGTATGTTTAAGAATGCTTCAATCTCCATTCTTGACACTGACATACATGTTTTAAGTGAGATTAATGAACATCTATTTCTGTATGTTGTATATGTATTTCTGTATCAGTGGTGTGAACATGCATTACATCTTACTTTCCAACTTCTAAGGTGGAACATTGGAAGTGGATTTTTTGGATTGTCTATTGACCTTTTGGACGGTAATCAGTGAGCCACACAATCAAGCAGGAAATAAATTGCATAGTATACTCAATGAGGATTTCGATTGGGTATTGAGTTGACTAGCATGTAAGACAATGCCTTAAGAAGTAGGATTGTGATAGAAAGATCAGCAGGGAGGTTATTGTGGTGCTGATGCATGCACATTAATGACCATTCTCCTCCCTGCTATTCTCTATTCCTGCAGCTGCTGCTTTCAAAGGCTTTAATTGGGCAAATTCACTCAAGGTAACAAGGGCCTCATGGGCCTGTGTCTGGGCAACCTGTCTGTGTGTGTGTGTGTGTGTGTGTGTGTGTGTGTGTTGTGTGTGTGTGTGTGTGTGTGTGTGTGTGTGTGTGTGTGTGTGTGTGTGTGTGTGTGTGTGTGTGTGTGTGTGTGTGTGGTAAAGGTAACACCACAAGGGCACTGAAGTCAACAAGAAGGATATGTAATTGCTTGTGGTGGTATAATGAATTAAATAAGCCAACACAAATCCAATGTGGTCATTTGTGGTAATAGATACCCATGAACCCTGACAACGGATAACATTTTCTTCAGATCCTTTTTGGTTTATTTTACCAAGCTATTCTCTGGTTACTTGCAGCTGGATAATCACAATGTCGCAAGACCATGCAATAATGTACCCAATCTGACATCCAGTGTAAATAGAGAATACATGTACCAGAATGGTCCATAATCACTTTGGTGATCCCTTGCCTTTTATTCTTTATTTCAAATTCAGTTCGCCCAAAACTTAGATAAAAACCTGCAAAGATAACGACATGGTCGACAGCCTCAGTTTATCAGCTTTGTGTATTCTGTTAATAATCATACTAACTTAGCAAGATAAACTAATATGGGAAGCAAGGTAAACATACCAGTAAAACATCAGCAAATGACCATTTTAATTGGGAGCATGTTAGCATCGCTTTGCCTATACAGACTCAGAGCTGCATGACTGTAGACTCTCTTCGTCATTTTACTGGATTTCTGAGACACCATCAGCCTTGGTCTCTCTCTCCTCTTTCTCTCTCTCCACAAATAGCTCTTGGTCTATTTCAGTACCACAGATCCCTAAGATAGAAGAGAAAAAAAGAGTGAGACTGATTGAATTGCAGGTATCAAAATGATAAAAGCCAATTTTCTAGATTAAGTCAACTCATAAAAGGTCGCCCATGTAGCTCTTGACTTGGTTGCACAATGAGGTCAGTTTTTTTCTTTATGATGTCCACATCTCAGATATTATTCCCATTGGTATACCGTACTTAACAACATCTTGGTCATCTTATTGAAAGGCAGCTATACTTAAATCCCTTAGTGTAGGCGGATAATTGAATCAAAACACATCTTGAAGGATGGGAATAGTAATGCATGAAGAAGACAGCTAGCCATGTTTGCAACCAAAGCACTCAGGGGCCGACAGATGCTGAGTAGCCGTTCATAGGACAGCTTCAGAGACAGAAAGTGTAGCCGCCCGGATCTAGGACAGTCAGAGGCTCAAAGTGAGAGCTGCGAGAATGTAATATCATTTTCCAGGCAGCCACTAGTAATCAGGTTACTGTACCCTCTTGCTCAATGCACAGAGGGGATCCTCCTCCTTTTACTGCCATCCCTCATCATTAGCAGCCGCAGGACAAGTTCATAGCGACACAGCTATAGTGTAAGTAATGACTTAGGCTGGCTCTGCAAGAAGGGCTCAGTGACCTCTTTCTTCAGTTTTTTTTTTTTTTTTTAATAGTTAGGTAATGGGGGAAGAAGAAATTGGCCACTATAGGGCCTGAAGTGGGCTTTTGTTCTGTCAGGATATGAGGAGTTATCAAAGAGGGAGAGTGTGAGCGTCAGAGGGAGAGTTCAGCCTGAGGGTGAGTGTGACCACCCAGCCATCATCACCTGCCGTCATTCTTCAATCATGCTCCTGCCATTATAGCCACCCTTATTACTCACTGCAAGATGTGTGTGATATCGGTAAGGAAGGAGCATATGGAATGAAATTATCATTTTTGATTTTTGGGTTTGTTTTAAGAATATACAATATGCTATTCTATAATATGCTATATAGAATTATCTTTCCTTAACAGTGAATTGGCTAGCAAGCTGTGTCAAGTACCAACCTCGTCTGCTAGAAATCTCATTTATATAGTTTTTATCAATATAGTAGCTACCGCAATACAAAATGTTCATTCTAACTATAATTGTAATTGACTGAGACCCTGTTTAATTTGTTTTCAATTCCACAGATCAATACAATAGCATTGAGCACTGCTGAGGGAAATGTAAGGGTCAGTCAATGGAAGTTGGGCCCAAGCAGCTATTTTTATAACAAATGATGTCATTTAGAGATACTGTGTGAATGTTTTCTGATACAAAATAATGATATATGATTACAGCAGCATGGGAGCATTCTTCTAGGTTTTCAGGGCAGTCTTTCCTCTGAAACTGCAATTCTGTTAGTGATAGAAACCTTAAGGGGAGCGAGAAGCGTGTCAAGACATCAGTTCTCAACTTCCTGGACCAATCATACTGTACCCCTTCTTATCCAAACTATGCATCTCTAAGACAAAACTACTCTTGTTTCCATTGGGGTACCACATGGATCTGTTCAGGGTCCATTACTCTTCTCAATATACATCACCTCTCTTGATCCAATTTTCAGCAGAAGGCTTTTGTTAACACTGCACCACTGATAATTAACTCTATGCCCTTCCTGCCAGACAACCAAACAGTCTCAGCAAGAATCTCAGCCGGCTTCAATATCATTTGAGACTACAGACAATTTCTTGGTCAAATTTGCAGATCAGTGCCGAAGAGACAACACAAATAATTAAGTGGAGGATTAACTTTCAACAAATAATCCTTGAGAAGAGCAAAGTATGGAAATAAGGGCCCTACAACCATCATTACACATGCGAAGTAGTCCATTGCTTAACACTTAATAATAAAGTTAATGAAAGTAACACACCTGCTCTAAGAGGCTTTCAGAGCAGGTGCGTTGTTTAAAATAAAACTAGTGGACACTGCATACCATTAGTCTTAGCCGACACAGTGCACTGGGAAGCAAATTCACATGAGAAATCGCTGAATTGCTGGTGTTTCACAAGTTTGCAAACTTCCTCCAGTAGCTCACAGATGGCTCATGCGCCTCTGAGCGCTGGACTGGAGCTACTGTACAAAACATGATTAAAGAGAAAACTGACTCACAGTTATTGCTGAAATAGAGACCTACTGTTATGTCAAGCCTTGCCTCCAGGTTTTTTTTGGGCTTCTGGGAAATATAAATAAACTCAATACAATACCACGGTATAAACCAATGTAGCCTTTCATTTAGTATCACCATTATGTAGGGGAGGTAATAAGCCTCTTTGATCCTATTTATTGGGGTCTCATTGCAATTTTCCAGTGGAAACTTGTTTACCGTGTGGTTGTCCCGGTGCTAACCTGTGCCTTAAAAGGGTATGTTGCACTCTTGTCAAAAACAATAATCCCTATACTTTGTATATATTTGAGACACTTACATTTGATTTCTTGTCTATTGGAGTTTTTAATTTCTCTTTTTTTCTACAATATATCTTTTGCTGTCAAACTTTGTTTTTTGTCGCATGACCCTTTTAAAAAACGAATAAAGCTATAATTTCCTGAATTGATATATCAAGTTCTCCCACGTATTGTCTCAAGCTGCATAAAACAGAAGCTTAGTTCCCACTAAAATATCTCAGGTTGAAGAATAAAATTGGACCAGGGTTATTAGAAAAGCACTGATTCGCAAATGGATTCATTTAACCTTTTAATCTTTGATTGTGATGAATCCTTGATTTTTATTTACTTTCTTTGCTTTACTTAAATATAAGTTCCATATTTACACTAATCCTCCTTTGAATTGGGACCCTTCTCTTGGGGGGAATTAGAAAATCAGGGAGTCTTTGGTCTCGACCATCACCATTGATGACCCAATGCACACTACAAGAGGATCGAGCAGAGCAGTGGCAGAGTTAGGTCAGGTTGTAGAACATCACAGCGAAGGGTCCAGATGGCAGCGGGGAAAGAGCAGACGATGAATTTGATCTTTTGCTAGTGCAAGCTGTTTGGAGATTGTTTCATTGCATAACACACCTCAATATATTATTCTTATAACATGCTCAACATTACAGCTCCATTATTCAGTCCTCCCACTTGTCATTGAGAAGGAGAGGCAGTCCTTACATGGAAGCAGTAGCTCTTGGTAGCAGGAAAATAACATAGAAGTAAGGTTAAATAATTAAATAATGGTAATTCCTGCAGCTGATGCCAAGGTGACACAAGTATTCCCTTTGCAGCTTAATTGTAAAGTCAAGAATCTTGTTGTCCTATAAATGTAATGATTAATAAGTGAGAGCAGGTTGATATGCTTGTGTGTTCATGACTATATGGTCACGGCCACTCCCTTGAAAGCCTGTTCCCTGTCCTTGTAGCTGACATGACTATAAAGAACCTCCACTGGATTCTCCCAAATCAGGTTTATCAGTGCTGCGAACTGTGGTTGGATTTCACTTTACTAGAGCTTCATTCTCACTCCTGTCTCGACAGACATGAGGAGTAATTTAAAGTCCAAAGCAAGAATCAATCTCCTCCTGCTAAGAAGAGTGGAAGCCAAATGAAGCAAACCATCTGGTCCGAGGTACCAGATAGTTGAGTTGTCTTCAGAGAATAGAATTTAAGAGGGAAGGAGGAAAGAACAGCATGTTGAGCGAACAGTAAACACAGCATTGTGCGTCTGAAAGGGTGCAAGAGGGTGTTAACAAAAGCGCATGGTTGCGAAAAACATTACACTTATGCACGTGTTGCAATTAGTCAAATAATAAGGGAACAGCAATGCAATTTAGGCCGAGCAACAAAGCCAAGAATGTGGTTTATGTCAGCGATGTTATCATTATTAAATACTTTAAATATGAATAATACCAGCCCCTAATTGTCTGCATTTGACAAGAGACATCATACTTTACAAAAAGCTCATTTGCTGACAGTTTAATTAGTTTTAAATACCATTATCGTCTCCATGCACGCCCTACATGTACTGAATTACTAGCTTATTAAATCTGTGTATGTGCTCTATATTATAGCCAGAGTTACACAATGTGAAGTTAATATATGCAGTTATAATGAGAAATAGGAATGAATTATCCACTACTCAGAGTACTCAACCAAGCACAAAAACCTCAGCGAAATCCTTGTGTTTTTCTTGACAAATCGGATTCTTGTTAATGAAATGTTCAACTGCCAAAAAACATCTTGTGTGAGAACTCCAACCTAGAGGGGCCCAAAGCTGTCTGTAATGAATAAGACAAGACACTTTTTACACCGAGGCTAACACTTCGCAAACTGTTTCTATCAGCAGTTCATGAGTATTTTCAGCCAAACTGGGATACAGTGTCCAGTGTGCATACCTAATGAGCGAAATATACATCCTCTGTACGCTGGTTGCCTCTAGCATTAGGTTCTTATAGCCTCAGTTGAAATTGACATATTTTGTACATGCTCTGTGATACAGTGTTAATGTTTTATGAGCAGCAGCCTGTGTTTCATGTTTCAACATGAGCCTACAATATCCACCGGGATTAAATACACATCGCTCCCATCCAGGTTGAAAGTTTTAGTTTCACGTTGTGGTCTGTCAGCCGGCTGATTTTTCAATGATGTGCACCCCTGTTTCAGTTCACGTCACCGTGGGAGATTTGCATAAGAAAGGTGATCATGTTGCAGTGTCCTTTTGACCCCATGAACTTTCACCAACCGCAATATACTAAAGAACAAAGGCAACTATTCCTTGGAAAAGTTTAACCTTTACAACAAAGCAGGGCCATCTTTCAATTTGCTTCTTTCAGTACTTTAAATTAATCATGTGTTTAGGGATGAGAACATCCCACAATATTTCCGTTTCACTTGAGTGCTTTCAGGACTTTTTGCAAAGAAACAAGTAATTAAGCTCGCCAACCTCGTCTTTTTAAGTGTGAACTGTAAAGCTCAAAAATATAATTGACAAATATATTTTGATACAATTTATCCATATACATGCATCAATCCACTGCGATGGAATAAATGAAACATACATTTTTTAGATGTCCAGACACCGACTGAGCACTGGCATTTCAGGTTATACACCAAAAAGTCAACAACATTACTGATTTGTACAGTGCAACATTGTGTATCAATTGTGGAAGTGAATCATATTATTTTGATTGGATTATTCATCAGAAGCGAACCTCCTCTCTATCCCCACACGAACCAAGCTCGGAACCTGGGGGGATAGAGCTGCCCCCACCCTCTAGAACTCCCTTCCACAACACATCAGAGACTGCACCGACCCCCCTACTTTCAAAACACTGACCAAAACACAACTCTTCAGACTGGCTTTTAATTTGTGAATTATGTTGTGTTGCTGTTTTAATATGTGTTATTCTATTTTATCTCGTTTTATCACCACTGTAAAGCGTCTTTGAGCACCTGAAAAAGTGCTTTGAAATTAAATGTATTATTATTAAGATTATTTTACAAAATTATTTTTGAAAGCTGCAGTTAATACAAACAAAGTCAACTTTCCATTGTGATCCAATCTTTCATATATTATGTTTTGGTATTGATGTATTGTATTAAATATGGATGTCAAAAAGACATTAACAAAGGAATGTCAATACAATATTTATTTTTCAATCACCCTTCAACCTATCGTCCTTTATCAGTGTTCACCTATTGATTTAATGTAGTTTTCTGTGGTTTGCTGAAATGCTTGTCGTTTATATGACAAATGTCAGACGGGTTCACAAATCTGCAATATTCTATTAAAATGTCGAACGCTTCATTTCCTGTAATGGATGGAGAATAATCAATAGAGGGCGATTAATACTGAAAATGTATTGAAGACAAACAGTGATGGGATTTGAAGTCTTATTTTGTACTTTAGGACAACGGAAGAGTGTCGTACAGACAGAGTGATTCTTTGCATGAGCAGCTTTCAATTAGACAGTTTTCAGGGTCAGAACATGTCGAGAATCATTCATTTATATTATGGTGCATGCCCGTGAATTTCTTTGCAGATCTAGCATTTAACGTTTTAAAGGAACAATAGAGGAAAAGACAAAGTGATGTTGTGGGCTTGTGATTTATAAAGGAGGTTCTTTGTTAATTCATGTCATACAGTTTACAGTTATTTTTTCTTTCTTGATCAAATGTGAATTGTTATTATCTTTGAAAATATTACTTTTGTAAGCAAGTGAAGAGTCTATAACATAGTTGTAGAAGTTATAAGCCATTATGAAAGTCATCAAACCAAGAAAATAACAGATTTTCTAAAATTCCAGAATATATTACTATTTTTCTAAACAATGCTGCAGTATGTCAAGATGTTTAAAAGATGTTCTGATGGCCTGAGACTCAAGCTGGCAACCACGTAGAGTAATATCATCAAACGCAAGACTACTGCACCCTCCGTGTGTCACAGCCTTACACCCTTACATATCATCTGTCCCGAACAATAGAAATGTCCTGGCTGCAGGGTAATTGCATCTTCATCGTCTCCAACGTGTCTCAGACTGTTGACAGAAAGAGCACATGTACACAAAACACTGCAGTGAATTAAGTTTATATTTTGTGATTATAAAGACATTGTCTTAACTTGCATCTCTTCAGTCAAAGGCCATTAACTCAGTAGAGGTTATCCCTGTGATACTGAAGCCCAGCCTGTGTGGGATGTAATAGTCTGACACTCGACGGCCTGATGCCTTTGCAATGATTTCTATTAAAGCCTAATTTGCTCAGCTGTCCTTGGGGAGCGGCATCCTGTAAATACCTCAGGGAGTGATTTTCACCATCTATCCCCCAATAAATGCATTACACTCCTCCACCTTTCCAAGAGAGTCCTTTTCTTTGAAGGCTCTGCCATGGCACATCCTCTCCATAATTAAATATAATCAGTTGTTCTGCGCTGAAATGAGGTTTTCAGGGAAGCAGTGAATTAATTATGTCCATGTACATACATTTAATAATGCACATTTAAGATGTTTGTTGACAATAATAGTTAATGAAGTCTTGGTTAATACATGTTGTGCTGCATATTGAATAAACAGTGTCAGAACCAGCCTAATTTATTAAAAAAAGTTGTTTGTTGTGGGTTAATAAAATGTGGTATATTTTTGTCAGCAGCTTGTCTGTGGATTTGCATTTATATTAAGGAATCTTTCAACATAATCCTTCGTGTTAGTTTAAAGATGCTGAATAGGATACACCCATCCTAATTCTAGTAAATCACTATTTAATGCAACACAGACCGAATCCTAATGTTTCCATGCTGGGGCTTAATCAGTGAGAGTTGTGAAGGTGCTGAAATCATTCAGATTTTGCATCGCAATTGAAATGATCACAGTTGGATGGTGTTAAGACTTTACTTCTACATTCATTGATCAGTCAAATACGCTATTCAAATGAATACATTTAAGCATTGTTTGTTTGCAGTTCATGGTGCACAGTCAACACAATTAAAAACTGTTCTGGGAAAGAGCTGCCCTCAGGGGAGCTCCACGGGGAACTCCATACCTTCAGAGTTTATTTTGCATTCGCACTGGGACTGATAAATTGGAGCTAGCCCACCAGCGGAAGACAAGTCACACTGGTTGTATTTCCGCTGTCACAGATTCTCAATTAAGTCTTGAATCTACTGTGGATATTAGGGGTGGGGGAAATAATCGATACAGCATAGTATCGCGATACTTTGCGTGGCGATATTGTATTGATACACGGATGCCAAGTATCGATATTTTATTATATAAACTATTTTTTTATTTTAAATTTTGAAAAACATTTTTTTATATAAACTGTATCATATCCCTCCGAAAGATGGTCATAAAACAAGAAGTTACGTTAAGACATGTATACAATTGCAATGAAAGTAACAAAAACAATGCCATCTCCTTTTCAGGTTCAAATAACACAAATTGGGTTATTTACATAAACTATTCATATTGCAAATACATTGTTTAACCAGGAAGGGAAGACGGACATGGATATGACCCATGTGATTTGCAATTTCGCAATACTTAGCATATCGTAGAATCGCAATACTATCGTATCGTAGCTTAAGTATCGCGATAGTATCGTATCGTGGGGAGCCTGGTGATTCCCACCCCTATAGTTGTCTATTTTTTTTCTTTCCGTTGCAAGCATTTTGTTGTGTTGTCTGTTTTTTGCACAGCTAACAGGTTTTTTAAATTGCAGTTGCCGGAGTTGCATTGTCCTTCTTTGTTGTCTGACTAAGATAATTCCTGTTTCTTGCAATGTAGACACAATAACAAGAGGGGCTTGAAATTTTTTTTATCGGGGAACTTTTAAATGATCCTTCGTTCCAAAAACACCTAAAGCGCTGTAAGACATTATTCTTCGTTGTAAAGGTAATGACATATTCATTTGAGTCGGCATACAATCAGTGAGCTTCTCTGAGTATGTGACACACTGGATATTGTGTTCAAACAAAGCAAGAATAAACAACAAAAGTGTAAATGTCTCACATCAATTCAATCACTGCTGTAAATAATAACAGAAAGTTTAGTTCCCATAGTTCAACAAGACCAATATCACCAGTGTGACAATAAGTAAAAGCCTCCACTAGAATAGGTTTGTATTGATCTGATTGACGGCAGAAACCTGACATGCCCTTCGGTAGCTGAATGCTAAAGGTGCAGAATGCAGCCGCTGGGTGGCTTTCAGCAAATCGCTTGAAACCTCTTTTGTTGAGGGATTTAAAGCGTCACCAAAGCTTAAATCCATACAGACTTGTCTGTCACAGTACTATGGGAGACACTTCTGACAGTCAAAGACCTTTATAGAGATCACCGACTGAGGGGTGCTGTCCGAGAAACCTGTGGGTAAATATCTGTGCAAACGAGATAAGCTGATTTCCTTAAAGTGAATTCAAAACAAAAAGGATGAAGAAGTTAATTGAGCGCTATTGGTCAAATACATGTCGTGCATTTACATTTGCTTTTAACATCTATTTGTTTTAATCAAATTATATTGTAATCTAACTTTTGAGTAGATCAGGTATAACCAAATACTGACCAAGACAACCAAAATGTTACAATTAACTTCATGATCTCGAAAAAGAATACAAAAATAAGTTTAAGATTTGAGATAAACACACAGACAGCATCCAAACAGAAGAACGCATGGTCGTGCAAATGGGACGATAATTCATAAAATAAATCCGAAAGCATTCTAATTATTGGAAAAATAAACTTAACAGCTTGACTTGACAGCATTTGTTTTACTGAGGTAATAAATCAAGTGAAAAGTAAGACATTTTCTCATAGACTTTTATACAATATTCCCTTTTTTTGCCAACACTGGAGTCGCTTCCTTCTGGAAAGAATGCAGGTTTGAGGCATTCTTTCCAGATTGGCATTGGCTTCACTTTTCAGACCTGGAAGTGGTCCCTAGATTAGGAGAGGTATCATTCTTCATATCTACATTTTTAGGATTCTGACTATGCTGGCATAAAACCCTCCATTTCATTTGCTTGACTGTTTATAGAAAATAATCCCATTTACAATAATTTACTAACTGATTGCCTCTAGCATTGTTATAAATGTTTTCCTATGCTACATTACGCTGTAGACGACATTTTAAAGCTGCACGTAAAAGACAATTAAAAACTTTGCTGCAGCCTCTGATTCCTCTCATTACTTCTGTGGCCTGAATTGCATTTTGTTAAGGAGATTGTAAATGAACCTCTGACTCAGAAAAACTGATTAGAGTTGAGAAATAACCCCATCATGCTGTTTTTCTGGGTTATAATTGTGTTCATATTAGAATAATTGCAAGATATTTCGCCAAGAGCACAACAAAGAAATGCTTAACCAACCAATACATGTCTGTGATCCTGAGTGTGCCTTTGAACTGTTTGTGGCTCTGAGAGTTAGAGCATGTTTTAGAGCTCAGACAGGTTTATTCGGCTGCCAATGACTTAAAGTCAAATTGTTCAAGTCTTTATAAACCACTTTGGGTACATGAGTGGGTACTAAATGTATCCTCAGGAGACAAGACTGGGAATAGAGGGCCGTTATTTGTACTGGAACATACATTTCCCTTGGCTGCTGTAATCCTCAACGTAATTTGTGCTATGTTAGCCATCATCGTTGAAAAAACTAACATGGTGGCACCATGGCAATGACAACTTCAGTACAGACTTTGCACGATGATGAATGAGCAGCTGTGAAAAGTTGAGCTGTTAATTCTTCAAATTATTTATCAGCAATCTATTACGTACGCTGCCACCTAACAGCATTGATTATAAGAAGCAATCCCTTTAACGTGTATGAAAGCCAATAAACATTCACAGGAAATGTCACACTGATAACAAAAAAACACACCTAATGAGCCGCTTCAGTTGAAATGGCATCAATAAAAGTGAAGACTCGGGGTGTTAGCACTCAGTTATTGGTTTTAATATCTGGAGTGTTCAGGATCCTATAACACACTCAGCATCAGTGCCAGATTGAGTGGCCCACATTGTGTATCCATTATAATTAAAAGTGTCTGACTGCATAATTCTCTACACATACGTTGTGTGTGTGTTTGTGAACGATAACCCTATGCACTATAATTTTGTGTCAGTATAGAAATGCTGAAACAAAGCCTTTTATTGGGCCTGATTTTGGCTTAAAAAGTGAAGCGCCTTAATACTGCAGTCTCTCTAAAAGCCACTCAACTGGTCGCAAAAAGGTCAGATTGTATAGAAGTTTATGAGAAAACGACCCTACTTTTTACTTGTTTATTAACGCAGTAAACATTATACTGATGAGCTCATGGTCACAATTGCTAGTTTTGAGACTCCTTCAATAAAGTATTATACTAAAGTTTCGGTACCATTTATAGTAAATACATGATTAAGCAGGGCATGCTGGAACAACATACTTCTTTCATGTTATCAAAAGCTGTATGAAATTACAGTTGAAGCATTTTTTTTTTTATTGTAAGTCTTTATACAGTAAAGCTCTCTAAGCTTTATTTTGTGCTGCACAAGGACTGCTTTGCACCTCTGGCCACCAAAATGGCAAACTTTGTTGCACGCCAAATTAGCAAGCCAGAGTGTAGATAAAGCTCTGCCTGGAAGCCTGAACATTGGCATGTGTTCAGGGGACTGTACCGAGGATCTATTATACATAATGATGATTTATTTACACAGCTCCCCGGAGTCCCGGTTAGCTACAGTCTACACATTATTGGCCATTGTATGTAACTCACTGTTTCCCTAAATTGCTTGTAGAGTATGTGCTCGTCCCTGACTGTGATCATATTTCAACCATAGAAAGGCATCCAGGTTATTATTCGAGGCATTTCTGTGAAGCCAAGAGTGGATCATGCGAGAGGTGAAAGGCTAAAGGTCGGCCAGGAGCGCAGAGAGATGCATCACTAACGAGCCTGTATTGTCACAGCCAGCTGATACATGTGGACAACCTGAACAGCAGACTGTGCTCCAGGTTTTGACCAGTCCTCTTAATACAGTGGGGAATTGATGTTATTCAACACTCATACATGCATTTTAAAACTGCATGCAAGATGAGATAAACAAATATCTTAATATATTTTTCCAAACATTTATATTTCTGCAATTTTTCCTCCTGAATACAACCAGCGCTTTATATAAAGCATGTGGCTATTTTTCCCTTCTGGCTCTGAAGCAAGTCTTACGTATACGGGTGTCTCTCCTGTTATATAATGCAGGAGTGTAAAACCTCATGAAATCCATCTTTTACATGAACTATGACGAATAGGGCTATATCTTGAAGTTAGGTAAGGGCGTTATATTCCCACGAAAACCTCAATCTACTGGAAATACCACTTTTATTTCGAGGACAGTGAAAGAATAACTTTAAACTAGGGTTAATTTACCCCGGAGTAGATAAGACATTAGGCCTATACAGATTTAATGTGAAGTGGAACTATTTACTGAGAAAAACGTTTGTGTTGTCGTTAAAGTCACTTCATTACATGTCACTTGTTAGACGCTTTTATCCAAAGTGACTTACATACTGAATACTGTGGACCATCCACACAGGAGCAATTTGGGGTGAAGTGTCTTGCCCAGGGACACATTAGAGGCTTCTCAATACTCAAATTTCCCCTCCTCGACTCCTCGGTCCTCGGTCCTCCGGTAGTGACCCGGAAATGAATTTCAGCGCGCCATTTTGAAGGACGTCTCATTTCTCTAAATGCACACCGAGGACCGAGCATCGAGCGTCGAGGAGGCTCTCTGGAGGAGCTATAACCGAGGATACACTGATGGTTCCTCCACGGCTCCTCCGCGGATGCATTTCCGGGAACGGTGGAGGCGTGACGCACGACCGGACTTATCTCAGCCAATGACAGCTCTGCATGCATCCTCTGGATATTATTTTAGAAACTGCTTTCATCGCGTTGCGATGTTTACAGTGAGAACAGCTGTGGGGTCTGTGCAGAAAGCAGAGCAGTGTACAATATCACTCAGTATAACAGGCCTACATTACTCTCTTTATTTGCTGTAGTACAAAGAGTCGATATTTTTCTAAGACCATTTAGTGCGTCACATAATAAAATACACAACGGCTGTAGCCTGATTATGCTTTAGGAGCTGTAAGTGTGTGTTGTAGGCAGTGTGTATGTGTGTGTGTGGTACAGTATGTAGGTGTGTGTTGTACAGTGCGTAGATGCGGCGGACAGACGGGTCTCAGTTGGTTTGGTGTCCTCTGCTTACTTTTAATTTAATTTAATTTCAAACCTTTATTTATACAGATAAATCCCATTGAGATCATTGATTTCTTTTTCAAGGCAGACCTGCTCAAGTAGTTCCACATGAAACATAAAAACATAAATAGAACAACAAAAGGACATCATACAGCATCATTTACATAATTATCCACATAAACAGGTACCAATAGCTTCCGATTGACTAGCATCCAACCGAGCTTTAAAAACATTTAGTGGCACCAGATTGTTCAGTTTCCATTTAATTTGCAGACTATTCCAAGACAGAGGAGCTGTGCATCTAAAAGCTGTCTTCCCTAAGACAGTCCTAGCAGTTGGCACATTTAATAAAACCACAGCATGCGATCTCAGGCAGTAGCCACTTACAATTTTCCGTGAGATCAGGGAGCAGATATAAGATGGAAGTTTCCCTAATATGGCTTTGTATGTTAGGGAAACTTCCATCTTATATCTGCTCCCTGATCTCACGGAAAATTGTAAGTGGCTTATTATTATTACAAGTTAATACAACTTTTGGCCCGTAATTTCAATTCCCCATTTCAGCGACCAGAGAGAGGGGGGATATATCCAGTCTCTGATTGTGTTACGTTATTATGAGAGTGCTCTCATACTTTAAATTGTATATATTTATATAAATATATTTGTGTGTGTGTCCGCATCTGTAGCCTGTTATTGTCTCATGATACCGCACACTCAATGAATTCAAAGTAAATATGTGGGGGAACAATGTTCAGCTGATCTAACAGAGATTATAAAATACAGCGCTATGACAAAACACTCGACAGCTGATGCAGCTGTTGCCACGTAATAATGAACGGACGTCGCTTTAATATGACCGCTCAGAGGAGAGGAGTTCTCATTTCTTTAAACGTCTGCTGCTTCCCCTCCTCGGTCCTCCGCTCGCATCTCCTGTGGGCGGGTCTAAGTCTCGAGGAGGGGAACCGAGGAGGGGAAATTTGAGTATTGAGAAGCCTCTATTGACATGCTGACTGCAGTGGGGTTTGAACCTGTGACCCCCTGATCCCAACACCAAGGCTCTATCCACTGCACCACACGCCTCCCGAGCCTTCAATGTGCAACGGAACGTTAACCCGGTTACCTCCTGAATGTATGAATTCACTGCCTTTAAAAAAAAGTATATATATATATATCTCTGCATTAACATTTTCAGTATTTCATCTCTAAAGAGGTTAGGGAAATAACTTAATTTCCTTGTGTATAAGCAATGACACATGAAATTAAATATGAATTATTGTATTACCGTCTTGTGAATGGTACAATATAGGCATCTGCATTCAAACATTTGTTTTTAATCATTATTAGTCAGAGCCACAAGGCCTCTATTGTTTGGGAAGCATTACCCTGCAATTTTACACCATTCAATGTTCTAATATTGTTGACGGTTTCAGTCAATTTTCAATGTAAATGGGCAGACAAGTACAAATATGGGAAACAAATGTAAGTGCAAGTGCCATAGCTTAATGCAATACAAGCTTACACATAAACCTGCTATTCATAGAAAGTACTTTCTGTGTAAATTGCCTCATGGGGATATCACAGCTCCTCAGATCTGGTCTCAAACTGTCCCACATTGGAAAAACAGGGATTAATGCAGGTAGTCTTTGATGGAAAGTGGATAGCAGACTGTTTGTGAAACCAGGTAATGAGCAGAGTTCTGAGCTGTCAGACGTGACACCTGCTGCATGTCTGAATCACAGAAAGCAGACTGATAGATAGAGCCAGGCATTTTTTATACTCAATGTCTGAAAAGAGATTTACTCCCAGTGGGAATAATACAGTTATCATGCATTTTAAAAACAGACCACTTCATTGACAAAACACAGCCACCATCAGCTCTGTGTGACTGTTATATGACTTTGAAAAGACCAATTCCCAGAATATAAGCAAATAAATTGCTTATGGAATAAACTCTCTCCAGAATCATAGACAACGATTCTTATGAAATTTATAAAGCTTTTCAATCCTACCCTATGAGAATGCCTGCATTACTTCCAGTAAATACATTTGTTTAAAGTGATGAACAGACTGTGGTGCCGGGGAGATTGTATAATAATTGTGAGAGTCTTGAGATAAACAGCTACATTTATGTCCTCTGCCAACTGAGATTTGATCAAACTGTTTGCATATTGGTGCAGTCAATGTCATCTGTTGTGGATTATTATTTTTAATATTATATCTTCCAGAACAGCCCAGTGGTCATCAAACCTTTAATCAGATGCTGCTGTATTAGGGAAGAAAACGACTTAATGAAAATGTGTTAGTTGTTTTGTTCAGCAAATATCTTCCACAAAACAATGAATATTATTATATATAATAATATAATATAATATTATATTTATTTCTTAGCAGCTTGCACACTTGACAAAAAACATTACAATATTTTCTAAGTTTAAAAGAGCTGTGTTGGTTAGGGCAACAAAGTGTGTTACTGCAGTTGCTGCGTACCTCGAATCACTAAAAAAAAGTCTAGTTGACACAAAACAAAACTGAAAGCAAGACAAAACTGTAAGATAATACAAACTGGATCCGTACAAGATATCCTCAACACTGTTTTCTCACACAACACCTGCCCATACTGCACTGAAGGGAGATTTGGTGCTTTTCACATGCATCATTTGCCATTAAAACACAAATGTCTATCAGCTTTTCTAAATCATCTCCTGCTGTGTGGAGATTGCTACTGGTGTTGCTTGGCAATGGATGTCGTTCATTTAAACTGAGTGACACTAACCCAGAAAGTGGGCGCAGGTGGCTTTTTGGACTTTATTAGAAGAATGATAGGCTTTAAAGGGAACACTCCCTCTAGGCAAATGCATTTTGTGAAATGATCAGCTGAGGAAATCAGTCAAAGAATTTAATTTGGCAAGAAGGAATATGAAAAGCCCTAATATGATCGAGCTAAAAGGCTTCCAGTTCTCTCCATGTGTCTGAAAGGCAGCTTCCCTTAGTCTATAAAAACACTGAGTGTTGTGAACAGAAGTTATCTCTCTCTGGTCAGCACATTTTATTGCAAGAGGATGAGTATATTTCTTCAGAGATAAAATGTGTGGTCTCCTGTGACGACTATAGTTCCCCTACATCTGTGCGTCACAAAAATGATGAATAGCATACCATATCATCTACTGCTGGCTATGGGTAAAATGTGAAGTGAATGAATGTCTGGGGCCTGTGGTGTCTGCCATAAAGTCGAGGTGAAAGGGATGACAAGAGGCAAAACCAATACGACCTCTTATGTAATCACTTTCTACCGTAATGTCATGTCTGCCTTAGCAATTATTGGAGCTCTTCACATTTGTGTGTGTGTGTGTGTGTGTGTGTGTGTGTGTGTGTGTGTGTGTGTGTGTGTGTGTGTGTGTGTGTGTGTGTGTGTGTGTGTGTGTGTGTGTGTGTGTGTGTGTTGGATAGCAAGTTAATAGTAAAAGCAACATACAACTCTAGATACCTTACACTATCAATAATAGGACAAACCTGTGCACTATAGCAGCAGACTTGAAAAAAAGTGCAAAGAGAAGGAAGGACAGAAAAACAACATAAGATTGCGGGCCAATATGGACATGTAAAAGAGCAGAAATATAAGTTTTATGGCCATGTTAATGTATTATATATCATTATCATATTATAACAGAGTATATTTGAAAACAAAATAATAACAGAGATGACGATTTCCACTCAAAATACTTGTTTGAGTAGTTTGAAGAGAACAGCCACCAGCCAGTGAGTTGACTGCAACCCAAGCACATATGTTAAACCACTCAGGGATCACATGATGCTATACTAAGGGAAAACTGTACCCTCATGTTTTCAGAACTTTGGCATAGACATCTTTAAACATCCCAAGCTTGCAAACGGCATCACTTTTAACCTTCCAGTAATGATAATATTACGTTTTGATTCCAACTATAGCTTTAAACCGCACAAAGATACATCACAACTGTCAGCGGCCCAGTAAACATGGACACATTCATCTGTCAAACACATACATAACTCTTAGTGAACAACATGGTCTGTGTAATGAGCTCTGTATGATATCTGTCATCATAAGTGCTTGATAAGTACTGCTGTGGACGACCATGCTCATCACTGTCTATAGTCAACCCTTTACATTGTGCAGTGACCCTCTTTTCATTGCCATAGTCTTGTGGAAATGTCTTCAGTCGATATGTTGTTACCTTTGACAGCCCCACACGGTATTTCCATCATCATAAATTAAAGTATTTTCTGTAAGTTGCCCTAGTCGGGGGCAAAAAAAGTTGTCCAACTGTCCTGACACAAGTCATTGTTGATTTCACTGTTGTAGGGGAAAGACTCTAGGGCTGCAGATAAGACTGTTGCCATGGTCCTGAAGGAGATACCAAGTAAGGCGTCATCAGAAGGGAAGCCCCTCCTCACAGTGACTACCAAGGTGGGCAGAACCATTTCAGAAACACCCCCCGCCCGCCTCCCCCCCTGCCTTCAAGTGGAACGTCCTCCTGTGTTGCTTATACTTAACAATAGCAAAGCTTTCAGTGTCCTATACCTGACCTCCACTGTCTACTAACTCATTACTTTATTAGCTTTGTGACTGTTACATCTAACAAAGAAGCAACCAATAATTCATTTCCAGCTGCTCTATGGGGTATAAAACTATCCTACTACATCTCCACATCTACACAAACATTGAATAAGGATCTTATCATCTATTGGAGCAGCCTCAAATTGATGCACTTATTCACATTACTTTTTATCTTTTCAAATTAGCCTCAGAAAGATTTATAGTGCTCTTCTAGTTAACATTTATGCATTCAGTTTGAGGGTCACACAAATGTCCTCTCATTCCAAATCAGGATGGCATAAACTCCCGCATGAACTTTTTACACCTCATAAGCAGCTAATCCTTTGCACAAAGTATGAATGCATTTCCAAAATCCTATGCCACATGGCAATGCATTGAGCTATTGACTGAGCGCTCTGTGTACAAAATACTGCAGCCAACGAACCCGCTGCTGAGCTTTCACTTCTCTTTTGCTTGTTAAGTGTTGTTGCTGGATAGAGCCGGTGTTCCAGATGCCAATATGAGTTTTCTTGATCTGTGCTTGATTGCTTTTTGTACACTGCGTGCTTCTGTCTCTTGTATAGCTGTCAGTGTTTTTCTAATAACTTGTGGCATGCTTCATACATGTTTGATTTTCTAAATCAGTGTCTGTTTTTGATAAGCTGTCATGAAATGCTTTCATTCAACGAGAGGTGATATATTTATGTCTCAGCAATGGAAGCTGCTGAATTCACACTAACATTATTAGGTTAAATGTGTAAATCGTGATTTGTCATGGTTAAATAACTGTATAAAATGACAGGAAAACATATGTGAAGAACGACTTCCCTCTGCAACAACTTATCTGCTGTGTCCTGAACAGACGCAATACATCATCATTCTTTAAGACAATATAATGGTGACAATAGGTTTGATGATACTGTTAATATTTTACCACCTGCAAAATCAATCCTTCTTGCTTCTGAGATCCCAATGACAAACTGAACGAAACGAAGGACCTGCTCCACAAAGACTTTCTCTGACAGACTCAACTGAAATAATAATGCCAGCAAAAATGTCACATTGTTTTATGATGCAATTTTAATATATAAATTACAATGACACAAATACAATTCATCACATTTTTAACATTATAGATCTCATACCAGCGGCCATCTGTTCATACCTATCATAATAGTTATTTATAACTATAAAGTGACATCATATCCAATGGGCAATGACATTTAACCACAACCAACCAACCAACACACCAACAGTCCATTAATAACAAGAAAAACATTTTCAGAAGTGAGCAAACACATAAAGGAACTATACACACTAATAATACAAAATAATCATTGTTTCATTTGTCATTATCAGGATAAATATGATAATTTATCACATGGATTTTGTGTCCACTGCTCGGCCCTTCCAATGACATATATTAAACATATTTTTAAATCAATGAGTTTTTAATGTGCACACCTATCTTTGCTATTAACAGAGCAGCCCATTCAAAAACATTCTCTATAAATACAAAATGTTGAGAGAAAAACAGGCACATCTGTTTTTATTCAAGGAAGTTAAATAAGACAAAGAGGCTGTAGAAAAGCTCGTCATCCTTCAACATATCTGAAAACATGACAGCTTGGGCGCCTGCTTGCAGACACATTAAAGTACCTCGCTGTCAAGTGAAGTGGCTTCTCAGAACTGCCGTGCAAAACCACACAACAACAAAAAGCCTCCAAAAACCTAAATCTTAACAATGATCACTGTTCAGAGCTGATGCAGTAAGCACTATAACTCTCGCAGATAGAAGCGCACACACTGAGGTGAGAATCTGTTCCCAGTCATCATTGTTTTGCTAAAATCAGTTGCTAAATAATTCATGGCTGAATCGAGTAAAGCAAACACCAGGAATAAAACAGATTAGGTTTTATTTCCTATGTCAACAAAATTATTTCAATCCCACTGGATTTCAAATTCCATAACATCACCTTTCACTTAATTGTGTTGCATATCACTTTGCTTAAACCACCTTTTTAGGAAAATAAACACTGAATAGAAATAACTGCAGTTTGGAGCTGATCACTTGGCGTTGTTTCCTCGTGGCCAAACACAACTCATGATTGCAGGCATGCTATCCAGTGGCTGAGGATGCCGTTAGAGAGGCATCGTGTCCCAGCCTGATGTTACTAAGCAAGTGACAGAGGCCAAGTGACAGGCTGCGGGTCCTCACACCACATGTCATGTCAAGTGTATTCGTAAAGACCAATTTCACATACAGTAAGATGTCTCATTGGGCTTCACAGCGCCAGGAGATGGGGGAAACTTCAAAGAAGCAGCATGAAACCAGAAGTCACGTACATCTATAACAAAAACAACAACTCTAGCATCAGAGACAAGTATTTTAAGTTGTACATTATATTGTTCAAGCTCTTCCCATTCCCTGTTTGGGAAAACAAACAGTATGTAAATTCAGCCCAACTTCTAAATAGTAGATGTGCTGCAAACTATGAATTAATTTGTACAAAGCCAAACCAAACTTTAGAGAGATCTTAAAGATGTTCTTACTTCTTGCAAAATGTGTAACATTTGCTGCTTAAAGGATATAGCTGGTGATATTTGTTTTACTGTCAACAAATCCAATGAAAAGGATCAAAACTAACAATGGATTGATTCTTCCAGTACTGATTGTGTAGCCAAAACTTGGTATCTGATTTCTCTAAGCCTCTCTAAGATTGTAACTAAAAAAAGAAATGTAGATTAGCCACACTGCCTGCTTCACTTCATTATAAAAAGCACTGTAGTTTATTTTGAGTCAATTTTACATTATTTTGGTGCCATTAATACCTTCAAAAGAACAACATGTGTATTTATCTGCAGCTAAAAATAGTCCCCAATGGACTATTTTCTGCTACAATGTTTGCAAAACGCCTCAGTGCCTAGCTGTATGAGAAATACTATATTTGTGATTTGCATCTCCAAGAGGAATTCATCAGAGCGTCACAGACAGAGGAGGAAAACTAGAAAGAATTAAGAGACTGCCTATTGATATGTTGTGTTTTGTATTTTCATGGGGTTAGCTGAATAAAAGATAATACAGAATAATGCAACGCTTGTTGTAAAAAAAATTCTATCTTACTATTTCACAATTTCATTTCAAATGTTGCAGCCCATCGACAAATCCTGTTAAAGTGACCCTATTATGCTTTTGGGGGTTGTTTTATAGGTTTTTGTGCATCTTAATGGTGTGCAAAGGCTAAAATGTAGAGGAAGTTTCTCTCCCACACACTCCCCCCCCCCTGCCTCCATTGGACTCCTTTGTTTACTTCTGTAACATAGTGACATCAATATGTAACATTGAGCTATTGGCTAGCGCTCCAAGACATTGGCTGTGATAGGCTAAGGGGTGGGACATCTGTAAGTGGTTGACCAACCACAACACAGAGCTAACCAATTAGAGCAGACTGGGATCTGGTTTCATACAGAGGGTGAAATTAGAAAAATTAAGCACTTTAAAAGCATTAAACATGTCACCGTAGAGGCAATAAATACCTTGCATGTCCTTTTTAAGCCATAATGATAACTAAATAATACAGATTCTGAAGAGTTAATTGTGATATAATCACAAAAATCCCACACGTGAACTAAATATACTGAAAGTTGTTGGCTTTGACTATTTCTCACGAGGACCTCCCCTAACATAGCCTTAAGCTTTTTCTCGGACAACTATTGTACATCCTCTGCTTTGATATTTTAATACAGCTTTCCCTTTATGTAGTTTTTTCCATGATCTTCACCTCCTCCTGTGCTCACCTTGATCTCCCCGCCTTCAAAGCTCTGACAAGTTTTACTGGTACACACTTCCCTTAACAAACACATCTGAGAGATCCCTTGGAGTCAAGCCCAAGCGGCACAATTAGCTCAAGTTTTCCATTGCATAATTGTCTTCATTACTACTTAAAACAAACAAAGTGCGAAAGTGATTTGCATATGGGAGGGGCAAAAGGTATAACAGAAGGAGAGCAGAGGAGGGAAAAAAGCCAATGGGGAAAACAGTAACCTCCTTGTAGTGAGAGTAATGGGCCAACAGCTCAGGAAGTGGCTCTCCAACCTTTAATTGGGGTTTGCATGGTACCTGCTACCAAAGTGCAAGCCAAGCTCCCTATAGATGAATCTGCTGTCCCCGATTTCTGGATGATTAGAAGAGAGAAAAGCAGAGGTCTTATCGTTTCAAGACCATTCATTGAAATTGGCCCCCATGGCAACCACAGGAAGTGCTCTGAAGAATGATCATGTGATCGTGTATAAGGCACAGTTACTTCCATATAGACTGCCAACTGTACTGCGCAGCCAAATCCATACAGCCTTACAGTTATGGATCAATATGCAGGACTATCTGTTTAAAATTGGGAACTTAAAACAAGCTTAATGACTTTTGACCAATCGTCTGTCAGTGAATCTATAAAATCCTACAGCTGGCTCTTTGCTGTTCGAGTCTTCACTTGGATACAGCTGGAGGTTGACCTAAATGCTAATTATGCTAACATGCTCACAGTGACAATGCAAGAAGGCTAATGTTTAACATGCATTATGTTTGCCTTGTTCACCATCTCAGTTATAATTAGGACTAAACACAAAGTGAATCTGAGGCCGTTATAAGGGATTAAGGAAATCTCATATGTATTTTATTTTGATATCATTCAAACACAAATGACTAAACTAAATGTCATCTATTCAATTATTGTGGAATTATTTACCTAAAAAACTCCAATCTCATTCTCATTAAGGCACTACAGATATGTGGCATCAATTACTGGCACACCTTGCAATAGATGTTGAGATATTTCACCCAGGAGAATTGACCAACAGAAGGTCTTTCAGGAGCCGCTAGCTTGTCTAAAACCTTTACAACACGCGTGCCAAAACGGTATAATGCATCAGTCAGTTGGTGAAGCCGCAGCTTCCTGTACTACAGATCCTGAAATAGTGTTCTCATTGTACAACTACTGTAAGCAGCATGCTGTATTTTCTGAAAATATGCCAACACTGCTTTAGGAAGTAAACATGAATCAGCAGGGCCAATGTTCTGTCAACATCTCTCAATATTCCCCAAATTACTCCAAAATATTTCTGAATCAAAAGTATGAGTTGAAGCGTATTGTGTACTATGTATCTCTAGTATTCTGCTCCGTTGACAGCGCTGACCTTCAGTCAATCAGTACCAAACATCACAACAGCAAAAACAGTACGTCTTAAGGGAAGGCTTCAGCCTGCAGGCAGTGTACAAATTAATTGTGCTCAAAATAATTTAGTAGAAAAATGCAAGGTCATTTATTAATAGGGTTTTTTTGGACTACTGTACAGGCTTCAAAAGTCCCTCCCTGTGTAGTGCAGAAGCATCACAACAACTCTGTTATTCACTGACAGATGTTTCTCTGATATTTGTGTTTTCTTCAGCCTTTATTCAGTTCAGCTGGCACTTGTGCTAAAAGTCCAGTCAGCTGAGAAGCTGTTTGGATAGAGCTACATTTGATTTGTTGGGTACAGGAAAAACTGAAAAATACCTTTCATACAGAATCCTTAAAACACAATAATAAAAGGCAAAAAATCGTAAACGTAATATATATACAATGCTGTCGCTTTTTATGACAATTAAAAGATTTTCAGTCCCGTGTAAGTTTTCATTTGAATTGATAGATAAGTAGATGCATTATCGACATATCTAGAAGCAAAAATATATCCTAAGTAACCTATTACCTAGTTAATTTTAATCATAGAGACTCATGTAAAAGGCAGTGTTTTAATCTGGTAGTTTTGCAGGTAAAAACAGTCCAGTTAAAGTAGCAGAAGTTATTTCCAATAAAGGTTAACGGTTGAGTGCGTTGTTATTCAGCCTTTATGAAAATGTGAAGATTAAATAAAGCATCTGTCTTTTGGACAATACAAAAAAGTGTAACTGAGTCAACTGTGGCTCAGACACCCACTCAGACTCAATTACACTTTTCCAAGCACAGACCATAAATCACAGACAGATTTGACCTTTAAAACCTGTGTATTCTCATCCTATGATTTGTCGCTGCAGTCCAAAATTGGGGGGAAATGCATGGGCTGGCAGCAGCCAGTGAAATCAGGTTACTTCACACTGTGAGGCTTCCTCCAAAGCTTTATTCTGACACCAGAACAGCACCAACTCTAATTACCTATGCTGGGTCAGCATTCTTGCAGCGCAGCACGAACTCTCCAGAACACAGTAACAATCCCTCTCTGGATATTATTTATGGAAATGTTTCAAAAGTTTTCTGGCTTTTGTGAAAGTATCTGCTCTTTCTTCTGTGCTATTGACTCTACAGTACACCACAGTATCATCATCTTCTACATGTTTTCATTTTACTCTTCTCTTTGTTGGTAATCATTATAAGCTGCCAACACTAGAAACATTTCTGTTAGTCAAATATATCTTCATATGATTTATTTTATCTTTATTGTGGCTGAACTGGTCTTAATAGCTATGTCGATACTTCATGACTTTTTCTAATTTCATGAAGACACAAGTAACATCACCAGGTAAAGCATATCTAAAACAAATGTAGTCTAATACAACAGTCCTGAAATAAATCATAACTTAAAGTGGACCTATCATGCTATATTTGAATAATATATTGTAGGGCCATACCTATATAAAACATGTCTGCGAAGTTTTTTTTTCAAAATACCAAACAGATCATGCATTTTAGCCATGCCTCATTTCGCTCTATTTGCTCTTTTTTAGCCCTGTTTTTGCAAGGGCTGAATCTGAGAAGTCTTCTTCGCTGCTTTTGTGGCAGACTATAGCGCCACCTACAGGCCTGGCATATGTACTACAGCGTATCCAGCGCCTTCGAACGGCAATGGCCGTGGCTGTCTCCTCCTGATAGGTGGAGAGTTGCCCATATAGGCGGAGCTCCTCGTTCCTGACGTCAGAGAATCTTCAAATCTGTATCAGTCTGTATCAGATCTGTTGCAGCCCCGTTTTTAGAGATTTGGGTATGGAAGAAAAGAGAGGGATGTGTTTTCTGACACTTGGTGAGTTCCCTGACACACCGGGGACACACATTCATGTATAAAAGACGTACAAAAGTGCATTTTGCATGATAGGTCCCCTTTAAAGAAGTTATCGTCTTTCATTTTGGTGTTTTAGAGAGTCGTTCCTTTATGACTATTTGGAGACTTTGGTTTGTGGAGCTTTGAATCTTCATTACAGTGATTTAGTTAAATGTTATAAGTATTATTTCATCATTTTTATCCATCTCAATGAGAGTAGCCAAAATAGAGGGGAACAACTGAGTTTTTGTTCATGCGTAGTTCAAATTTCCCAAAAAAATGTATAGGCCTTAATACAATAGTTGTGTAAATATTAAAACCAATAATGCGATTATTATTATTTACCAATATAGCAGTTGTGTCTTTGAGACCTGAAACAACGAAGCAAACACCAAGGAGTAACTACAATCATAAATGTTTTATTGTAGGGTCATGTAAAGTGCGTTCATGCTAAACTTCCTCCAGCTTCCATATTACGCACATGCAGTCCATTCACTGATTGCTAATTAAACCTTCAGCACCTTCATTAAAATTCTGCCTGCGAACACAGCTTTGAGAGCTACAATAGCTGATGTCATGTTTCCTTGCTGCCTCCATTATACTTTGTACACGGCAAACAGTCTGACTACAGTGGTGGTGGATTACTCTTTCTATGGGACAAACTGGTTTTCATCTCCAAATTATGAAGCCTGGGTTTGTAAATTGTCGCCAGCTGCACCTGGAGTACCGACGCTTCAGGGTACCAATAATGAAATGGATGTATCCTATTCTGCAGCTGCACTGGCAAGCCTCCAAATTGGTGAATCACAGGCGAGGTGATTAACAATTTTATGGTTTTGGAAGGTGGGCTAAGCAATAATGGTTAACTCATAATTGGGTGAGACACAGCAGGTTTCTCTCGGCCAGCTCATCTCAGTGGTTCTTTCATTGGAGACTATGAGATGTATAAAGTGAGAGTACATGCAGTACCTGTACACGATCCTGTAGTAATCTGATTTCTTAAACAAAATGTGAATCAGAGAATCATTGTGTAAATACTCTGTACCTGAGACTTATTTTTAGAAATCTTCTGGAAGTGCGATCAGTATCAGTCTGATTGAAATAATGCTTTACAATGCAAAGCCCCTTTAAAAGATAGGGTGGGATTGACCTGCCATTCAGGACTATTGATTGATTGAATCCAAGTGTTTGTAATGGCAGGCACAATAAGACAATTAGCAGAGATTGAGGGATGCTGCTTGGCAGTAAGTGCACGGACAGTACCAGAGGCTAATGACAATAATGTATTTTGAGTATTATAATTAGTCAAGTAAATAACAGAGTATAGACTGACGTTGTTTTCCATGCTTGCATGTTGCATGTTTACCCAAGCATTGCTTCTTCTTTTTTTCCTGCCTGCTTTTTACATAAGAAACAGAAAGGCTAAATCTGCACCCTTATGATGGAAGAGTTACACCTTTCTACTGATTAATGTAGTTCTGTTAACATTATCTCGGCTAAACAAAAATGCAAATAAAACTGGTAACAGTAAAATTCAAGAAAAACATGCAGAAGCACACATACGAAACATTTATTTCACTAGAGTTCATCCCCTCAGTGCACCATCAATCCAAATGACCTAAAAAAAGAAACACCCCTTTGCAGTCAACGGCTTGATCACTAACACATTTCAAATGCAAATTTACAAATACGATGGGTGTTAAGGAGATATCTCATAACACATAGCTCTATGTAAAGACAGATTTTACAGTAACCAGGTGATTACAGTACATGTAAAATGCCAATATTGTCAAATTCCTGCAATTCGCTGACCTTTTCGTTGTGTGTGCATGCAAACAAAACAATATGTTTGTGTGATGAAGATGATTCTCTATGAGCAATGGCCAAACAGCAGCTGTGTTTTGATGTCTGTCAGAAAAGCTCTTTTAAAAGTTGGCTGTAGCTGCACATTTTGGCAACATCAGCCTCCATCAAAAGTACTAATCTCAGACTAATGCTGCCAGCTAAACATCCATGTGCCAGGGTTCAAACATTACCAGCATATAGCTAGGAATCAAAGAGCAGCCACGGGGCCATGACTCAAATACACAACACATGATTTAATATGGTCTCTGTTACATGTCAAGTGTCTTTGTGCTCTTCACATCAACATGATCACAACCCACACTTTCATAACTGTTAAAAAGGCAGTGGCATATCAAACATCTGAGTGGATCTGCACACTTGAATCACTCCAGTGTATCTATGTCAAGATGCTGTAAAAAAAGGATGTGCTGGAAAGGGGAACAAGTTTGTGTTAACTTCCTAAAAAGAAACCCAGTCACATTGACTTGTGATGTGTCAGCATAGGGACAATGGTGTAATCTGTATCATGCCCAGAAGGACTTTATGCCACTTAATGTTAACAAACCAGGGACTCTTTCCATGCTGAGTGAGAGCCTGAACTGTATTATCTGTTTGCCCTTACAGCTGGTGAGTGAGCAACAAGAGAGCCGTCCGCTTTTAAGCCCATCCATCGACGATTTCCTCTGCGAGACCAAGTGTGATGGGCTTTCCCGCGCAGTGACTTCCAACACAGCTGGTACAGTACAGTAGATTTACAGTCTAACTGATGACGGGAAACATATGTAATACAAGTTATACAATCTGCTTAAGATGCCCTTTACCAATCAAGACCCTGTGATATATACTGTAGAGGAGAACAGCTTTGATACCATAGTGTGGTTGTTAACATGTGAGGGTCTTGAATAACACATTGGATGCTGCCTCCTGTTAACAACATGTTTTTTATCAACCATGGTAACATAAGTGGGGAGGGTGTTATTTTCGCCAGGCTATGTGTACGGGGTGCTGCTGAGTGCATTTGTTTTTTCTCTGAGCGACCGCGTAATCTCTCAACTCATTAGGAATAATTGAAGGGAAATGCTGGTGCTCAGAAAAAAGATCCTATATGGGCATTCAGCCATCCCAATAATTGACCTAATTAATCACTGTAGAAACACACTGAATTCAATTTCTACAATGTAAAATAATAAAGTATCTTAAATGTTTTTATCAGTAACTAAATGTACGTTACTTTTAAAGCTAGATCATATGTTATTCCGCTAATTTATTTCTTCCAAAAGAGTGGCGAAGAACACCAGGAGTAAATACAAGGACTTGAGTTTTCATAAAACACCGTTTTGAGTTCTGTTTTCAATGCATCAGCAACTCCCAAAGTGGTGTAACTAGGCAAAGACCAAGCATTATTTAGTATGGATCATAATTCCACATAAAAATGCATACAAATCAAGTAACACACCCCAACTACTATTATTCAAAGCATTACATGTATAGCTGCCAAATAAGATTTAACTTGCAGCTTAATCCATGCGAACATGTAACTCTTTAGTGTACGTGTGACAGGAAAATCTTGGCAAGTAGACAACATATGAAAGTATGAGAGTAAGAGTGTCTCCCTTAGTCAGTTAATACTGCATGTGTATTATTCAGGTTGTATTTAATAGAACCTTATCATCCTGACAATGCATGAACTAAATAACAACTAAGTCAAAGTAAGAATAGAGAAAAGGGTCTGAATTTAACAGATGCTTAGTCCCATCTTGATTACCACATGGATAGTATGATCGCTAGGCTTCACCATCTTTTGAGTGACGATGATTTGTCCAGATTGCACAGCTGACATGTCATCTTCAAACTGGCCGCTGACTGTGCTGATTCAGGCGGGCAGAGTATGGGCGAATGTTGCAGGAAACTCTCAGCCTTCTGTCTCCCCGGTGCCTCCTGCTGACAATCAAGTAGGCCTCACATAATTGGTCATGAATCTCAAAATATGTAGTCTATTTATAATATTTTAAAAAGGTGTGTGCCACTTAAACTAAATCCTTGCACATTAAATCCTCAGTGCCAAGAGGTGGATTCATGTTTTGTGTTTAAAAACTGTGAGCAGGTATTTTCTAGTTCTCCACATGTTCACTTGGGTTTCCTCCAGCTGCTCTGATTTGTTCCCACAGTCTAAAGACATGCAGGTGGAGAGGATTGTCTGTCAATCTGTTTTCACACTGTGACGGACTGGCAGGAGTAAAGCTAAACAAGAATTAGCAAGCAAAGAGAATCAATAATGAATGATAATTACCCGCTTAAATATGCTTATCCACATGAAACCTACATCCTGTTGTGTTCAATACAGTTTTACTTTTGTCTCATTTCGAGGATGATGACTATTTTTTCCCTTCGATAAAACTGTGCAACTTTATAATATATTTTAAATTGATAATATGTATCTGGTGTTAAGGTTATTATTAGAGATAATATTTTACTATTATATATTCATGTACTAGTCTTATATTGTACCTTGCCTGTAATTTTATTTCCACTTAATATGTTTAATGTATATACCAAACACCAACAAAAATGCCTTGTAAATGAATAACCTACTTTATGGTTAGTTTTTTTAATATACTGTAGCACATGTCATATATAGTGTAAATTCAAAGTGCTGTTCATAACTGTTTACAAACATTACAAATAAAAAATGAATAAAACAATTCATTTAAGAGATAGAAGGTAGGTAAAAGTCGACATCGTAAATACAGAGGATGCTCCAAGAAGTACTTAGCAATAAACCGTATTCTGAAAATGTCTGTTAAAGCTTTCAATCTACATAATAAAAGGAAAGAAACTGAAGCGATACACTAACCTAATCAGCTGGTTACCCCTGTTGCAATGTTCTTTCTTCTTTCATTAGAATATCCATCATCAATGATTTGCTGACGTAAGCTTAAACGGCTTCATTCAAGAGCTCCTCATCAACGTGCATAAAATCTACTCTCATTTGCGTTCAATCAAAATCCCTTTCTTTCTTTTGTCAGCACTTTGCTCTCACATGCTGCTTCAATAATCACAGGAATCCTCTTAAGACACAGTGGTTCTCACCTTTTGGATTCACTTAAACACAATCGGTTGCTTGAGATTTCAGTGATCAATGTGTTCTCTCTTTTTGTTTGCTAATTCTTATTGTTGTCTAAGTGTGTGACCCACGTTCATTTGTGCCAGTGTTTTTGTATAAGTGTGCCATTTCTCCCCTCACTCATGTCTGTCAGGCATCATTATGTTGTGAAGATACACATCTAAACTCTGATTAAATGTTCAGGAATCGTATTTACTTGCTCACCATCAGCTCATTTGCAACCACTGAGCTACTTGTTATCCATTAGATTAACACAGTTTACAAGCGCCCAGTTACAATCTTTACTTGATGAAGAAAACATGTGCAATTGTCTTCACAGTCTCATCATTTCAAGTAGACTCAAGGGTGCCAAAACATTTTTGACATCATTGCCTTTTTATGAACAGCTTGAGTTTCCTTTTGATGCTGAAATCTCTTCAGGCAACCATCCCCACGAGTGTGTCTCCCTGATTTGTAATTGTATTTGTCAGCTAAAGAGCACAAGACATGGAAGACAAGCATACTCTCTAATTACGCAGATATTTCAGTCAACAAATGGTCTCAGTTGGTTGTCAGGAAACAGCAGCAAGCCAATTAGAAACAGTCAGGGTCCCAGGAAAGAAAGGAGAACACTTTTGTAGTAAATAACCAATAAAAAAGAGACTGTTTTACTAGCCTTATTATCCTCTTATCTGAACTGAAGACAACAGATGCCATCCACATGTGTTGGTTCACAACTTTATATACTTTAATGGTCAGATCAAGTCGGAAATTTGATGTGATGCGAGTCAAATGTCCTACTTGATCTGACCATTAAAGTATTATCATATCGTATACTGATACTGGCTCATAAAAACCAGACGCATCAGCAGAGGCAAAGATCATTAGAGGCTCCCAGCGGCCCAAATTCTACACATTTGTGTACATTTTACACCGATTGCTCTGGATTTATTTACTTATTTACTCATCAGTATCAAGATATCCATTTAATAGTTAGCCTACTGTATGCAGTACTGTACATGTGTTTTTTTCCTCCAATGATGCAGTCTGAAAGTTATAGCAATCACGCAACCAAACTCAGGACATTAGCTAATTTGTATTTGACCCGAACAAGAACAAATACAACTAATCTAAACTTACTAATTAATCCAAAATGATTGAGAGATTGGCATTCAGCAGAAAAGACAAACATCATCAGTGGGTAGAAAGTAGATTTTCTTACACTGTAAAATGTTTGGCTGTAAAATTACAGTAAATTACTGGCTACTATTTGCATGGATTTCACAACAATTTACTGTAAATATTTCACAGTAATTGACAGTAAATATTTCACAGTAATTTACTGTAGATATTTTATAGTAAATTAGAATAAAAGTACAACTAAATACTGTGACTTTACAGTTGCCATGTCCATGGAATTACTGTCATATAGCAGTACAGACCTGTGGTATTATGGTACCTTGCTGTACATACATTACAGTAATTACCTGTATTGTCACATTTTTACTGTAGAAGTAATGCAACACAGTAGCCAGTAATTTGCTGTAAATATAAAAATGTAAATAATACGATAATATATTGTAAATTTGACTAGTTAACTGGGATTTTACCATAACTACACAATTCAATCAGCTCAATCAACAAAGAAAAACAAAGAAAATGCCCATTTTAACTTTTTATTGCTCCATTGAAGTGCAAAGTACATTTCACAGTGTCTTGGACATGTTGTTACGGCCCCAACCTCTACTCCACGGTAGTGGCTCGTGCTGAGACCCGCAACATGAAAGAATACACACAATAACCGGTACTTGGTAACGAGCATTTATTGATAATCAGCTGTTTGCTTCAACAAGCGAAACGGGAAACAAAAAGAGGCCTGGAGGACTGGCCAAAAGGAACAAACAGAAGGAGGGAACCCGAGCCAGCCACACCACGGGCCGTAGGACCCAGAGTTCCCCCCCCCCCCAACCAGAAATAAAATATAAACCATATGGGAAACAAAATAAAGCCGCGAAAACTGGACTACCAGGTTCTCCAGGCTAAACATATACACATCTGCAAAAATATGGCCTACAGCTCAAAATGGCAAAGAGGTATTCTAAGGAGAGTGTCTCCCGGCGTTAGGATAGGCGAGACATCCTTCTCCTCCAGCTTCTCTTTATATATACACGGCTGAGTGGAATTTGGAACACCTGGGCAGAGGCGGAGCCAGGGGCAGACCAGGTGCCCCTGCGCAGCAGGGAGACAGAAAAGGAAACAAGGAGGGGAGCACATGTCTACACAGACATCCACTCGAAGTCAACAATTTTCTGAAGAATGTGCTGACATGGGGGTTTAAATTGCCTCTTTTTGGCTTACGAGCCCGTCTCAGGATTAATGCCCAGGAAGCACCTGAAAGCAATAAGCCAAGACAAGAATTTCAATTTACATAGATTTATATGATGCATCATTTATTTTAAGGCACATGCAGCGGTGCCCCTTTCAATTTAAGTAAAACCTGCACCAAAGAAATAAATTAGTATTTAAAGCCAAGCAAGAGCGATAAAAGCAAGAAAATCACTTAATTTGTTGTGTTATCACAGAGGATGGTCTGAATACAGTATTGTACTGTGAAATAATACAGTAACATGTTGTGAAATCCTGGTAATCATTTATCCTGTACATTCACAGTGATTAACTGTGCCTGCATTGATTTCACTGTGAAATTCAAAATTACAGTATTATATTGTGAACATTACAGGTAAAGACTGTAAAGTGGTAAAACAGTAATTTATTGTAAAATATTACAGCTAAATATTGTGAAATCATGGTAATATTTTACAGTGTACTTTAAGTAAAAGATCTATACTGTACATAATTCTTCTTGCAAATACATTGAGAAAGCTGCATCTCTGCTATTACCTGAGATTTTAAAAGTACAACAATCATTACTCAAATCAACCATCCATTAGTTTAATATTGAAACCTGGGTATCAGATAAGAATAATACCACCGTTACAGTCTGTAGTCGTGACGCTGGACGACGGGCAGACTAAAGTTAAGCCCCTTGACAGAAGGCTCTGTCCTTCTTCGCGCTCTAACAACCTGCGATTGAATTACTTAATTGTTCAAACAGGAACTCCTCGAGGGGCAGCCTTATCCTTGTCAGTGCAGAGGCCTGAAGTACATTTAGATTCTCTGAAAAGAGCAGCAGCCAATTCTTTTTCCATGTCCGCCTAGGGGGCAATGCTGCGACAGCTTAAGTACCCCTGACAGCTTACTCGCCGTGTCAGGGAATGTGTAGATCAGAATCAAAGCTTCATGCAGCTGAATAAGTGAAACCGCTATTCCTGTCTTATTACCAAGAGAAAGAAAAGTTTCAAAAATATTATGCATGGTTGAAAAATGTTAAAAACCACTTAGTCGGTACAGTGAACAATCTTGTCATTACCACCCAATAAAAGCAGAACTGTTTCATATCTAAGAATAAAAACGACACGGAAGATCACCATTCACAAATTAAAGAGATATTACTTTTAATTGATTTTAAAGGGTGATTTTTAGGGGTGAGAAAATAATACCAAGATAAAAGAAAGAGGAATGAGATATTTAATCTGGGTTTTGTTCTAGCAATAACAGTCCCCAAAAGGATCCATTTGAACCAAAATGCTATAATGTGATATAGCACATTTTTCATTAGAAACAAGCATGTTTGACTAGTTAAACTGTATGCAATTTAACTTTTTCCGGCTTCAGAAAGCCATTAGTAGTTAAACTTGAACAACTCAGCCCTTCACATTTAAAACTTAAGGTACATTTGGAGGGAGCAAACCTTCAGTCGTTTTCATTGGTTAAAATAATTGTCCTGTTCGGTCCTGTGATTGGGATGTTTTAAAAAAAGTGTAATCATTCTTTCCTTGTTCCACGTAACACTCTTTCTACAAGTTTCATGAAAATCAGGCCACACATTTTTCCATTATCATGCTGACAATCAGACAAACAAACCAAAACCGAACCGAAAACATATCCTCCTTTGCAGAGGAATAATAATAGTCCTAGATGATTTGGTTTTAAATGTCCCTCAACTGTAAAATGTGAGCCTATTGAATGTTATCTCTCAGATTCCAAAACAATCCATGTTAGAAATCATAAAGCAATACAACTAACCGAACTAAATAAGCAAACTAAACTAAAGTATGTCCTGTCCCACACAGTTCTGTCTTCAACACTGGACCTGCTGGATCTCAGTGAACCCGGCGAGAGGAGGAGCAGCAAGGACAAAAGGAGCCCTCTGTCGTCCCGGGTCAACAGCCAGAAGAACAGCCTACGCAGAAAGAAGAAGGAGACGGACGAGACGGAGCTGATCCAGGTGGAAGTTGAACAGACAGAAGAAATCATGAGGACCCCAGAGAGAGTGTCACTAGACTCAGGTAGATAGCAGCAAGTATTAACTTTTCTAATACACAATATTTGGGTAAAAGCCTAGTTCATCTTTTGGACAATATATGCAAACCAACCATCAGTTTCTAGGTACTGTATACATGGAATAATCTTACAAGGAAACACAATGGTACACACTGAAAAAAATACTTAATAACAGACACTTGATACTAGAAGTAGATTGTTCTCTTGCCAATTTTAGATTGTATTTTATCCATGAAAAGTTCTTGAACAGCTGCTTGTGTTTTCTTTTGCTAAATGAAAAATGTTTCTCAGTGAGTAATGTTTTTAAAACTTCAAAAACCTTATATCAGCACTAGCATAACAATGTCAAACAATAACTTTTTGTACTATATTAATTCAACATATTGATAATAAAGTAAATATGGTGTTTCAAGCCATAAAGCGCAGTAAGATACTTAATAGTAGTTTCCGTTAGGTCTACAATTTTCAATGAATATTTAATATTTTCTCTAATGTGATATTTATAAAATACCATACACATAAAAAAGGAAATCCTATAATTTCACAAAGTCAGCAGCTGTGATTCATCTTGCAAGCAACAGCATCTATCTCGAAAAGCCATACATCTCCGAACCACAACCCTATACACGAACAGCTCCGACTCCCATCATCCCCTGTGGAACTGACCTCACACGCGTTTATGGCAGCCCAAAGCAGGATCAAGCCAATTTACTGTAATGAAAGGGATTATCTCAAAAGACATAAAGAGGAAACGGCCAATTACTTTCTTATTTGCCAGTTGAAAAGGTTAAAGTCTTCAAAGAGAACCAATTATGCAGACCGACTCCTAGAGTGTGGTGAATAATTCATGGCAGTGAGATTGATTATTACCCTGGTATCATTTACAAGGAAAACTTTATGTCATGTTACAAAAGTGAGCAGCTGTTTTTTTAGACACCCACAGCACTAATTGTCAGCCATGTTTTTAGCTGTCCTATCAGAAAGACTCCATGTGTTAAAATGTTGGCTTTTCAACTGATGGAAAGTAAAAAGATAACTTTTGTAATGAGGTAGATTGTTTACTGCATAAGTGAAAAAACAGTCTTGTACTAAAAGCCATCAGCTTTTGTCCAAATGTACAGATAAGAGTGTGATGAGTGTTGTTTCAGAGTTGAAGTTGAAATGTAGAGTGTTTCGATTGATCAAAGGTGAGGTTGTTTTTGATGTGAAACGAATAAAGAATGCATGGCTTTTTATTTCAGTTTTGTGATGTTTACATGTTTTAATTATGCTATTGCTGTCACCAGTTACCATGTGTACACCGTTGGATAAATGGGAAGAGCTGAATCCTCCCCCTGAGAGAAATGGAAACAGGAAATGGAAGATGGAAAGGCGGCGTTCTTCTAAAAATTCATCCAATGAATTCCTATGGTACGTATTGTCCTGAGCAGGCATTAATGAAACCGCATTATTGAGACATGAGCGACATTTTCTATCTGTATCCATTGGAATCAGGCCCATATTTGACATTTCCACGACTCACAGTGTACATCCTGCTCAAATACAGGAAGCGCAGGCAAGGAGGATTTTAATTGAGGTCAAAGAGGTTGATGAACGTTTAGCACATCAGACCCTCATACAGGAGACTGGTTGTACCTGGAAATTCAATTAATGTTCACATTATTGGAACAATGGATCAAATTGGTCGTCTATCAGCACTGTCATAGTATTAACATACAGTAGCTAAAGAAACATGTGGTGCCCCCAAGTGGCCTAAAAAAAAATCTATTAATGCAGGTCAAACAAGTGTTTCTGCCTATGTTTCCCATGAATAAATAAAGTAAATTTGCCATAACGAAAAATGTTCCCAACGTGCAGATATTGTAGATTTTTTTTAATGTTTTTCTAGAATAGTCTTATATCAGCGTTTTTCCTCAGCAATAGGGTTGCTTGTATTTGAGGCAGGAATGCTTCAAAAAAGTTGCTTTTGAAATAAATCTTGAAATAAAACAAACCTTTAAAGATGGTTTATGGGTGTACAGGAATTCAAAATGTGTTAATGTTGCAATGATTTCAAGACATTTTGTATTTTCCACACCAAGAAATGTTGTATGAAGTTTAGTTAAATGTGTGTGTATCATGTAAACCAACGGTTTCTCCTCTACTTTAGGTCCATAGACTGTAAAACCCAATTAGAGGCATTGAACAAGAACTCCTTGGACGCAAACACCAAAGTGGATCCTGAGTCTGCTCTAGCATCTCAAGTAAGTGCTCAGTGTGACAGGAGCAGGCAGTAATCATCGGTATTGTGTGCGCTGTCTACACTTGAAATCAACATCCCTTTGAAGTGAGCTTTACACGTCTCAACATATTGTGTCGACTGATGGTTAAACCTTCATAATAATTTCATGGAAAAATGTATATCTCTTTTTCTTTTAGCAACTGCATATTAATGCATGATAAGAATATTAAAATGTAAAAGGCTGTTTCTAAGGAGACACCCTGTTGTGTAATTGTTGAACCACCAATCTGTCCTAACACCTACAATTCTTCCATTTCAGCTCAACAGGCAGTATATTAGTGGAAGACATGTAAGCCTCCCTATGCATCCTTTCATATGACATTTAACGACTTATACATTTGCACCGGTAAAAGAAGCATCACACTTCTCAGAATAATTGGATTTAAAATGCCAAAAAGTGGAGATTATTGGAGCCAAATGGCAAACCTTGAGGAAATCCAGATATACTGTTGGCCTTGAGATTCTTCTTCTGTGGTGCTACAAGGTCCAAATGTCAAGCGCTTTATTACATGAGTTGATGTCTCTGTGTAGGCCTGCAAAACGGGTCTTGTTTCCACACGCCATTATTAGATTAATAGACTATGAATTATTCAACAACTTCACTCTGAGCTCATCAGTGTTGATCTCACAAAGCCAGCTAAACATACATCATCTATTCAGGGGAAGTAATTGGCTAACAGGCACACACACATTTATTTTGCCCAGGAGTTACATAATGCCTGAAAGAGATACTGTAAACAGTGGCTTTAGTTTCTTACATATACTATAGGAGGTATCATATAAACACCAACTGAAAATGCATGGGAGACGTGTGTTGCATGAGATGTACATGCAGTACACCCAAAGAAAAAGGAGAAGGTCCAAAAAAGTTATGCCAAATTCACACTGGGGAGCACTAATTATAATGTTCTGCTTACAAGAGGCATGTTCACGTGTTTCAAGCGGAGTCACCGGAGTCATGAGAATCTGTTTAACGATTGGTTGCGAATACTTTTTCTGCTGCACTTTCCGATCAAAATAAAAACTATCCTTAAATCTGAGTCTTGCTGCACTTCGCTGCAGAATCAAAATGGCTGCATTCCTAACTTTGCCAGTCTACGGTGTGAATTTTGCATTAATGAAGAATCCAACCGCAAATAATCCCACACTGTTATATATGGTCAGTTTAAGGCACACAGTTAATTACAGGAGTGACTGTATTTTAAGTTGATGTCAAAATCTTTATGTGACATGACAAAATAACCCAAATTCAAGGCTCAACAACAAGCTAGTTCTTCAACCTCGTCTTATGGCGCATTTCCACTGCAGCGGGTAGCCCCGTTTAAGCGTCCTTAATCGTCCTCAAGCGGCCAGGCCAGTTTTTGGTGGCCTTTCCATATAGCGTAGCACCGGCTAGCGGGTACTTTTTCCGGCCCCATAAAATCGTGGTTCTATCAGGCCAGGGCTGAACTAGTGACATCAACACTCTCGACTGCTGATTGGTCAGAGAGAATCGTCACAAGATCGCGCGCGAGATCATCCCTAGCGTCGCATATATATCTAGAAGCAAGCTTGCAGCATTTTTATACACAGCATTTTTGTAAACGGAGGAGCTACAAAAAATGGCAACGTCAAAGAAAAGCACACCGTGGTCGACCGAGGAGGTGACGACGTTCCTACATCTCATTGGGGATGATACAATCCAGCGGGAGCTCGACGGAACAACTCCAAATGTGAAAAAAAAGAAGCTGATCGCCCCGCCTACACTGCGTTGCTACCCCAGGTCCTAAACTGTAATGGAAATGCGCCACGGCCTCGGACGGCCAGCGAGGCAGCCCGAGGCCAGAGCGAGGACGCTTAGGGACGCTTAAACGGGGCTACCCCGCTGCAGTGGAAATGTGCCATTAGTCTTCATTCAAACACAGATCTGGTGGAAACTGAACTTTATACTATATACTTTTGTCCAAACCCCTCACTAGGACCAGGTATGTGAAGCACATCATTAAAGGTTGCAGAAAAAAAATCGGAAGTCAATCCTGGATGCTTTTAAAGTTATGGTAACATTAGCAGCTCTGTCCTTCTCTTTATTGAATTTAGGGATGTTAACCGTTCATGTCCATGTTTGACAATAGCATTATTGATTTGTTCTAAATTAAAAAGATGCGTAATACTTACATACAGCTTTAGACTAACATTTTTAGCAGGATGTCCTGTGTTGATGTAGCCATCAAGCATATTTAAAGACCCTTTTTACTGGAAGATTGGTTTTAGGGTGAGTCGGCTAAAAAAATAAACAGAACAGCCTGAAACAGCGCTTCCAACCAATGAATGTAGCTACTCTAAATTAGCAAGTTAATTAACAGAATGAGCACCAATTACTAAGAACTTTGACTCAAAACAACATCCGGCTGCTTCCTCTCTGGTCAATTGAATTGTGTTGTTGAAACTACTGTAATTGGTGTTATTGCCACTTCTACATTGAATAATTCCCTGTGTTTAAGTGAAAATTAAAAGTCTGTAAAGAATCCCTCTTTGTTTCTGAAAAACTAGTACCAGATCCTGACAAACAACTGGTATCATTATGATTTATTTTGTGTATATTACCACGACTGAATAAATAAATACAACCAGAAAAGCAATCAAATAGTCAACAAGGGTTTCGTAAATAGAGTTAAAATCTTTGGGTGGATTTTTCCTTCAACAACTCTACTAGAGCATAGTGAGGGTCCTTCGGGCACCACAGCAAACAGCAAAGTTGTGAGATGTATTATTAAACTGCGTTTTTGTTCTTGTAAATAAGAAATATGGTTATCTTCATTAAATTGCAATTTCTTCTGAGTCCATTAATACAGAGATTAAGTAACCTCAATTAATCTTGCAGTTTGTAACGATGGGAATTGTTACAGGTATTGGCTGGCCTTTTCTGGAAGAATTAATTAATGTCTCAGGCTCTGTTATGGATTTGGTAACCCTTGAATACATACAATCTAGTGTGCAATATCACATCCAAGCAAGTAATGTTGAATCACGTAAATGACACCACACTTTCAAAAAACAAACCATGTGCGTGAAATTGGTCTTCTTTCATTTTTCACGGTTGATCAAGGCTTTCTGTGCAAGTTTGTAACTGAGAGCCTATCAGCATCAGATATTGCATGTGGAGGTGCACGGGAAAGGGAGGGTGGGTGGCAAAATTGCGAGAGGCTGGATGAGTAGCATGGCATTCAGATGAGGGGTGGGGGGGATGCTGACAGTAGTGATTCTGCTGGCCTTCCTAAGCATGTCAGAGGCTTTGTTGAGGCAGGGATATTTACTCGTCCCTGGGAAAGCAGAGACGGCTGACCCTGCACACTCTGCCTGCCTGTCTCTCCCTCTGGCTGTGTGTGTGTGTGTGTGTGTGTGTGTGTGTGTGTGTGTGTGTGTGTGTGTGTGTGTGTGTGTGTGTGTGTGTGTGTGTGTGTGTGTGTGTGTGTGTGTGTGTGTGTGTGTGTGTGTGTGATTTGCTATGCGGATGTGTTCACGCTCTCCTTGTGATGTGGTGAATGTGATTGCGTGTATGTTTAATGGATTTAGTTTGTGCATTTGTATATATTATGAGAGGTGTGTGTCTGTGTGTGTGACAGGCTCGCCTAACCAAGGAGCAGCGGTTGGGCAGCGCCCGCCTGTCCAGACATCAGTCCCTGGAGGAGGAGTTTGAGCGAGCCAAGGCTGCTGTTGAGGTAAGCAGAGTGCTGCTTAGTACACCTAACATCTGTCACCTGTCAGCAGAGAGCAGACTTTTAATAAGACTTAGCAGGAAAGTTGGTTTTTCATTATAAAAAATAGCCAAACTTCGTCTCCTCGATGTCCTGTGATTTATTTTGGGAGTGTCAGGGCGGATTAGTGGTAAGAGATGCTGCCTTAAACAGATGACTGTGATTCAATCGATGCTGATGCTGCGATCTATTTACCTGCAAAGTTGGAAATGAGAACACACAAGTTTGACTCAGTACTAGTACAACATGTCAGAAACCAAGTTCTAGCCAGGTTAGCTTTGTTAGCTTGTATACAAACACTGTAGAAGGGAGAGAAATTGGACATCCTAGTATGTAAGATGGATATATTGAGACATAAATATGACAGAATTGAAAATAAATAGTGTTATATTAATAAAGCTTTCAATGCTAAGAGCAACCACTTGGGCTTTATGAGGTTTGGGTTAGTTAGGTTCTTCAAATGTTTTAAGTTAATTCAGTTATAATTGGTTCACTTCAGTGGAATTTCTCTGCTCCAGTGAATGAGACTGTTCCCAATAAGGCTACCCAGACGGATCCGATGAGAATAAGTTGATCATAAAATGTCTACAGTAAGAAATGTGGGGTATTGCATATATTTGTAATACTCGTTTTTTTCTTCAGTATAATTAGCCACCCCTGTCATTAGTTCTTAATACTGTTCTGTAATTCTTGTGAAAAAGGGATGGAAACATCTTTTGACTGCTGTCGGAAATATTTAAATAAAGAGGTGCAATTAAATGAGAATTCTGTGAACTTCAAGCCAAGAATCCCTTATCCGGTGTCACATTTCGTGCATCATTGCCCATGTAGCCTCATAATCGTTCCTGCAATTCGAATACATCTACCTGTAGTCCTGTGGAGCTAATTCCCATTTGACTCCCTCAGCCCTTTATCTCCTTGTCAAATCATCGCTATTGTGCTTCCTGCAAAGAAGTCGCCTCTGGGGTGGTAGCTGACAGTTTAATAGTCCATGCCAAGACATCACACACATACACTCAAGTTCACGGGGTGTGTGACCCAGAAATATATTCACGACTCTGAGCTGGCTTACGATCAAAAGGTAAATAGTTTTGACAGTTTTGTGGCCAGAGTTATTAGGTAACTAAGGGGGTACTGAAGTTAAAGTGATTGGTTATGGCTTGATTCTCACTCTGGATTCAGGCAATTGGAGATGTCATCGCTAAGACATAGGCTTTTATTAGTAGCTTAAAGAACTTTTATCACATTCCCTTTAATGTACAGTCAATGTACTATTTTAATTTATTGATAAACGGATGGAATTTTATTTTTTCCACACTATTTGCAGTAGATGTTCTTTTAACCAAAGATATTTTTGGAAAGGTAACAACACATTGGCTCAACAACAGCTGTAGCAGAGTGTCTGAACTGTACAGGAGTTTAGAGAACCCAAAAAAAGTGTTTTACTTCACATAAAAACCACTACCACTCAATTGACATGTCCTTTCCACGAAAATGGGAGTGAACTCTGCACTATTGAGTTACTTCAGCATTACAGAGGGCTACAGTAGACTGTTGCACACCGTGTAATGGTCAATAAATAATGGAGCAGGAACATAATGATGGTGAGAAAGTGGGGGAGCAGATTCAGAGAAGTGGATGGTCCACTTGGGGATCCCTTCCCAAAGTTAGCAATGATGTAACGTCTTGTATAAGCCGCAAGCTGCATCCTCCAAAATAATTGCAGACTTTGAGAGCAAGCGTTATCCAGAGGGCAGGTAACTGATGGGATTCTGGGATTCTCCTGGACAAGCGTCAGAGCATGGAACATCGATTGGAAACAGTATCTCGCAGCTTCGATCGAGCAGCCTGAGTGCTGGCCTTTCGCTCTAGAGGCGCTCTGATGCAAGTGGTCAGCCATTTTGGCTTCAAGTGAAAATCTCAGAGCACATAATCAGATAATTTCCATTTACGGCTGTGCATAGGCATGCTTCCTCATACTTATAAAGACATGGAGGTACAGATATGTCTCAGATAGCAGACAGAACATTAAATCAGCACACCGCCTTTCTGCCAATTCATTCAATTAGACTAAGTAGCCTAATATATAAAAATTAGGACTCAGAGGAATGAGGATCCTAAATATCATCCATTTTACAAAGTTTGCGCTGTTAAAAAACTGTTTAATAAAATGTAAGTGGATAACAAAGGAAGCTCAGAGGGAATCTGAAGCTGATAAAGAGATATGTTCTGTGTAGCTAAGTGATGGTTCATGTCACATGGGGATACCACAAATTACTGAGGACTGATGACAATGTAATACTTTTATTAAAAAGAGAAGCACTGTAACAGCTGCAGGCTAAATTGGACTTCAGGGAACAGTATTTTGGCTGTGAGGCACGACAAAGTGCTTTCACAGTGGAGATAAAGAGGAGATGAAGGTGACAGTGTGGCCTCATGTTTGATTAAAAACGCTAGGGGGACAGGTTCACTTTTATCTTGCTGAATATTGTTCTCAGGCAGCTCGGGTTTAGTGAGGGATTGCAAAGGCAGTTGCCGAGAAGTTGGAGATTGAAGCTTGTCATCAAAAGGTCAGTGGTTTTAATCCACAGACCTGATGGGGAAATTCGAATTGGAAAAGTAAATGAATAGCTTAATGCTCTCAGTCACTTCAACAGCTTCAATCAGTGTGTCCCTAAGCAGACACTAAACTTTTCCAGTGAAGCTGCTTACATGAAAATGAGGGTGATAGTAAAACCCTGGTTCAGCCAAATGACTGCATAAAAATCAAAAGAGAGAGAATCTGGGTTATTGTAAAATTATAGTTAGTCTGCTCTGATCCGAATTAGTGAATGGGTTGGGTAAACTTTTCCCATTATTTTTGTTTTCCTCCTGTGAAAAACTCCAGCACACCAAACTCAACAATGAAACTACCACAAGGGTACGATAGAAGGTTTATTAGAGGAACAGGTCTTAAAGCCTAAATCCTCCCAACAGAAGGCTGTGTATCTTGTTGCTACTCAAGGTCAGACCTCAATTCATCTGCAAGGTAGCCGATACTTTAAACCTGGTTATGGCTAATGTCAAACTTTCTCACCACAAATGAATCGCTTCCCAGTTTGTTTGTGACGGGACTAAGACCGCTTTGTCGAAGGAGAGAACAATTGCTAGATTCAGATCAAACCAAATGAATTGCACCAAGATGGGAAACAAACCAGAGCACAATTCAACGGGACTAAATGCAGAATTGAAAATAGAAAAAAACAGGATCCAAGGACAGTAAAAGTTTGTTTTCAGCATACAGGAGCATATGACTCTTCAACCAGTGAACTGTCAAGGAAGCAATCTCATGAGTGATAAGGTACATACATACATAGTTCCTGAATAAAGAGTAAGAAAACACAGCATCATAATTGTGACATCACATGAACATAAATACATGAAACAGCAAAGTGCAGTATGAGGAATGTGATATATGTCAACATATGACTTGTGCAAACAGTTCTTGCTTTGTTTGTAAAAGGCCAGTGTGACCACATAACCACACAACTAATAAAGTAGATGGTGATTCATTTTATTTCTTAAATCCAGACAAAACAACCAAGCTCCAGATGTTAAAGCTTAATAGATGTATCCCACATTACCAAGCAACAGCCCCCTCAACACCATCCATATGTCATATATTAAAAGTTGACTGCAGTAATGCCCTGGCTGCAGTAGCTCCATGTGTTGCCATCATAGACAATCAGGTAGAGTTTAGTCGCATCCACTGAAATGTATTGTATTATTCTCTGAGTGACGTTATCAGCACTTGGGCCTCCTCTTTTTGTCTTGCTGACCACAGACGCGGTCTACGCAGTGGAGCAGTGGGCGGCTCATTAACATTAAAAGGCCAGCCTTGCTCTGGAGATGAGGAAATCTATTCTCTTTCTTTGCTCTGTGTGAAATAATGAGACTCTTGGTACTGTAAGCCCCCAAAGAGAATGAGTAAACCCTATTCATGTACTTGGTTTCCTCTAAAGAGTGAAGTTCAAGTTAGCACAACTTAATATAGTACACTTAAGTATCACTCACACACCTATCGATACATGAAACAAATATTTTTACTGAACATTTCACTAAATCATCTGATTTTGCCAGCAAGGCATTCGCTCAAGGAAATTAAAAATATTGTTAAAAACAAATGTATAGGGTCTTAACAATGTTCATTCCAGTAGAATAAATACTGAGTAAGCGAATCATGAAAAATGAGTCCCATAACTAGCCTGAAATATTGTGCTTGATGGTTGCCAAAAGCTTTAAAGCCTATAGAGCTACACTTCCCTTTTGTATTCATATGCAAAATGTCCTACAGATTTTCCTAACACTAATTTGACTGAAAGATTTGTATGAATCGAGAAGTGGTTTTGAGTCATATTGACCAAACTCAAGAAAACACAGACGCTTGGTGGGGTAGGTAATTTTGGAGAAACCGGCTCGAGTGCGTTAGAATTTGAAAATACACGACCAGAAAACATCTGCCACTTCCTCACAGAGCCCCTCCTCCAACACACACGAACGCGCACATGACCAATGAGGGCACGAGATAAGTTTGTGCACAGATGGAAGGCTGACAGGCAGGTAGGCCATCCAGTTATTTTAGCCGGGCTAGGTCGTGCTTTTCCACAGATTACATTTTTTTATGGATTTTTTGTCAAAGCACTTAAGATATTAATTGCTATCGGGATGTTAAGAGCATTCCATGGAATATAACAAAAAGTTTATCTCGAGCCGGTTTCTCAAACTTACCTACCCCACCTTTAATGGCAGATTAAATATTATTCGCTAGAGAACAAATGATGCTTTAACAAATGCTTTATGTATACAACACCAAACAAGTCCTTACAATGCTGTAAATTATCAGGAAAAAATTCTGTTTAAACACATTTATATTTTCTATAGCAAAACCAACAGAGTTTCGGTTTTCCCATTCAGGGCACAATTTACTATTTTAGTGAAATAAAGTCTGAAGCTTCAATTTCTGTGTTTTAGTTGATTTAGCAGGAATTATCAAGCTCTACAAATTACCTCCCTGGCGGTGAACATTTACTTTCACTGTATTTGTTGCCTCAGTCTAGCTGACTAAGCCACAACTAATTGGATTCTAGAGGCAGAATGTAAATATAGCTTCTCTAAAAGTGGGTACAGCCACAGCAGAGGGTATTTGTAACCTTTGCCATGATTATCAATAATGTATTCATGAAGTTAATGAATCCCCCACCGACCCTGCAGACCTCGGTTCATTTCCAAACAGTGGTGACATATTTGGCGGCAGGAAGCACTCTGGATTTAATCCATTTCACGTAACACTTCATCAGAGCTGCTGAAATTAGAGTCACAGCTATGAGTTCGCTCCAGTGATACACAGGATATAAATTGCCTCGCTGTATCTTTGTCTTGTTCGACATAATTAAACTGCCAATGCCAGTGTAAAAGCACCCTTCACAGCATTATTAACAAATATGAATAGATTTCTTGTAAATTGCGAGTAATTTGGTGTCAATTATGTTTAAATTAGGGGGCGGAGAAGTTACACATCAGGATTTGACTACGCAAACAATTAACAGACGGTCTATAAGACGCAAATATCAAGATGATGGACTAAGACGCAGTGCAAATAAAGGCACGGTGAGAAATAAGGAAAATGGAAATGTAGGCTATATTATGTAAACAAGCATAATTGCTGAAGCATGACAAACATTCATATTAACATTGAAAAATTGCCAAGTCACATGAAAGACACCCACATTACATTGAAACAAATCAGGTACTGTACTTATACTGTAGTCAATAAGTGTTTGAGGTATTTGTACTTTACTTGGATGTTTCCACTATATGTTACTTTAGAATTCCACTATACTACATGTAGTAAATATTGTACTCCATAAGATATACTTAACAGCTTTTAAAGTTGCCTTGTCAATTCCAAAACATATGTGCAGTTTAATCCTGCTGTAGGTTAAAGTACCAAGCAGTACATAAACTAGTTTAACAATAGCTCCACCTTGACAAGTCACATCATAAAAAGGTTGCTTGCACATGAATGCATGTAAGTGTCCTGACATCTCACAGGACCCTGAGTCTATAATAAAGTTGTCATTCATTCATTCACAGTCCATCCCTCATGGGATAATAAGGCACCTTCACATTTGATCAATATTTGATATTTACAGTACAGAGAACAGCCTGCAGCTGGTCTGTTCACAAATCAATCTGGTAATACAAAAGCTACAGTTATCATTTAGCCCTAACAGATGCTAGGTTTTCTTTCATTCACTTAATAAACCATCAAATGTATAGATACATGTATCAAACATCATCCATATCTAACTAAAGTTCACAAAAAGTCTACATTATGGAGGGCAGTAAGAAACAAACACACATGATTTTCCTTTTCTATTTCTCCCTGCTCACTCAGTGACATGATTCAAATTCTAAAGCAGCAAATCAACACATTTCAATATAACGAGGTCCCAGCTGATCCAAGCACAAACACACCTCTTGTAAAAAATCAAATATATTGGAACTTAATTTTTAGTGCAGTCGTGCGGGTTGATTACTTTAGTTTGGACATATTAAAATAATAATACTAACGAAGCTTACAACTTTGCTACTTTTACTGACTGACCACTTCTATAAAAGACATATCTAAATAAATAAATACAATGTGAACTGCTAAATGAGGCTCTAGTGGAACAGCAACCCAATTTCTTTGTCATGCTAACTTCCAAATCCAAGTTCCTGATAAAAAATGTGTCCATCTATGACTTCTTCATTCCCTACACCTATGGATTTCCTCCAACTTGATGAAGCACTTACTGACAGAGTTGACAGGCGAGCCTCATCTTAAGGCAATTTGTCTGAGAGTCAGCAGCCTGCAATTACCTGACATCTCTCACCATCAGGGGCCATACTATTGCCTCCACGTCAATCAAAAGTCTCCAAGATGTGGATATGAGAAGTCCTTGGACACACACACACACACACACACACACACACACACACACACACACACACACACACACACACACACACACACACACACACACACACACACACACACACACACACACACACACACACACACACACACACACACACACACACACACACACACACACACACACACACACAACACACACCACACACCACACACACCACAACACACACACACCACACACACACACCACACACACACACACACACACACACACACACACACACACACACACACACACACACACACACACACACACACACACACACACACACACACACACACACACACACACACACACACACACACACACACACACACACACACACACACACACACACACACACACACACACACACACACACACACACACACACACACACAGGTCCAGTAGGTTTTTTTGAACCTGCACCTCTACAGTATCACCACACACACACACACAATTACTGTACACAGTGCCGTGATACTGATGAGGCTCTAGCCAAAAGGACTCTATATATTAGTCACAGGAGACATGTTCTGCTCTGGTTAGCATTACTGTTCCCGGTTTGCTCTGCGACTGACAGGAAGACAGCCAAGAATCATTCAGTTGGAAGAAAACTCACATGAAAAACAGGCATGACGTTAACTTCATCTGTAGTGGTGATGATGTACGCTGGAGGCAAAGGCAGATTTCACGAGGAACTGTGTGTACATTTTTAAAAACAATAGGAGGGAAAGAAGGGACAGAAGAAGATCTGCATCCCTCAACAAGTCATACATGTATCATAGACTTCCAACTCCATCCCAAGAGGACTTAGCTAATATGTTAGGCATTGTATGTGCACTAAAACGTTATGTTGTACCTTGTTACAGAACAAGCCCCCTGGAGGTCATAATTTGCAAATGCAGTTTGTTGTAACGACACGATCTAACAATAAACTTGCATCTGCTGTCTGGTTGAAAGTCAAGGTGGCCTGAAACACATGCAGAACGTTAACTGTATTGTAATCCTTTATATTTTCACAAACCCAGGGGATGTGAGTGAAGTGCATCATGTCCATGTCCACACTTGAATACCAAAACGGCACATTACAGGTTGTGTGTTAAAGGCTATGGCGACCATGAGCGACCACATTGACTACTTTTCATCGTCTTTCAACAATATCAAGACACATTGACAATTTGAAAGTCTATTAAGTGTTTCTTTGGTCATCCTCTTTCCTTGGATAATAGTGCGTGATTATATTTTTTTATCACAATGACCCACAACAACCTAGAGTTAAATCCCACTGAAGCGCCATATACAATATTGAAGAACAATGATTTGGCATGTTGTTTTATGGTCATTAAAGTTCTTCTTCTTTAACTGTTTCACATGGAACATAAAATAGCCTATTTTTAGCTTAATTGTTGACAAACGGAACAAAATAGTTTCATACTAAATCCTCAAATACATAAATGTGATCCACACATTATTAGGGGATTTCTTAAATAGCAGTATTTTCCTGGGAACACAACCACATTTGTAACCGACTAATCTCAAGTCCAGGGTCAGCCCTAGACTTATGGGGGCCCTAAGCGAGCGTTCTCACTACACACAACACGGAACCAACTTTTGTCTTATGATGTTAGCATAAGCACACATATTGTATAAACTTTTTTTTAAATATTGAAGTTAAAAGCATCAATCTGGTGCACTTGGGAGAGCAAAATGAAGAGATCTATGGATACATCTCTCAACACCCATATGAAACAGAACTGTAAACAGATTTTTCTTTATGGATATTTTACAAATCACTTAAACTGTATTCTTGTATTGTCATATAGTATTTCATAACTGTTTTTCATGTATTCTCTCTTTAGGCTGTCCATCTCATAATGTTCACAGAAACTAGCTGTCAATAGGAATATCATTCAGAAGAATTATAATTTCTTGCAAAAATCTGTCACAAAAAGAGGTTGCACATTTAAATTCACGTGTTGTTATGGCAACGTCAGTGGCCAAACAGCCACATTTACTGCTGTCAATACGTTCAAACATGCTGTTGACACGCAGTGGCAACTATGCCACTATTTCAGCTGACTTTTTCTCAGAAATACTGTCACATAACATCCATATATTTCAGTGCGAGGTTGATGCTTAGCTAAGCTAACTATGCTTAAACTATGCTTAGCTAACACTTTAACTGACAGGACTCCGGATCAACTGTGCCTACTGTAAGGTAGCTTCTAGCTTCATGTCAAACAGTAAGTCAACATTTCCCAGAGAGCTTTCTTTGAAATCACCAGGTTGTTACGGTACGTGGAAAAGGTAGGACCCAAATGCAGACTACAAAAACGGAAAAAGGTCTTGAAACAAAAAGCGATCTTTATTTAAAAGTTGATAAACAAAACATGGCATAACTTGAAATGGTAGCACAGAAAACAACAACACAAAAACTGACCGTGAGAAACATGGAGGAAGACCGGAGAGACAAACATGAAGCGTGACGTGAAGGGAAGACAAACAAGCAATGAACCGACAGGGGAACACAGGAAGAGACAAGACTAAATACAGAGAGGGGTAATCACGGGACAATAAACAGCTGGGCAGGGGAGGTAGAAACACAAGGGCAACAGGTGAACACAATTAGACAATCAGACACACCAGGGAAACTAACGACAGGAAGGAAAACACAGGGAGAAGGATCAGACAAGAAACAAGAAGGAAAACATGAGACAGGGAGAACAGAACAGCAAAATAAACACAAAACTAGACACACAAAACTCAAACCCTGACACAGGTAACGCTAAAAAACATTACATTTAGATTGTATGACAAAGTATTTATTTAATATATCTGGCTAGCTATAGCTACTTGCTAACGGTTTAGCTTACCCCGCGATTCAAAGTAACGTCAACGTAGCTGTAATTTATGCTTTGCTTACATGTTCGCATAACTTGGAAGTTTACTGACATCTACATATCTTGTTCACCTGGCTCAAGTGGTGGCTCTGGGGTTGTTGTGTGAGCCACCACTTGAGTATTGTCATCTTTTTTAAGAAAACATTTTTCTTATGTCCATCTTCAAAAACTCTGAGTCCGACTGACAGTTTATTTTAAACATTGTCACAGCTCACAGGATAGGTACCTGTCAGCCCATAAGACAGATGTTTATTTCCATTCAACTCTCTGGTTGGTCTGGTGTCTTGCCTCTGTTGCATTCACTGAACACGGGAAATTACAATCCTGCCGTCCTCTCTAGTGTCATGATGAGGTTCAGGTAAAGCACGGATAATGTATTATATTATTGACTCAATAATATAATACATGACTTTGAGAGTAGGCAATCTAGGCATATTAACACAATTAATTAAACATACTTACCACGGCGACAGTGTACTGAGATTTATTTATTTTTTGCTAGGGGGCCCCTTAGTGTGTGCGGCCCTAAGCAGCCGCTTATGTCGCTTAATGGTTCGGGCCGGCTCTGCTAACATCTACCTATATTGACGTAAGAAATCGCGAAGCTTTTTGTTTGTTTAAGCTTTAATTGATGTAACAGTGTGAACTCTTTCCAAAATGCCTTATTTACACTGCAGTAAAACATGTTGATTAATTATAAGGACACGTTTAATTGCACATAAGCACTGACTTTTTTTATGGTCTGTGGTTTGACAGTGTGCAATATCACTCCAATTAGAGACGGCAGAGGAAACAGATACCTGCTGCCTTCAGAGGGCTCGGCACAGCGGAGGGAAGGAATTTAAAAGTTAACAGCCATGGCAGCAGCTCTGTGAAGCTGTTTTTTGGCAGTGCTCACAATGACAAGGCCAAAACGCTGCTGTTTGGACAGAACAATGTTTACAATGTTTGCCAACCTAGTTGAGTGTGTTTTGGTATGCAAACATTTGATAATAACCACTCAAGAAAAACTCAAGCTGGGACAAATAGGGCTGTAATTGTAAAAAGGTATTTAGTCATAAAACAGGATAATGCTGATCAAATGATAAAGTATATAATGGCATATCATAAAACATTCATTCTACATGCATACATTCTAAAGGTTACAATTGAAAGTGTCTGTTTATAGAGATAATTAAAGTGGACCTATCATGCTATATTTGAATAATATATTGTAGGGCCATACTTATACAAAACATGTCTGCGAAGTACCAGTATCAAAATACCAAACAGATCATGCATTTTAGCCATGCCTCATTTCACTCTATTTGCTATTTTTTAGCCCTGTTTTTGCAAGGGTTGAATCTGTGAGTAGTCTTCTTTGCTGCTTTTGTGGCAGACTACAGCGCCACCTACAAGGCAAGGCAAGTTTATTTATATAGCACTTTTCAACACAAGGCAATTCAAAGTGCTTTACAAAAAATGAAAGAGATTAAGAAAATGGCAGTCATTAAAAAGAAAAGCTAATAAATTAAACATTAAAAGAAAAAGTACATGGATAAAAGTTACAGTGCAGTCTAAGATATGAATAGTTCAATTAAAAGCAGCGACAAAAAGAAAAGTCTTCAGCCTGGATTTAAAAGTAGTAAGAGTTGCAGCGGACCTGCAGGTTTCTGAGAGTTTGTTCCAGACAGGCCTGGCATATGTACTACAGCGTCTCCAGCTCTTTCGAACGGCAATGGCCGTGGCTGTCTCCTCCTGATAGGTGGAGAGTTGCCCATATAGGCGGAGCTCCTTGTTCCTGACGTCAGAGAATTTTCAAATCTGTATCAAATCTGTTGCAGCCCCGTTTTCAGAGATTTGAGTATAGAGGAAAAGAGATAGGGTTGTGTTTTCTGACACTTGGTGAGTTCCCTGACACACCGGGGACACATATTCATGTATAAAAGACGTACAAAAGTTCATTTTGCATGATAGGTCCCCTTTAAGTAAATAATCTACTGTGGACCACATGTACCTTTTAATCATCTCTAAAATAAACCGGTAAAAGAGAGGAAAGTACAATTGGACAGTTAGATGGTCCCGTTTCATAGTTAAATCCCTTGATGCAGTTTTTAACACACTGAAGCTGTTTCAACTCCTCTTGGCTAAGGCAGGTAAATAGCAGGTGTGAGAAGAGAAGGTACCACTAACCGGTATCACTAAAATTAATGAAGGTTCTATTTTTAGCCGTCTCCTGAGATGCAGGTGAACAGGTTTTTAGGACTTCTTATAAACTCTCAAACTCCAGTTTTTGGAGGTGTGTTTACTTAATGAACCAATGACTGGCTGGTTCTGGATGGAAACAAACCAACAGGAAGTTTTATCGAAATTAAAATTTGAAAAAACTGATATACTGTATATTGTTGATGTATTCATTTATTTTGAGCATCTACGAAACAATTAAAGTACATTTTGGATAACATGATTAAAATGACTAAAAATAACACCTTTAAATTACATTTTTCAAACAATTAAATTATTTTTGAAGACATCCAATGAGCTCAATATATATATCTACACTGAACAAAATGCAACACTTTTGTTTTTGCTCCCATCTTTCATGAGATGAACTCAAAGATCTAAAACATTTTCTATAAACACAAAATAACCATTTCTCTCAAATATTGTTCACAAATCTGAAAAAATCTGTGATCGTTAGCACTTATCCTTTGCCGAGATAATCCATCCCTACGGAGCCCTGGAGGGTTCATAGAGAGAAAAATAAATCAAACGTGGCCACGTTTTACTTTCTCGTGCGCACGCTTTAGTAACTCGTGCGCACGAGTTACTAAAGCGTGCGCACGAGTTACTAAAGCGTGCGCACGATGGGTCAATGTTGCACGATGGGTCAATGTTGTGAATCGAGTGGCCTTTTATTGTGGCCAGCCTAAGGCACACCTGTGCAATAATCATGCTGTCTAATCAGCATCTTGATATGCCACACCTGTGAGGTGGGATGGATTATCTCGGCAAAGGAGAAGTGCTCACTATCACAGATTTTTTCAGATTTGTGAACAATATTTGAGATAAATGGTTATTTTGTGTATATAGAAAATGTTTTAGATCTTTGAGTTCATCTCATGAAAAATGGGAGCAAAAACAAAAGTGTTGCATTTATATTTTTGTTAAGTGTACATAGAACCAAATTAACCTTCAGTCCAAGTTTGAATATGAAAACTTGAGTTTTTCCACAACACTTAACCCACATCAATTCAATAAGCAATCAGGCTCAAGAGGAAAATTGTACGTCTGACTCGAGATTATATTTCCTCGAGTTGCTCATCACTCTGCTTTGCCTTTTGACTGCAATTTTTCCAAACCACTCGTATGGTCTGATCTGGATTTAGGTTATTCATTTTCTTCTAGCTAGCTGATAAATTGAACAAATGACACACACACAACATTTTCACTGAAATCTAATCGAATGCTGGGTTTGAGGAAAAGTACAAATGAACAATGTCTTCAATGTTCGACGGTTATAATATGAAGCAAACTCATCATCCAGGCAACATAACTGAGATTAAAACAGCTGATTTCTGAAGTGTAAAACATTGTCTAGCAGCAGTTTAATGTAGGATTTGTTTTATAGCATAATCTCGTTCTAACATGTTCTGTCTTAACTCTGACTTCTCCTTCTCTTTACTGAGTCAGCTTGTTACATCCATTCACAGTAACATATATTTTTGAATCCCAATACAGGCAAAGAATATAATGGTGGCAAAACACCAAAATAGTCACTGTACAGTATATTGAGACAAATTCAAACAATGCTGCTATTGGAAGAAATTAAATGCATAACCAATATAGGCCCTCAATCTACCATCTTAATTTCCTGGCTGACAGAAAATCAAAAGCTTCAGGAGAAGGATTGGCATACCCAGCCGCTAACCTTCGAGGATTCAGTCAGTTAACTGAAATGCCAACAAATAACAGTTCAAATGTCAAGCTAATAGAGATGTTAAAGCCCCAATCTGACATTTTGGGACCAAATAAATGAGAAGTCTATTCAATTGCATGATTAAACAAGAACATACCAGGCTGTTTTCCAGCTGTAAACAAACATTCTTAATGTCAACTCATCTTGAGCGGCGTCAGAAATTATAGTACTTTAGACTTAGTTCATGTTAAGTGTTAATTTAATTACCTATAATCAGTCATATTTCATTTGTATTTTAAAAATACCTGTCAATCAATTTGAAAGTGAAAGTAGGTTGTTATCTTGTGATATGATTGTTCATGCCGGGGCTATCCATGTGTTTGCATTATGTGTGGATTCCTTTAAGCTCTGATACGACTTGCAGATGTGATGACTCATCGGAAGTGTGGCGGTCCATAGGTTAAAGCCATTTAGCCGGACAGACAGGATGATGGGAAATTACAGAAGCGGTTGTTCCACTGTGCACTAAACACTTCTTCTCCTCTTCTCATCTCCACCATCTATCCTCCCTTCTTCCTCCCACTCTCTCCCTCTCTCTCTGACATCTGCAGTCAGATACCGAGTTCTGGGATAAAATGCAGGCCGAGTGGGAAGAGCTGGCTCGGAGGAACTGGCTGACGGAAACGAGCAGGCGCAGATTCCCTCCTCTGTCTCTCCACATGAGAAGGTCACTACCATTACACTGTTACAATCAGCAACATGTGCAGGAATCTCCCCTGATGACACTGATGTAGAGATGTACAGGATTTATAGCCACTGCAGAGTAAACAATGCCCATCTAGAGCTTTCTTGTACAATTAGTTTCCAAGCACATTTTATGTGGTATACAGCAAGTTTATTGTACTTTGGAATAAGATATAAATACACCTGAATCATGCTCAACTCCAAAAGGGAAAAATGATAAACCATCCCCTCTATAGAGTGCCACAGCGTCCTAAAACCCGGAAGTAAGTTAGCATTTTACCACTTCCGGTTCCTTGTAGTTATTGTAGTAATTTTCTAGTCATAAATCTAATCGATAGATTTATGATTCGAAAATTATAAAAGTAGGGTAGACATGTGGATAGTATCCGGCTGAACAAAACGTGATCTGTCTCTTCAATTTGTGTCAACCACAGACCTTATTTCGAGCTATTTTCCAAAATCCTATGGAGAAATTGCATTGGTTTTTGTCGAAGGAACCGGAAGGAGTTTACTTCCGGGTTTTAGGATGCGTCACTGTGGCCCTCTATTTGCGCCTGAAAGGAGGCGTTCAACAGTTTGGGAAATACACCTAATTATCTCCCTTGCAGAATGTTAGCTGAGAAAATCGTGCTACTCTAAAAAAGCAACTCACAAAAATGTCAAACTGTTCTTTTAAACTCTGTAGTCTGGTGTGGAAACTTCAATATTACCAGACAGTGATCATTTGAAACTGAAGGCTGAGTGATATCCTGTTTGTACAGTGTTAAGGTTTACCAGGGAGTTCAACTCCTTAATATTGCTGAGCTTATTACAATGTAGTTATGTTTAACATAACTACATTGTTAAAAACCAACGTTAAATAGCCTTTATTACACCCTATGTATATAACATTGGTAGACCTAAGAGGGCAGTGCATATAGTTGGGCAGTATAATGTAGTCAGTAAAATCAGCTGAGCGTATGAGGAAATGATACGAGATCAGACCTCTTGGGCTCACTGATTGATCCCCGTGCAGAACTAGTTCTTAAAGAACAGCTATTTCAAAGTCATTGCGCCCAGAAGCGGTCAACAACACACCAGGGTAATCACAGTTTGAAAATGCAAAGTTTAACATTTAAAGAGAACAGACAAACCCGGGGGAGCTCAGCCCAGGTTTGATGTGCAGCAGAAAAGATCAATTGCTGCTGCTGGAGCTTTCCTAAATATGCAACTGCACAGGACAGTAGCCCTGGTTTTCATTTGAATATGAAAGAGAGAAAAACTGACAATGTATATGTCCTTATATTTAGTTTTTTGCTTACAGGGTTACTACTTCCACACAGATAATCCTTACAAAGACTTGCCTAACGCATTTGAAGAGGGACAAAAGAAGTCTCGAGAGGGAGACTTGCAAAATGCTGTGCTTATGCTGGAAGGAGCCGTCCTGCAGGACCCTCAAGATTCAGAGGTGAATTAATTCAAAACACACAGACACATGTATTTTGGGATGGGGCACATTTACAGCATATATGGCCAATAAAACTGCACTCCGAGTCTTCTCGTTTTTAGTGCAAGGTTTTGGCTCAATACAACCACAATAACTGGTTCTCATTGATAGAAGATAAAGGCAGAATGGCTCACGGACCACACAGGCAGTGTGGAGCAGATTTAGGAGGCAGCACCCACAGGCTAGACGCTCATGGCCTGTAGAGGGCAAAGGATGTTTTTTTTCTTGATGAAGAGCGGTTTACTGTAGCAAAAATAGTCTACTTGTTCATACTCATGATGAGAATTTCCATTTGCCCAGTGAGCTGAATAATAGCTCATTCCGAAGCTTTTTTCTCTCCTTTTTGTATTCTCCACGTTTCTAAAGGAGTGACCTCTTTGCAGGCTGGAAGAGCAAAGCCTTCATACAAAGTACTTTCAGAATCCCCTTGAATATACAGAAATGTGCCAGTTATTCAGAGGGGAGGATTATCCCGCGGTGTATGGAACTAATACGATTCCAAAATTCATCCTAGGGCGCTTAGTGGCTTATTTGCCCCACTGTGAAGACCTCTGAATCATTCAGAAATAATTTCGACCCTCATTTCGAAGAGCGGGAACAAAAAAGCATCTACAGAGATTAGCTTTAGAACAGGTTATTAAGTATGCCCTTACACACACAAACAGAGGAGCAATCTCTTAATCTCACATTTGGATTTGAGGTTAGTTACATCATTGTCTGCCCTCTTGTGCTGATCAAGGGAAACTCCATTTGCATGTCCCTGCCGAGGCACTGCACAAAGATCAACCGCAGTGCCTCTCACACAGTGACATTCAACATTTACTGAGCGTAAACTCAACAACCTTTTGAAGAATTCATCTTTCAGTCAGATAGAAAATCAATCTTCAACTATTTTCAGGATCAGTTAAACATTGAATTAATGGTTAAAATGGTAAAAATGCCAAACATTTCTTGGTAGTAACTTCTCAAGGGAGATTTGCGGATTATCTCTGTTTATACATTATAGTAAATTATATATATTTGGTGGTTTTGCACTTGGTAGACAAAACAAGAAATCTGAAGGTGTCACTTTGGGCTCTGGAAAACTGGGATTTAAGTCTTCAATATATTGTTTTGTCCAACCAAGAGTCCAAAACCCAAATGAGTCTTCACCTAAACTGTCACCTACATTTCTTAGAGAGATAAAGCAGCATGTCAGTAAGTCATCTCTGATAACTTAATTCAGTGACTGACACATTTCTCAGATGATTTAATGGTTACCTGAGTGTTTCTAAGGACAACGCTCTAAGCTAAATGTAATCATAATTGTATGCACCCTTGTTGACCTCATTAAAGGTGGGGTAGGTAATTTTGGAGAAACCAGCTCGAGTGCGCTAGAATTTGAAAATACACAACCGGGAAAAATCTGCCACTTCCTCACAGAGCCCCTCCTCCAACACACACGAACGCGCACATGACCAATGAGGGCACGAGATAAGTTTGTGCACAGATGGAAGGCTGACAGGCAGGTAGGCCATCCAGTTATTTTAGCCGGGCCGGCTAAAATGATTGGTCGTGCTTTTTACAGTTTATACATACAGATGACACATTTTTTTGTCAAAGCACTTAAGATATTCATTGCTATCGGGATGTTAAGAGCATTTCATGGAATATAACAAAAAGTGTATCTCGAGCCGGTTTCTCAAACTTACCTACCCCACCTTTAAGGTTTAAAATTTGGTGAAGTTCTGAAAGTTTAAATGCACTTTAGCTCCTCTGTGTTGATGTGTCGGAAAGACACGCATCCCTCACTCTGTTCTAGACGAACACTCAAAGTGCCAGACAGCAGTATCAGAGCCACTGTAACTGTGATTCAGACCCATGAGAATACCGTCTACGGAGCCCAGGTTTCCATATGGCTGTTTACTTTTACCTGTCTTTGTTCCCCTGTAGGCTTGGCAAGTGCTGGGTACCACGCAGGCAGAAAATGAGAATGAGCAATCAGCGATCGTCTCTCTCCAAAGGTAAGGAGAAACAACTGCATCAAATTCCCATTTCAAATCCAAAAAATGCTCTCAGACTTAGCAGAGCAGTCATCTTTTATTGTTGAAGAAACCACATGTTTGCACAAGAAGGAACATTTGCCTGAGAGGTTTAAATGAGCTTTCTAGCAGAAGTCTAATCAGCAATAAATTCTATTTATAGTCCCGAGAAAAACGGCATCACCATTTCTTTCACTGTATTACTTAACCAACCGGCAATTGGAAGGAAACAATTTTATTCTTAAAATAGAGACACCCCATATGGATGGTGATTGCAGAGAGCCACGGTATGAGTCTACGATGGGAGGTGGCCCACTTTTATTCATCACACTGCTGAAGCCAGAAATGGCAGCAATCTGAGTGTGAAGACTGACAAGAAAACTGAAAACACAAGAGACAGCCATTCAGGAGAAAAACAGTTACATATTGAAGTGCAACATATATGGTCCATTCCCCTACATATAAATATAGTAATGAAGTTGATTTAAAAAAAGGGATTACAACAAATGTTTGTCCCTGCAAGAGTCTCACTTAATCCAAAAGATTCTCAGATAGTTTGCATGGTATACATTTTAGTTTGTTCGTTATGTAATAGCTCCATCTGTGAGGGGACTGTTTGGGTACGGAGTGAGATTAGATGTTTAACTGGCATTAGTCCTGTTGTTGCTACACTGGCAACACTTCACTTGGCCAGCACCGTGTTATCCTGCTCTATTCAGCTTTTTTTTACACTAAATATTGACAGAGAAGAATACAAATATGCTGAAAATAAAAATGTTGCTTGGCTTTCGTCTAGTTTTTGTTATTTGATGCTTCACTTTTGATGCTAAAAAAGATGTGAGCTTTGTCTCCACAGCTTTGGACAAACAAATGTGACTGATGTGTGGTTATTTTCTGTTATTTATAGGAGCCAGTACATTCTGTACACAAACAAATCAGCCTGGATAACATTGTTGTCTTGTCACTCTTGGCTTGAGAAAAAGATGGAATAATTTGATTAATGCTTACAATTTTATAATAAAAACACATCCTTGAAAGTGTATGGTGGATTTAGTGTCCTTAACTAAAGTTTATGTAATCTTCACTAACAGCAAATCACAGTGGGGGGCAGAAATAATTTGGTTTGACTGAGATTATGAGGGTTTGAAGGAAGTTGGCACATCAGCTGTAGCAAATCTGTCTTCAAATTATCTTGATGAAAGCTAAATCTTGTTTTTGGCTTTTCCTGCAGTCTCTTAACTAATCCTAGAGTTGTTTATCCGACAAATTGCTGCTTTTTAATTACAGAAATCATTATTGACTTTAGTCGAGTCAAAATTAGATAATATAACTTTTGCACCTGCTACAAACACACTTTCCATCTCTAGCTCTGGAACAATCACAAGGCGCATTTTTTTCAAATGCAAAATCTATGCAAATCATCCAACCCCAATGCTGAGAGCAGAATGCAAACTGTCCTCTGCTGGAGAGGTGCAGCTCATTCCTCATGACCCAGAAATCATTAGCCTCCGCCTGATGTTCCCTTGCTGTGGCCTGTCCCAATTAATGCCTGTCAAATCTAGATATTCCTTTGAAGTGTACACCTTACAGCGTCTCTTTTCTCCCATGTCGTGTCTCCATCCAGGTGTTTGGAGCTCCACCCTAACAACCTCACAGCCCTCATGGCTCTGGCAGTGAGCCTGACCAACACTGGTATGCGCAACGAGGCCTGTGAGACTCTGCTCCGATGGCTGCAGCACAGCCCGAAGTACAAGCACCTGCTGAAGTCCAAGACCCACCTGATGGGATCCCCTAACTCCCCACGCAAGGTGTCCACTGCCAACAACGTGGGAAAACACGAAAGGTGGAGTATTTCAAGTGAATAGGTAGAGTTTCACAATTCTTTAGACCTGATGAGAACAAAAAATGTAGCATTTAGCTGTAAAATAAATTGTTCTTCCAACACGGAGGACAAAAAAAATAAAATTGAGGTCCTTCTCAATAAACTTTGCATAATTCCTTGCTCTTATTTTCTCTTGCTTCCTATTTTCGTCACTTTATCGCTCCTTTACCCTCTTGTCAATCTCCATCTTGTTTTCTTACTCAAATAAAAGTTGACATAAAGCATGTCTTCAATCTCTTAAGATCGCACATCATAGTTTTGCGATCTTAAGAGAGCTCACTCAGAAGCCTTAAGTCACATGAATCCTGGTGTGTGTGTGTGTGTGTGTGTGTGTGTGTGTGTGTGTGTGTGTCCACAGCTCCCTACAATCTGAGGCCAAAGAGCTCTTCCTGGAAGCAGTTCAGCAAAACTCTGAAAGCATCGACCCAGATTTGCAGACGGGCCTCGGGGTGCTCTACAACGTTAGCGGAGAGTTCAAGAAAGCTGTGGATGCCTTCAACACAGCGCTGTCAGTGCGGCCTGAGGTAGGACACACACGCAACTACACACACAGATTGGAGTGGAGCAGTAGCTGTACAAACACTTGTCAGAGGAATGGATGCTCTGCATGCAGAAATAATTTAATTGGAAAATTCTAGCCTCAGTGGAACAAAAACAAGTAATCTTTTTAAATGATCATTTTTCACCATTAAGTTGAGGAAGAATACACAAAGTACAACATAAGAAGATACAAAATAAAAAATTAAATCCTTAAGAGGGTCGGTTCAAAACAAACACTACTAAGCTAGTGGTATCCTGCCATGCTGCCATTCAGTTCGGGGTCACACTGGCAGAGATCTGAACACCACCTGACCAGCTGACTGTAGGCTGTGGTTGGTGAACACATGGAAAGCACTGGGTTTCCTGCAGAGACAACATGTCTGCCAGCTGGTTGACTCCAGCTGGCGCTAAGCGGTGCCAATGGTGTAAACTCTGCACCTTTCATGAAGAACTATTTATGGATGATCAGTGGCTTATTAGAATATTCTAGTACATCTCATACTTCCAATATTCTCTCACAGCCAATACTTCTTATTTTTCGCCTGATAAAACTCAAAGAACAGTGATTTGTATATCCTGACTGATGGCTGCTCATAGGAAGTTACGTTACAGGGTGTAATGAAACATTTCAGTACCACAAAATTATTAAACTGAGTGTTATGCTTACTGTATAACAATTAAAGGAATACAAATAAACTCACAAAATCTTTTTTGGTATTTAAATGGTATACTTCTGTATGTATTATTGTATATAAAATAAATATAAACCCAGCATGACAATCCGTATTTGATCATCTTGGAGGGTCAACGTCCAACCTGATTTCCCTTACTAAGATAATATGGCTGTGGCATTTTGTTTAACTTTGTAGTGAAAGCACTAAAATATGTGCAATAATAATAAAATACATAATATTGGATACAACCCACGGTTTTGGCCACTGAGAAACACTTTAAGATCTACTATAAAACACACACACACAAACTCAGACACACACACACACAAAAACATGACCCGTCACACACCAGATGTTCCAATGCAAACACATACAGCAGACATGAATCATGTGCACATATTCTTAGAGCCACACATATCAAAGGAGACCTCATGCAAACAGACGCAGTGAAGCACATCAAACTGTCACAGCAATACGTGAAGCAAGGAGCAACTAAATCTGGCCTCGTGAACTCTTGACTGGCACACATACATGTAGGCTCTGCGAGAAGAGCAATATATAGAGCACACACACACACTAAAAACAGACTCTGACGCATGATTCATACAACAAAAAACATCATAAACACACTCACACACTTACAAGCGCAAACATTTCCCCCATCTCTGCATCTCCTTCATGCAAACCAGTCTCTGTCCACCCAGCTCTGTCCTAGGCCGGTAAGAACATTACTCACTGTTAAATCCAACCTCACACATTTGACTTGGTAATATCTGCTCCCCTGCTGGAATAAATAGCTCTGAACACAAAGGCAGATAATTATATCCCGCTGCTAGGCTTAGCCAAAGATGAAGGACCCCTATACTGTAGCAGAACATGACCTCTGGATGTGCTGTCTACCTGCAGGTGGGAAACGACGGCAAGGACACAGTGTGATGTAACTCACCTATCCTCAAAATACCCTTGTTAGGTGACTTCAAAGCAGGAAGCTGCATAATTCTCCAAACAGTTCCCTGTTGTGTGTGCATAAAAAGTTAAGCATAAAAACAGTTTCTAACACTGATTTGTCATGCCATCATGTCATGTCATCTCATATACAAGGCTGAGCGTTAGCACAGATTATTCAGCTCTATTTCACTCTCGCTTTTGTGTTAAACCAACTGTCATCTGTTTGATCAGGTCTTTTGGAGGGGGAAAACATAAGGAAGTATCCCATGTGTGCTTGCGTCAGCATTGTGGTTGTGTTCCAGAAGCTTCCATAAATATATGTATACATATTAAGGAAACATTTTAGGTCTTGGTCATTTTTTCATTTGACCATCATCATCAGACAACCTCGGACGTCTGGAAGTTAAGTTAAGAGAAGAAAAAGATGGGAAGATTCTAGACCACCAATGAACACTGAAGGAATTGTAACCGGAACAAGCTGAATGCAATGACTGCAGAGGTGTTGAAGACAAGAACTCCCATGATTCCACCTCACAACACCAACAAACTCTGTCTTTTGTAACAATTGTATTCTAGTTGCAGAAATGTACTTTTCTTACTTATGTAATAAAATAACTGAAGAGGTGTTGCTGAAGAGTTTATAAGTCAAGTCATCTCAAAACAAATCTTTCATCTTCACCCTCTGACATTGCTTATCCATCAACCAACCCCACCACTCACCTTTCATCCAGGACTACTTGTTATGGAACCGCCTGGGGGCCACGCTGGCAAACGGGGACCGGAGCGAGGAGGCGGTGGAGGCTTACACGAGGGCCCTAGAGCTGCAGCCGGGGTTTATCAGGTCCCGCTACAACCTGGGAATCAGCTGTATTAACCTGGGGGCACATCGGTGAGTGACCTGGGACTATGAGAGAGTGGGACAAAGCTCCTACCTTTTTTTGATGCAGTGAAGGTAGACGGTAGCACCTATGATGAAAAGTGAAAATGGTACTTCCAGCTACTTAAGACAATACACAATCTATGGCTGAATAATTAATCAGAATTTCATTGTGATTGCATAATGGATTAGTGCAATATCCAAATCGCAGGTGGTGTAATATTTTACAAGGAAAATATGTTTTAAAATACCATCCTGAAGTAAGTATGGTGCATAAATGGTAATCTACAGACTTAAGGTCTGAGTTTGGTACACACATAATCATTTTTTATATATTTTCAAATGACAATGTGAAAGATTATGCCAAAATGATTATTCCCTCCAGAGCATTAAGGTTAACCACGGTATTGCAATAAATGTTGTTTTTTTTAATCTTTCAGTCAATCAAGGGAAACGAAATGAATAAATATAAATTCAGTAATCCACCTGTTATGCAGCAGAGCTTTCAATTATGTAGCAAAGTAAGTTTTCACATTAGGGCAACAGATATCGATTAACCTTCCTGATTGACAATAGCAGACAATATATTGAATGTATATCTAGTATTCTAAGGAGCAGATGACAATCAGCAAGCTGAGTGTAACAGCATTTCCTTTCAGTTATATTTCTAGTAATAGGGCCTATGCTTGGCTGGTTTTAAAATATTGAGGAGAAATGTACATTTTCTGAGTGACTGCCAAGCCTGTTGACTTTACCATCTAAAGTCAATATAACATAAACACAATTGTGTAAATGGACAAAAACATTTAACAGAGGCAAACAAAACAGTCCATAGCACATAATCCGAACATGAGTATTCATCATATATCACAACTACCTTCCTTAAACAAAAATATCAAAGCCTCATAATGCACAGGAGACAACACCTAAAAGAAAACAAGCATCCTAAAACAAATACTAAACATGCAGTACGAACAAAGCAGCAGATATGATGAAGCCAACAGAGTCCAATGTCCCAGCAGTAAAACTAGCACACCCACTACACACAAAATATCATTAAGCATGTTAGTACAACAAACAGCAAATAGCCTACTTACAGAAAGCAGAGACCCTCCTCATCTCAGGGGAGACTCATTCATCCTTTTGAAAGAGTTGTTTTCACCCTGGAGACGGCAAAGAGGAGAAAACAGGGTTGAAGAGTGGGATAAGGATAACAACTGGATTAACTAACTTTCGAGAAACCAGTGTCTCTTTTGGGACACAAACAGGATTATTCCTTCATAAACTTTCCGGAAGCGACACAACAGGGCCGTTAGCAGGTGAACTAGCTTTGAACATATATAAGGTAGCACTGTCAGTAGCATTTAGTAGCTTATCATGACGTTATCTAATAAAACAACAGCAAGTCAAACTAATCAGCTCTGTTGGTTCAATTTCTGACAACAACATTAAACTAGAGGAGTCCGTTTCATCCCAAACATGTAGCCATTACCTTAATCAATCACGTGTGTGTAACAACTGCCAGTCATTTAGTCAAACATATGAGTGGAGCAAACGATGGGTGGAGTACCAAAAGCATCAGTTGCAGGCTTCCCCTTCAGGCCAGGTAGGTAACTGCATGGGGCTTCAAACTAAAAGTGCCCCAAACAAAGTGTTGTTTAAATGTAAAAACATATCTTACTCATTGTTAACATTACAGCCTTAAAAACACTTTAGAGTGGCATTTGTTTATTTATTTTGTTATGATGAATAATAAAGTCGCAATTCTAACTAGGGTAGGTAAGTTTGAGAAAACCGGCTCGAGATACACTTTTTGTTATATTCCATGGAACGCTCTTAACATCCCGATAGCAATGAATATCCGAAGTGCTTTGACAAAAAATCCATAACAAATGTTCATCTGATCTGTGTAAACCGTAGTACTGTAAAAAGCACGACCAATCATTTTAGTCGGCCCGGCTAAAATAACTGGATGGCCTACCTGCCTGTCAGCCTTCCATCTGTGCACAAATTGGTCCTACCCCACCTTTAATATCCTTGTATGAAATGTTACATGCATACAATGCATCGAAAAAACACCTTCTTGTTTACCAGTGATACCTATCCACACCCTGGATAGGTCTGCCTTAATCCCAATATTGAACCCAATATAATTTATGCATTTCATTTAATTGGAAAAATGTAATAGCTACAGGCCTTTCTACAAATACATGTATCATTTAGTATCATTCTGTCCAAACACTAAAAACATGACACAGGTGTAATTTGTCTCCTGCTAACGGATTCAATGTTGGTGTTACCTGAATGTGTGAAGATATCCAATCTTTAAGTGACATCTTCCATTTGGGTGTGCAGGGCCTGAGCAGGATTAACCTTTTTTAAGTTTCTACAGCATACACAGCATGCCCTAAACAAAACTGATCCTTAGTATTGTTGCTTCCCCAGAGAGGCGGCCAGAAACTTCCTGACGGCTTTGAGCCTTCAGAGGAAAAGTCGGAGTCGCCAGCAGTCCCACCAGGTGATGTCTGGAAACATCTGGGCTGCTCTGAGGATAGCTTTATCCATGATGGACCAGCCCGAACTCTTCCAGGCTGCGAATATTGGTGACCTGGATCTTCTCATGCGGGCCTTCAACCTTGACATTTGAGGAATGGGAAGTAGTGACAATAGCATCTCCTCCTTCACTTACTAGCCAAAAGCCCGAAGTGCACACGTCAGATATTGGATCTGTATTAGTGAGCGTGGTTTTTATGCACGTCCAAACTAACTGCAGTCGTCAAAGTTGTCCATTTTTTTGCCCAAGTTCTTCGAGAGCAGTTCTGCGGACAAGTTCTTTCAAGAGCTTGAAGTGACTGCTTTGTGGTGGATTTGCACTGCAATTTGTGATTTCCCTGAAGAGCAGAAGGACGGGCAAAGATTGTAAGAGCAATGCCTTAGAGAACACATCAATTAAAACCGACTCATCCAGTGGAACAGAGCTGAGCCAGGAGAGGCAGACAGACATTTTGAGAAGCTCGCACAACCCTCACACGTGTTTGCAGAGAAAGGTGGAGGTTTTGAGAAAGAAAAAAAAAAAAGGTTTTGTTATCCAATTACTTTCAAAGACTCAAGTCTGTCTCAGCCTACTGAAGTATGGATGTAGTGAGCAAGTGATAAAGGCTGCACCGTCTGACCTGGAGCTACACATTCTGTTCTCATCCTCTTTCAATGGAGAATAATGATATTGCATGAATAAGCATTTTCATAAATGGATTCCTTGTTCAAAATCAACATACCTTTAGAAGTTTTCCCTTTGCAATTTAGACTGATTCCAGATAACAACTTCCTCAACCCAAGTGAGGATGTAAAGCCTTACTCAAATGCATGCGAACAACAATATTTATGATATACTATTTTTATGGCAACACAAAAAGAGAAGCCATTTTAGACTGGTTTTCATTTCTTTAAATAACTGCCATCGTATGCACTTGAAAGCTTTATGAGCCGTTTGTTTTCGCTCGGTTGTATTTTTTGTGTTTGATTTGGCTCCTAGCTTCTCTTTGCTCCCTTTAAGCTGACTAGCTAGAGAAATATTAACAAACCCAGGGCAACATTGGTCTGCAAAACCTTCCCTTTCAAAAAATGTCATATGAACAAATGTGTTTACAGGTCTTAAAATATCTCTTTAATCTTCTGGTATTGCTTAAGTAGCCCTCACATGAGATGTAAACATCCCATTTGATTTATACTGTACTATATATAATTAAATAACATGTAGTTGATGTGAAGCTGCAAGCTAAGACCTTTGTATGCTTTGGGTATATCATAAAGCAGTCATGTGTGTCTTTACTGTGCCTCCACAGGCAGTGAAGCCCATACATTGAATTACATTTGTCTGCCTCAGCCTTCATGCATGATATAAATATTTATGTCAGCTTTGGTAGAATGCCTCGCATATTTAAAATGCTATTTGTTTTACCATCTGCAAACTTCATTTCCCATGAAAACATTAAGTTATCGTGCACACAGCACGTGATCGTATTGAGCCAGATAATTTCTCTGCACCATCACAGAAGCAAAGCTTTTAAACATGTTCGTTATGGTTTCTCTGGCATCACTGTTGCTAGTTTCAAAAGTCTGTGAGGTGAACGTCACATTCCTGGCCGGGCATCAGAGTAAATGATAGATAATCTGCTTTTCTGCATAACTCAGCATCTTGGTGTTTAACAGGCTTGTCAACAGTCTGGGCGTACTAGAGAAAGGGTTTTATTCTCAGATCCTATGCAATAGGTCATGTTTTATGTTGCCATTCTGTATTGTCATTTAGTTGCTGTCTGCCTCGATGAACCAAAAGGAAGTGGCGATTCTGTGCTTTTAAAGAACGCTATCGGGGGAGACCGGGGAGCGATTCATCTTCCTAACTGTACAGCTTTGATGTCATGGTCTGTATGAGAAACCGTGTTTCATTAGGGAGCTTGTGGAGAAAAAAAACAAGTGTCCTTTTTCAAGAGAGAAACATGGTCAGTGATTTAGAAAGAACCGAAACACACAAACAGCATCGACCCAAAATGAAGCCGTCATGTTTTATAACTCTGCGGTGTACCGACATGACCTTGCACCCGTCAACTCACTGACCTACATCAAGCTTTGCTATCTGATGTTTTATTACGCAAGCGAAAGTTTATTTGTCTTTGAAGCTCATCTTAAATCTGCTTTAAGGAGAAAACTCTTTAAGTGCAATAATGACATCTATGTGTTATGCGCTCATTCATTGAAACAGATTATTTGCTGCCATCAGATTCTTAAAAGAAATGTTGGCAGTGAATCTCTGAGGCCGACCACATGATGTTTACTAGATCAAGGAGGCAGAGCAGCCCAGTGAGACGCAGCACATATGTGCATGCCACTAACAATCTGCATCGGGGGGGGGGGCTGAGAGTGGACTGCACAATGGAAAGGGAAATGAGGCCAAAGCAGAAATGCTCAAATGTATTCAATTATGATCAAATAATTGGCAGTGTATGTTTTTTACATGGGTAATAGTATGGGAGTCCACCAGTGCTATCATATTGAATATTTCCTTTTCATTAAATTACTTAAATAATTTTGGTACGCTATCAGTATGGCTTTCTAAATGGAACTGTTGGTGTGTTCAGACTTAAATGTCTGGTTTGATGGATTGCTGTGACATTCATTTTCAGCAGACTCCTTTTGACCTTTGTGATCCGCTGACTTTAAAAAAAAATCATTCATCGACATCAGTTCAAATATTTCATCCATCTAATATTTTTGATTTACTGTCACCTTTTACATTCATGACCAATTATCTGCCATACTTCAAACAGTCTTATTAGCCTCAGCCTCAAGATAGTGGCTTTGATATGAAGTATGAATGCCAACCTTACCATACGCATGCTAGCTTTTACATTGTGAGCCGTCTTGCATCTATTTTAAAGCTACATTAAGCTAATTTTAGAGGTATAGGGCTCCCACTGTACATCTGAGCCAGCCAAGTGTTTTTCCTTCTGTTGACATCCACCTGTCTCTTATGGTGGACGTGCTAACAGTGCAGGCTGGAAGCACACAGCAATGTGAACATGCCCACATGTTTGTTTATTTAGTATCAAATCAGAGTCTCAGCATCTAAAGTTTTCATAAACTATAAAATCATGGGAGGTACTATATTCTTAAGTTTAATTTCAACACAAGGCAAAGTGCTTTACAAAAATGAAAGACATTAACGGCATCCCTCCATTTTTAAATATGAACACATAATCTTTCTCTGGTCCTCACAGCTTTCTTTTGTGTCAGCAATGATCTATAGAAACTCATAAACATGATGTCTGCTAAGTTGTGCTTTCTAAATCAACTCTAGTTTTCTTATGGGGTTGTAGGCCTCTGTTTTTTGCATTTCAAGATACTGTAGTTGTGTTAAAAATGAGAAACGTATTTTTTTAAAGAAACTTTAAATTACAAGCTTGAAACCTAAACTTCTGTGTACATAATACTGCAGCGCATTGAGATAGGATGCCTGGTGACTGTTTCCTTTTTGTAGAACCTACCTATTGTACCTTCTCAGGTGAATTGGCCTAGCATAACGCATGCTCTGAGGAACAGATCCAAGTTGATCGCATGCTAGATCCTTTCCATGAACTGCTTCGAATGCTATTTTCATTGGTATGCATGAAATACATGGATGTGCTTGCTTCCCCTCCCACTAACGTAGGAAAATATATCATAAGGTTTCCTTGCAATATTTCTACAATGCACTTTTTAAATCTGCCACCTTGACAAAAAGTGATGTATATATTCAGTATATATTCTATACAAGAGGCTTTTCCTGCATAGAATGCGTGAGTGTGCACGGCTCAAGAGTAACAAACTTAATATTTACTGAACATGATGATTCTTGAGCTTGAATATTGGTACATTGCTACCACTCGCTTGTCATAGTTATATTCTGTAAAACGTTTTTAAAAGTGGCTTCTACAAGTTACAAATGTACTGGTAACACTTTGAATGACCCCAGCCAACAGAGTTTTGTGTCTTTTCTTACCTGCTTTTATGTAATACATTTATATTTATATAATAAGAAATACCTTGTGAAATTCATTTTTAAAAATCCTTAATGAATACAGTGTATGACCAAAAACTCATCTTATTATGAATTTTTACAAAAACTGAGAGTAGGTCACATATTTGTTTCAGTTATGTGTCTGGTTCACTTGAAGCCACCGCCAATCAAATGACACAAAACAAGATAGATATTCATATTAATGATGTATTACTTCAACTCCCTACAGTAGGAAAGAAGGAAATATGTAAGGCTTTTGCAAATTAAATAATACTTTTATTTACCTTTTATTTTTGTAAGACCTGCAGAAACTCATCAATGTTGAACACTTTTTCAGATAAATAAAGCATTTCCTTTTGCTTTGTAAGTGTGGTGAAAATGTGTCAGTCTTCTGGACAAAATAGGTTTTGAAAGCATTTATAAAATGATTGAATGTTAACAGGGACATTGGTTGGGGTTTCTAAAGGTTATCAGTGCATTTCCTGTAATGTCTTTCCTCACTCCTTTAACTCAACATGTGTACAAATGCAGTTTGTTCTAGTTTATTTCTTGATGCATCAAATAAAATGATATTTTAATGAATGCACATAGAAATTATATACTTTATATACAGTATGGATTACTTATTGAAACACCTACTATAATGCATATTACTATCCCTGTATAATCACAAGAAAGCATTAGCACCTTTGAAACCTACAATATGAAAGTCAACTTTTAAAATAAACTGTTGTTATATATTCTATGTTCATGTGTCTTTATTTTCTCACTGAAAACTCTGGAATTGGAGTTTCTTGATCATTGTTACGGAGGCAAAGTCTCAACAAAAGTGTAGTTTATTAAATTATCCAAACATCGTAGGTAAACAGTGCCACTGAGAATACTGTGATGACTCTATTCACATACAACTAAGCCACATTTGGATGAAAGCATACATTACAAAAGTCAATTTAAAATAATCCCATCAGGAAATCTATGTAATGAAAACTACAAAATTGGCACAAACTTGTTTGCAAAAAGGCAACAGAGTGAAACAAAGGAGGACCTTTTTTGACATTTAGTTAAATGAAAAAATGAGAATACAACCCACAAAAGTACAATTGTCCAATCCAAATGACTAAATGTCAACGTCTAGTGCACATGCTGACAGTGAAAAAGCCTTTTTGTTAAAAATGGAACCGTTTTAACAACATAGGAAAACAAATGGAAACAGACCAAGCTGGAGGGAAAGCTGAAACAAAAACTAAAAAAATACAAAGACAAAGAAAAGTAATTGCACAGAATACCTGTAGACGTTTGTGACTGTACTTCATACAGCAAGATTATTATCTAATGATGAAGAGCAGAGTCACGGATTCCAGAGCAGGGTGTGACAACACATTTGGTTTTTGAAAACAAAAACAAACAAACAATTCTTAGAAGAACAACGGCAGAAACAAAAGACTTGCATAGAGAACTATTACAATTCCCTGCTGCATAGACAATAAACACTGCAGCAATTTATTAACAACTATCTGATGAAAATGAGAGGTTGAGATAGAATAAAACTAAATTCCAGAGAAATCTAGGCACTGTGTTTTTAAAAAGGGAAGTACTGCTAAAATATGGATTTATTCATCAAATGTTATCTGAAAGTGATCAGTTATCAAGGAAATACTGCAATGACTGGTCATAGAAAGCATTCACTTAGATTGTTGAACGACATTTTGAAACTATAATAATATCACCTAGCTATTTTCCACAGTTTCGATGTTCATGAGATATGCAGTTAAAATGACATTTGGAAATGTCTTTTCATTGTCAAATAATTGCCGTCTTCTTGGATATGAGAGATAATGACAATTAAAAATAGAAATATCTAAAAGACATCAACACAATACTGTCACATTCGAGAAGTCTATTTTAAAGCAGAACTCCCCTTTAACATATCGACCCAAAATGCAGCCATTGGATGAACAGCATTCGATGGCTGCTCAATTCAATTCACTGCATGCAAGCTCACCAAACTGGATTTGTCCCATGAGACAAAATACCAACACTGCCTTTTTGAGATGCAACCAGATTCAGTCAGAGGCTGCCTTTGGCAAATAATCCCATCATATCTACGTTTGTCCGGCACTCTATAAACATACTGAGTATATAAATGAGATGAGCATCGTGTCAGTAGATAATCCAGCATGAGGTTATTTGTAGAGACCAAACGGTTGAGTTTCAGCTGAACAGGAGGTTTTGGTTGCAGTGAGCACCATCGAGTCATACATTCAGCACCGCAGCACATCTGTACCGTACGGCTTTGGGTGGTTTCAAGAGCAGATTTGGTTATAGTTGCATAATTAAGTGAATCAACCAATCATTTGAAAAGTGGCAAAAGGTGTACAAAACATTCATTTAAACGTTTGTCAGTGATAACAGAATAAACTGGTGCAGCTGAGATTAAAAGTTGTCTAACATTCTTATAATTTGGGCAAACTAATAAATGACATTTCAATCACTGATATAGATCTTAGAAAAAGGACAGCATTGCAGAACTGAAGTTTAAATTGGAGTTATCACATTCAATTGCTTTTAGCTAATTTAACTTGTTTTAATTAAAAAGTGCTTTCAGTTCTTAGCCAGTTTACCTTTAAATGTTTCTCATTAAAATAGAAAAACTTGCATGTAATCTCTCAGTAGAGCTCGAGGCAGGTTTGAGCCATTATTTAACCACTCGTACTGTATGGTTACTACAGTCTAGTTGACACTTGAGCACAACGGTCTCAGTGCTCTACAGTACGAACATTCACTGTGTTTGTAACTTTCTTTCAATTTCCTAGGGATGAAAGGCATTACAAAATGCAAAGCACCAGCAGCAGCATTTCTTGTTTGTTGTTGCCGTTTCAGAGCATTTCAGGGCTGGCAGTGAAGCCATTTCAATATACATTTATAAAATGTACCACTTTGAAAATACTGGCACTGTAGCTAAAGGCATAGAGGAGGAACAATGGTATTTGATATGTGACATTATTTTGTGTAGAGAAGTGGACATTGCACACATCCCTCTGCACCTACACTGTCAAGAAAATGTATTTTCTTTAACATACACACTGAATATATACCTTTAAAGCATAACAAAACACAAATGCACAAAAAGCACATTGCTTTCCCTTTCTGAGCGGGGTTCCTGGTTGCTCCGGCACGACATCACGGTAAGGCGTGCAGCTGGTCTGAGAGGTTATTTCCATCGTTTTTACTGCGGCTGTTATTAAAGTTGTCTGCCAGTCTTCGGGGGGGAAAGACTGCGGTTCTCTAAAAGGTTGCATAGTGGAGGGGGTTAGGGGGGGACGGTATCTTTAGTTTAACTGCTTGACAGTCGATGGTAAAAGTAGATGTAGCCCAAGTCTTTTGGAGGCCTTTCTGACAAACACACTTTGTGGTCGTTGTAGATCACCCACCTTCAGGAAGAAAGAACATTTGTGGAGTGAGAAAAGCTTTTAAAGTGTCACTTCTCTCAACGCTAGGAGGACAGAGGAATGAGTCAATTTACAGTTTCCTTTCATTAAAACAAATACAGTGTACCTGTGTTTTGGAATAATTAATTTTCTACTTCTGGTGGGCATTAAGTTAATAATAAAACTGGTAATGATAATTGAATTTCTTGAGAAAATGTATTTCCTGAGATGGAAACACATTAAGGCAATTCAAATCAGACATTTCAATGACTATAACTGGAAAGTCCCTCATAGTGATCAACAAAGTCAGTTTCTCTACCACTGTGTATTTTATGAATAGAAAGTAGAGAAAAATGTGTTTGACCCACCTTCCTTCCTTCTTGATGTGACAAACATAATGTCCGGACATTGTGGACGCTCCCATGTGACTGATGAAAGCAAAGAGCTCATAACCTGGAAAGAGAATTTTCTTTTTAATTAGAAAATACAACAGTCTTTTAAATACAACTGTACGCAACCACTTTATATAAAAAGCTTCAGTAGAAGGACATGTAAACACCAGATATCATCAGGTTTAAAGACGCTGTTGCTGATGACAATGCCTTCATTGGCAGCATAAGAATTATGAAAAAGTGCAAACATTCAGGTATATTTATAATGATATAAATGATTTGTTTTTGCAGATTTTCCAGAATAGGGTGCGTGTTATTCCTTTGTTTCTGTTGCACGAGCACCCTGTAAGGAAAGTTCACAAAGTGCTCGATTTAAAGTGAAACAAATTAATAAAAAATTATTAAAATGGGACAGCATGTCGTCATTAACAAAAGAACGATTATAATTCTCACTGCCAATTTTTCGTGTTAGTTATTAAAACACCATTGGTATGCTAGTTTGTAGAAGCATTATAACATTGAACACATTTTCTTTATGAAGAGCGTGAACAATATGTGTGTGTCTTCAGTCTGGCAGATGATCTCAGTGCCATGCAGCACTACAATACACGTTGTGTCAGAATCCACATTAATTGGAGCTAATGGAAAACCGGCCGGTTATAAAACACACAGGTGAAATAAAAAGTCAAGAGGTCGAAAACGCCCTCTGACACTTTTTATGGACCCTGACCCCATTTTCCTTTCATGGTAACGCAGGTCTTTGTCTTGTAAGTGAATATGCTAAATGCTTCTGCTGGATGACTGTCCCAAATACCAAGCAAACTATACAACTCTTCTTCTTCCTACTATATAACTATTTTAATTCTACACCAACATAGTAAGCTTAAAATTAACCTCTGACATTGATGTGCCTTTAGATAAGAATCAATAACAAATAAAGTCAAGACAGAGTCACTCACGTCCCGGTCCGTCTTTGACCCGGGGGCCCGCTGCCTCTCGGTCCGGGGACACCGTGGAGTTGCTGTGTGAGTTGGCGTTGGAGAAGCCGTTTGGCTCCGTGTCAGCCATGTCTGAGAGGACATCACTCTCCTCTTCCTCAGGGTGGATGAAGATCCAGTCGAGTGCTCGCTCGAGATTATTATTCTGAAAAAACAATTTCCAGTTTTACTTTGGGAGTTTATTGTAATTCTAAAGCAAAATTGCTACATAACACCAGTATGTTTAGTACAGATGTTTGTCGTTTTCAGATGGGTCAGTGCGACAACATTTGTTTTAGCAGCTTACAAAATCCATTACATTTGTAGTTTTAGAAATGGACCGTAAGAGGAAGTTGCCTTTTCCTGGTAATATCTGGTGCAAATTAAAAAAGGTAGTAACAGGAAATATCAGCACTCAATGTGTTAGACATATGAAAAAAGAAAGAAAAGTTCATATTCGTACTATCCGTCTTTTATTCTGTCGCTGTTGTATCTTAAAGTAGCTAATCAATAAAAAGGCAACAATGAACATGAGAAATCATTTAGTGGGGAGGTTGCAGGTATCCATCCGTGCTTAATTCCCCTTGAGGTCTTTTGCTTTTAATCCAAAATAGAGGTGTGATTCCCGGAGAATGTCGCAAATGAAGCCGCATGCTTTTTTTTCTTCCACTCAAGGTCGAAGAAAATACTCCTCACCTAAATTTGGACTAATATTTCACACCTCCAGCCTCCTCGTGAGAAATATATGTTCTTTATTTGTGTGGAAGGCAGTGAGTTTGGTGTTATTAGGGATAGTAAACAAGGAAGCCTGGTGTCTATTTCTGTGCCTTAATAACAGTCTGCTGTGGTGTTTCTGCTGAGGGGGCAGTTTGGAATATGAAGCATGAAACAGGAGAATCAGGGGCCATTTCAAAACCGGGGGCGATAATGCATTTGCATTTCCTTTGATGCACACACAAAAACTTTAACATGAACTAATGAGATGTGATGATGAAATGTCTCGACGTGTCTTTAAGGCAGATCCTGTTTCAAAGGGATGCATTAGCGTCCATATGCTGATGGGACTATTTGTAAACACCATGTAGAGCAGGCGACTATAATCCCCTCGGACATGTACGACCTATTAAATTAACGAGGCCAGCCAAACTCGTTTATGAGTGACAGATCTTGGTCTTCATCATCTCGACCTCTCTTCAAACAACACCTCCCTTCCAACCTCTTTCCTTGTCCTGAACTGGTGACACTTTTGTTTGTATTGAGCAGGACGTTCCTCCATCCATCTCTGGTGACTGTCAGGCCGTTGTTGTTGCTGTTGTGTTTCTGCACTTCTCTTACTGTGTGGGCGGTTCTCTGTCCTCAGAATGTCTCTTAACTTGCTTTTTGTCTTCTATATAACTCTGTATTGTCTCTGTGAGTCATAGACTAAGGACTGAGCTCCACCTACAGAAGTCTGGCTTTAAGGAAGTGCTGTTTACTTTGTGAGCTCATGCATGCTGACCATCACAGCACAATAGCTCCCCTCCCTGTTCAGGTCATTTAAAACAAATCGATGTTACCACAAATCACAGCATCGGAGAGATTAGACCGGAGGTGTTTGCAGCAGTGAAATTCTGAAACTCATGTTGATGAACAAACTACTCTGGGGATTAAGACTCATTTGAATTGTATGGCAGGGAAAGAATATGCCTGGAAAAGAGGTATTGATGCCAGCTAATGGAAAAAGAAAGTGATTTATTTGTTATTTTTTCACAAAGTGCAATCAGAGTGGGCAGAAGACTGACCGTGGCTTTGAGTGCCTGGATGCTGTGAGTGCGGGGGAAGCCCATCGAGGTGAGGATGGCGATGCTCTCCTCAGGGGGCGAGTTTCCCAGCGGGGGGGGCGTCCAAGGGGCTGTCGCTGCTGGAGGGACCGAGTTCTATCATGGAGGGCAGAGTGAGAGGCTCTGCAAAGTCTGAGGAAAGAGACAGAATAAGGATGAGATGCTGTAGTTCTCCATTTATTAAACCCAATATATGTATATATTTGTGTCAGAGGTCAAAGTTCCAGATTTGAGACTTCTTTCTTCTGCTTCCCTTCGGCAAGTAAAGTTACACTCTCACAGTTAAATACAGAAGTGCAATTTCATGAGAAACTTGGAAAAAGTAACATTTATTTGCAACTATATAAATCAATATTTCTGAACATAGATGATCAAGTGAGTATAAATCACAAAACATCTGGAAAGCTGAAAAACAGATCTGTGATATTACTTTTGTTCAACAACAAAAAGAAGCAATATTGTATTCTTAAAAGAAAATCCTCCTCATTCGAGCAGTGACAAGGTTTTTGTAAACATTCATAGCCTCTGCATGAAATACATTAGAGAATCACATTTTTTCCCCTAACTTTCAAAAGAACTGCAATGTGTTGTGCTCTTTCAACAGATCGAAGGAAAGTGAACCTTAAGGACACTTACTTGACGGTTGGTCATAAACAGAGCTTTCATTATTGCACTTGCCATAAGTAAAAATGTGAAGGGACTTATCTCCCACTCCTGTCTCCATCTCAGCCTCCTTCTCCTTTCAATTACCCGTATCATAGTTTTTTTTAATGGTATGGTAAGAAGGCTCTTTTGCAGGCAGAGAAATTACAGACACAATTGAACAACTCATGTTTGTGTGTCAAGTTCAACTTTTGCTAAATTGGTTATTATTTAACCTCTAACACAAACTCTGACAGTTTCAATGTTTATTTAGATCTCATAACAGCCTTTAAAGACATTCGTGAGGTTCATATAAACTACGTCCCTGCTCAATAAGACTGAAGTTCATTTTGTTACCACAATTACTCAAAAATATGATAAATAAGTTTAAGTTGCCTTGCCAGAAAAGTGCTTTGGAAATGCATCCTTATATAAAGACAGTTTATATTTGTAAATGCATCACTCTCAGGTTCACCTCATTCAAAGAGAAATCATCTAAAATGATTAAGTGAAAACTGCAGCGTTTTACTGAGGTTATTGAGCTTGAATGCAGCCCATTCTGCAGATCCATTAGGCCAATTTAAAAACTAACAGCAGAGTTAGTGCTGCTCTAAGGGCTGCTCTAATTTCTCTCCACTGTAGAGGCCCTTTACAGCCAACCAGGGAAATAAAAGTGACACGAATCGACGCCTTTGGGAGCGTCTCTGCTGCTCAGAGGCTATACAAGAGACAAAGTCAGCTCCTAAAAACTTTTTTGGTGATAATCTCTCACACATACTGGCAGCGATACACTGCGGTACACAAAATAATGCAAAGTCTGACACTTGCAAAAACAACGTAATGGTAGAAGGGAATATGTGACATAATCTCTCACTTTGAATTGGCTTAAAAAGGGTCCCATACAAATAAACATGCCTCTGCTTTCTTTACTTTCTGCAGAAATGTTTTTGGCAGGTTTGCATAGGCATGGCCTTTTGCAGAAAAAAAATAATGCAACACAAGCTTTACATGAGCTGACTGGCTTTCAGAAGCGATCACATTCTTGGCCGACCATTGTGTTACTTTGTGAAGCAGCATGTCCATGTCTTTTCCTAATTTATTGTTGATATATCTTCCCCTTTGACGTCTGTGGACTCAAAGCTGATAATGACATTGTGTCTCTTCAGTGCAACTTCTCTTCTTGTTATGGGTTGGGTCTTTTTGGGTCAAGGATACTTTTTTACCCCTCCACACCCACTTAACACGCCCTCACACACGTCCTATTTTTTGCCATCATTATTTGGTTCTGAATATTTTTTACTTTTAGCCCCTTACCATGAATTTGTACATTAGTTACTTCCAGAATTCTTTAAAGGCAGGATGGCACCATGTTTTTTGTGTCAATTGAGACTGACTATAATATTCTAGATATCAGCGGACAATAGCTCCATAACTGTAGCCAGATACAGTTACAACCTTTGTTAAGCCATCAAATACCCCCATGTTACACTCAGTGGTTGCGGTCAGCAATGTAGCAACTTAAGCTCAGATATGTGCTCAAAGAACATTACAGACCTTTCTGAATCATGCCAACACTTGAGTCTAAACTCTGTAGGGATCATCTTTAACGTTATCTAAACACATCACATTGTAATCTAAAGTAAAGGGCCAGTGTGTAGTATTGAGGGGGATCAATTTGCAGAAATGTAATACAACATGATTTCATTCAAATATAATCACCTTAAACGTAGTGTTTTAGTAAGTTGAGAATGTGCCCTTATCTACATATCTAAGTAGCCTAGCTCAGAAATTACCAATCAAACACTGCTCTATAGAGGACCTTTCGCAATGTTTTATGTTACCTGAAGGCCACCCTAAATCTCAGAGATGCTTGTAAAACTGCAGGAACACATGCTGCTGAATACATTTCATTGTTTCTAAAATAGTTTTATGGAAAGGATTGCCTCTCAGTGAGGCTAAGTTGGTGAAATACACCACGGCATTAATTCGTTTTTACTCTCTGAGGCTCATAATCGCAGATTTGTAAAGGGATGGGTGAGCAGAATGGTATTCAGTTTGATGCAATCTGTAACCACAATGCTAGGTGCCAAAAAAAAGAATCCTACTTTTAACTGTTAAGAACTTGTTGACTTCTGCTTCATTTGTCTTTCTTTTGGTGTGACTGTCCACATCTCTATATTTGTAATATGTTGTTTTCATCATTTTTACCTGCTTCTAAACCCAAGATACAGAGTAACAAAAAGACAAAGAGCCTTGTCTACTAATGCATAAAAGATGTTCAAATAACTTTTCATTGTACAAGCCATCCAGTTCAACATGGTGTTAGCGTCTTATGCCTGAAGATTGGATTTGGATTCAGTGACTTGCTCGTCTTTCTGCTTCCAGTAAAACTATTACTTTAGGTGCAGATTCAGTGGTTTGGGTTGTGCACTCCTACTGTATGTGCTTTTCAACCAATATGCCGATAAAGGCTTTGACCTAAAATATAAACATTTGTGTCTGTTGATCCGTTATTTGAATGCAGTGAGGTTCCTTACCAGGCTCCTCCATGTGGGCTATGATCCAGTTGAAGGCCATCTCGGGGCCCATGTTGCCCGTGTAGTAGACCGCCTTCCTGCACGCCTCCACCGGGAAGCCCATCTCTGCCAGCTGCATTGCTGCCGCCTCGTCTATTTCTGGAGCTGGGGACACAACAAACTGACATCAATAACTAAAAACAAAGCAGTTGCTGATTCAACATCGCCGTTCACCTTTCAGATTCAACCACCAAACAGATATGCGATGGTTCTCTCTTTGGGCCTCATTAAACAAAGATGCCAGAGGAGAATCAGCCCTGGGGACTTTTCTTATTGATGGGTTATTTATCAGAAGGGGAAATTAGTCTGGCTGAAGCAAACGAAGCCATGAAGAAAAGTAAAGTTTGTTTGGAAGTAGAGAGCAGCTGCTGCACCTGCTCGAGTATATGTTGTGCAAGGTTTCGCTACATAGCATTCATCAGCATTACTTGGTTCCCAAAATACATTTCTACATGGCAATATATCTTTTAGAAACGTTGCACATTCAGATACAAAAAAACATACATCTGGTATAAGGAAATACAAATACTCACAGTCTGCAGAGCCCATGGAGTTATCTGAAACAGAAGAGGAAACTTAGTTCAGGTGAGTGCACACAATGAGATCACACACTATCTCTGGTTGTTCTGAGTTCTCTTTTGCTTGTATGTTATTTTGTGTACTTTTACCTAACTAACCCTAACATCATGTAAACATAGAGAGTTATTATACATCTATCAAAAATCACAGATGTAAGAAAAGTGGGATTAGTGATTGTTCAGGTAGCCAAAAGAGTGATGAAGACTCTGAAAAGGACAACTGATTTAGTCGATCACACTGAGCGAAGGGATGGGCTGAAACTAAAAATGCAAATCCCAAACTTTTTATTGTTGTGTTCTTTAGATTTATCTTTGAGGTTTCTTTGTTTACATGATCTGTCGGTGTTATATACATTTTTAAATCCTCACTCAAGACTAAGCTGAAATAAAACTCAAGGCAATCTTACACCATGCTAACAGGCCCCAAGGCAAATAATGAGCTGTTGTCTACCAATTAACGCCCTGGTCTGACTGACCCCAACTTAACTCAATACACAGTTTTGCTGCTTCCACCTAATTTGTTCTAGTATGGCCATTAGCTTTTTATAGCAAATGTAAACAAATGTATGATACTTCTGTAAAATGCACACTGCTGAAGCGTTTACTTTTCCTTTGTTATAGTAAGTTTTAACATTGATATTTCTCATGTGGGCACAAATGTGGGCTTCTGGTGTTCAATTATAAAATAATTATATAAAAACACCCCTTTACTATTCAAGTTCGATACAAGATAGGCTAAGAAAATATTTTTGGCGGGACCCCATACTTTTCACAACTTCAGCGACCCCTGTTTTTCTTAAAACAGAATAAAATCCACATCCTGGCTCTTCTCTAATATTTCATATCATCTTCATCTGATAGTTTTATAAAGTAAATTACAGTTTTTAGTCATAGTGTTGCTTCCTCTCATTTTTTGTTATACAATTATGAAACAGATCATTCTTCATTTTAAATGCCTCGTGGGTATTTGAAATTGAAAAGTGCCTGAGTGTTGCAGTTTAATCTTGAAGAAAACAATCAGATTATAACCATAGCCAGAAATCAATTTCTGTAATGTATGTGAGCACTTTGTAATTGTTTGTTTTTGTGCTTTAAAATGAAAAAATATAATCAAATGATACTTTTTTGTATTCCATTTTGTTAATAGTCTGGAATAATTGAGTGAGTGGATGATACACCAGCCAATGAGAAGTAATGTGGGTCTTCCAGCAAAGACGATTTGTTCGGTGCTGTGTAATCAATGAGGAGCACTGAAGCCTTTTGGAGACAGAGGGGTGGCCAATGATTAATCACTGCTGATGCTAGCTGGGGGATAATGGACCAGTAGTTCATTTGCAACCAACAAAACCCATCATATAAATGTGACATAAATAAAATCTGAAAATGCTTCGTAAACAGCACATCGACCTCATCGACCTCATTTAGTTTCACAGTTCAAACAGCATCACTTCTAAACTGGTACCTCTAGGAAATAAGAAAGGAAGCTCTGACTGAAATGATTCAAACTTACTACATCCAAACAACATTTACACTTATTTTTATGAACCGCTTTCACTGTGGCCCGCTAAAATAGCTGCATAGCTTGCTGCTGTTGGGCGTGGATATGCAATGCTGCCTAAGCAAAGTAGTTTCAGCTCTAAAGTCCTTAATGTGCAGCAGTCTGAAGAGTTTTAAGCAAATACTCCACTCTTCCAAGAAGCCAATTTCATGTGTTTGTAGATTGAAGATAACAGGTACAGCACATAATATTCAGTCCTGAAATATTAAGGCATACTCAGACAAACATGCTCGGAGTCGTTCTGAGTTTCCCGGCCTAAGAAGCAGCCGGCTAAACGATTCTGTAAAGCTCTGAGAAGTCAAAGCTCCAGAGTCTGTCAATGTGTGAAGCACACAAAGGCTTCTTGCTGATGTTACCGAGTTTTTGGCTCAGGACCCGTTTTTTGGGTGTTGTAGTTGGAGATGGCACAGAACACTTTGTGCTTCACGCCTGCTAAAATATTAAGGAGGACACGGATAACTTGATGGAGCTGAACTTTGCAAACAACCGAAGGAATGACAATAACAATCACAGAAGAGACAAGTTTTTGTCGTTAGGAAGAGAGGCAGACAAAAAGGCTGAAGTACACTGTATTCGTGTGCTGGAAATATCAATAAGCAAACAGTATGATGTAACAAACCAACAAACGAAAGTAACAACAATACTGCTTGGGATTTAAAATGCACTCTGTAGCTTCTAGTAGGTTATCCCCAGAGCCCGAGGAAGTGCATTACAAGGGGATCTTATAAAATCATTATAACTTATTAGACTTAGCCACACTGTGAACACAACAACTTTTCAGTAATTGATTGAGCATGCCTTCCCGAAGGATTCCATTCAATATGGCCTTAAAATAAAACCTGAGTGGCTTTGAGCAGAACATCATATTAGAGTCAATTTCACAGATCATTTGTCTCTGTCACAAAAATACCTTACACCTTCTGAAAAGGGTGCTAGGCAGCAGCTTTGGAACAACACACATCTGATGTAGTTCTCAAAGCAACACTGCATTTCCACTTGGCAAATCGGATTTATGCTGTCTCATATATTGAAGATGTGTTTAATATTCTGTATACTCATGCATATAATAGAGTAGGCACAATATGTGTGGTTATCTGGGGACAAATAAAAACAGTTGCTTGGAGAAAACAATGCCCTTTAAAATGAAATTGAACATGAAAGGCCAAAAGTGCCCGCAGTAGTTGAGAGCGCCGTTTGCTGTTTTTATTAGCATGAATGCAAATATATCCCTGTAGGACATGGTAGGTGAGTCATACAGTCTATGGTCATAGCTTGTGACCAGGGGATCCTTGTCAGTGGATTATGGGTTAGGTTAATGGAGCATTTTGATTTAAAAACAGAAATATATATATATATATCTTAAACGGCACCAAAAACTCACACTAGGGGTTACAGTATTTGCAAAAGGACCATAGAATGATTAAAGAGCAAATGAAGGTTCCTAATTTAATTATAGGTCTTATCAAGGTGTTATGCCTTGTAGAACCACCTAAGTGTGCTGTATTAACACATACACACACACACACCCACACACACAGGTGCATAAAATGAAGTTGTTCTGTACCTCTGGTGTCTTCAGCTAGCACGATGGGAGGCAGGAGGTCAGGCAGCTCCTGTTCACCGGCCTGCAGCCCTGTGGCTCGCATCCGACTCAAATCCAGAAAGTCTGGGACATCAATGGCCACATCTGTGCAGGAACAAGCAAATACAATCTAACTGAGCAATGCATCCCAAAGACAGTAATCAGAGCCTCCTGAAACTGTGGTTCTGAAAGCATCTGTAGAATTACAAAGGATACATCAAGTAATACATCTCAAAATACATTTACAAATTGTTCTTACAGCAATGATTTTTTAAACATATCTCACATGTAAGTAACTTGATCATAAGAGATGTGTAGTGTGTTTATGTGTCTAAAGTTGCAGGGGAACCATTCATTAGTTTACACAAATGTGCAGTTTCACCTTCTACTGTATGTGCCTTGTGAATTGCTGATTGATGATGCCCTCTGCTGGACAATTATAGCACTATTACAACTACTTATAATAACCGAGTTACAGCACTGGGGGCATCCAGTAAAAGACAGTTTAGGGGGGGTGGCAAATAGTTACCTATTTTCTTCGGCACCCAGTCAACCCCAAATGTGAATTTCTTAATCTGCAAAATCAGATACTCAGGGAAGGTGTCGAAACGGGAAGTTCTGCAGAGGAGATGCAAAGTGAAACAAATATTACAAATACAATTTAATTCAAAGATGTGAGCCTAGGAACAGGTGGCCCTTAGCTTACTTGACTCCAGCTGACTTGGCCTGCAGCGCTGAGCTCCAGAAGTCGGGGACGTTGTCTGGCTCTGTGAAGGCCTGCAGGCAGGCGGTGAAGGGGATCCTGGCTCGAACCGGCTCAGGAGGAGCCCGCATGTTCTCCTCTGCTTCCCTTCGCTTGGCCCCGTATGCCAGCAGCTCCTCTGGTAGGAACACAGCAAAAACAGACAATTTGAGCTGTGCTAATGCTAATAATCAATACAACTCCAATACTCACTAATATTTTTTATTTAAAAGAAAATCTGATTTGATACAAGATAAACGATCCATTAAAATTATTATTATTTAAGTTGTTGAGGATTATACAAGACCATAAGCATTCACTTTGACTGTCAAACACGTCTTATAGGGGTACAGAAAATATGGATTCATGAACAATCTGTGCTATTGTATTAGCTGTAAAGTGTCTCTACTGTAGGCTATTTTTATTATATGTACAGCACTTTGGCTCGACTAAAAATCGTTTAGAAATGTGCTATATAAATAAAAATGTGTTTAAGAGATTCTCATATTTTTCTGAGGCGTTTCACAAACAGAAATCAATCTACATTTTCTTTTTTAAAGAACCTAGGTTCTGATACTGATAATTTTCTCAAATACAAAAGCTTTATAATCTCATACACACTTTACACTGCTTCAATTGTATAATTTGCACACAACCTTGACTAATGTACAGCAGAAAGGAGGAATTTCCTGAAATTGCCACCCCTATGTACTGAATTTAAAATGCATTATATATCAAATGGTTATACCAAGAATAAAAATCACATAAAATCATTAGATACCCAAACATTGACACCCCTAATGTCCCCCCCTCACTCTGAACCTCCCAGTCTGGCGGCCCTGACCTTCTGTGCCCTTTCAGAGGAGGAGCTGCTGAGCTCCAGCAGCTGGAGCCACCTGAGACCAGCATCCTGCCAGCTGGATCGACCCGAGGCAGCTGTGGGCCCCTGCTGCTGCGGGACATTTTGTGTGTACGGGGGCTCCTTTACCTCGATTGGTGGCCGCCTCAAAGGGAGCTGGCAGCTGGATGCAGTAGTCGACCCGCTGATTGTAACGGACCCGACGAGACTGGCAGCACTGGATTCGCTCCTCCACCAGGAAGCGGAAGGCATCGCTTGGATTCTCCGAGCCTGCGCTGTTCCTCTGTGAGACAACAATGAGGATGGACAATGAGCAGACAAGTATAGGCTAGTGAAGACAAGTGAAGGCTCCCACAGGATTGTAGTTGACATCTTCGTAGATTCATCTTCTTATTACAGGCACATGCATTTCCTAACATTTGGACTACCTATGCTGTAAAATGTATTATCTCTTCGATTTACACACGGCATCTATTGCACGTCTGTCCGTCCTGGGAGAGGGATCCCTCCTCTGTTGCTCTCCCAGAGGTTTCTCCCATGTTCCCCTTAAACTGTGGGTTTTCTCTGGAAGTTTTTCCTTGTACGATGTGAGGGTCTAAGGACAGAGGGTGTCATTTTTCTCATACTGATATTCTGAACAATCTGTGCTATTGTATTAGCTGTAAAGTGTCTCTACTGTAGGCTATTTTTATTATATGTACAGCACTTTGGCTCAACCAAAAATCGTTTATAAATGTGCTATATAAATAAAACTTGATTTGATTTGATAAATATCAATAACGAAATAAGTCAATCAGATTACACATGTTTCACATTGATAACAGACAATAAGTATTGGTGAAGAACAGTTTATTTATTCATCAAGTCATCTCTTATTTTAAAACAACCCAATGCAATCCTAATGGCAGTTAAGCAGTCATGTGTCCCACCTGCCTCTCAGATTGTAATTGTATCGTTTGCTTTGCTACCAAATGCACCAATAATCTCATATAAACTTCATTAGCCCAAAAGGGTTTAGCATTTTGTGGTCTAGACACTGTTACAAATAATGTTTAGAGTAATGTCTGACTATTCTGTTTTTTTTTGCAGTTTCAAGTCAAATGTACTGTTTATTTAAAATACTGCATGTCTGCATAAGAGCAGTGCAGAAGGCTTCACATCAAATATGAACATGTCCCCAGAGACATGGTTTAAAATGCAACTATCTATTCTTTGTTTTGTCTATAAGTCTCCTGGAAAGACTTTAACCTAACTGCTGTTTGACATCTCTTAATAAAGTCATTTATAATGTAAATGCAACTCTTTCATTTAGGAACCGTCTCAACTAACCGTACTTTCCATAACCGAGCAATACATGTTTTTAGATTCCCAGGCACATTTATCGTTATCACTGAGCGGCTCTGTGTCTCCTCACTGCTCGTGAACAGCAGGGGTCATTAAAGTTCCCACTGCGTTTATTTGAAGACTGTGATGAAGGACGTCAACGGGACTTAACACAGCAGTTTGCACTGCAGCCTTTCTGCAACCCAGCCCTTCTATTCTAAGAGGCTACAGAAATACTCAAGTTATAATTTTACTAGTGACAAGTATGCAGGCTGACATAGACAGAGGGAAATGTTGCTGATGGTGGTGGCTTCAGTCACGTTAGCCATGTCTGGATAACTACATCTGTGTTTAGTTTAAAGACAGCTGTAGAGGCAAGGAGGATAGTTACAGCATTTTCTATACAAACTAAGTTCAAAGACTTTAGCTGCAGCTTTCTACAGATATTGGGGCAAAGATGGAGGATTCAGAGCTTAATCTAGGTGGTATGTTACTGATCTTCACAACTTGAAGTTGAGGAAGTGTTGGGTCCAAGTCAGGGCACGTATCTCAGGCAGAATAGGAAGCATTATCTGGCCCCCTGTGTAACAGATAGCACTGAGCTATATATATCCAGGTTGAGAAAGTCGCGTCAGAGCACTGCATGTGTTCATACCGACCAAAGAGACGGTGCGCTGTGTCCAGTCAAAAACAGACCCCCCCTCTATATCAACTGCCTGTCCATGTGTGTCAGGGGTCAGATGTAATCGGCCATTTTGTAAAAGTTTTACGATTTCACAGTGTAGATTTAGGTATAATGGAGCAATTAAGGAGAGAGGCAGCATCCCTTTCTTTCGTGCGTTTGGCGCGTTAACTGGGATACTCTACCAATAACATTAACATGTGACCGGATGTGGTAGAAGTTCACTTTAATATTAGTTTATCTCAAATGATCTCGCTTTTGAAATATTCAACAATATTTCCACATATCCCCTAATGTTCTCATATCACATTTTTTTAAAGACACCTTGACAAAGCAGTATTTTAGTTTACAGGGAAATTTGACTTGGTGAAAAGAACATGAAAGGTCAGGAGGTCACCGCAATCATGAGGAGACTATTAACATCCAAATACTGCAGTTAAAAACTATTGACAGAGAAAATAATTACTTTCATAGTAAGCTTAAAAATAATGTATATATAATATATTTAAATGTAATATTATTTCTCTATCCACACATGCACTTAAGGTATGAATGGTCATCTTATTATACGTACCAACATGAGCTCTCAACATAAACCGAAGCTGCTGTTTCTGCTTATTTACAATGACCCATTGTGCGTTTTAAATATTTTTGACATTCACATAAGTTTAAGTTCGACTCACCTCCACCATGTTGATGACGTGCAGGAGGAACTCCTGGGCGTCTTGTTGTCTCGTAGAGGAAAACTCTGGGTGTCCCCTGCTGATTAGAGACTTCATCATCCGGGGGGAGACGCCCTTCTGCTGGTGCTGCAACGACAACATGTGGGCGTCACAAACACTGACTGTACAGCAGCACTTACCTGTTTAACAGTTAAGTATAAGACAAGACAGCACACCAGAGGTGCAAATTACAGAAGCACACTGAACGCAACATCTGGTGGCCTGCCACTCTAGGCTCTCTACAGGATAGCTACTTGTGAATCCAATATATATTTTACACTTTAACGATTAGTAGTTTAACCTATAATCATATAGTTGGTTTATATTTTGTATAAATACAGTAATTTGAATATGCAAAGTAACTAGTAACTAAAGTAATAAAAAAGATGCAGAGGATGTCGAATAGATATACAAAGTAGCATAAAAAAGTACAAAGAAACATATCAAGTACCTCCAAATGGCACTTAAGTACAGTATTTCAGTAAATGTACTTCAAAGTCTTTGTAAAAGGATAAGCAAATGTCCTGGAAAGAAAATGATATCATTATTTGTATCAAATCCTAGCCAGAAAGTAGTTTGGCATACTGAACATGTTTTTGTGTTTGTACAGTGTGTTTTGATGTTTATAATCAGTTGATTATAAATAAACCCAAGGTGTAAACATCCCTGCCACACTATGTAGGCCATCCTCTTGCCACACACAAGTTATCCAATAGCCTTTGAGCCAGGGGAGTAAACTAGCAGCCATTTTACTGTGCTATAGGTTTATAATTCCTTTGCACAGACTGACCGAAACATGCCAAGTCAAGCCCCGCCCCAGCTGCTAATATGTATCAAAACCTGACCCCACCATCACATGTGTAGGAAGTGCCGCATCACAGCTCTGCAATATCAATTACTGTGGCTGGTACGGCTTAAAGCAGGGGTAGACAAGTAAGTTTGGCCGTGGGCCAATTTTTTGCTGAGCCGCAAGATGGCGGGCCAGAACATAATCAAAGCCTAATTCAAGGAATTAATTTTGGTAAGAGGGCGCAGCGCCCCTGTTCCCCGGTTCAGAAAAAACTCTGATATCGCTATAAGCCTCCCCATCAACACTCTGATGTGCAGTCAGATCCGCTGATTGGTTCACTGATGATATAGGCGCCCAATCCAGAGCCTCTGGCTAGACCCGCCCAAAGGGAGGCTCGTCCTCTCTAGCCCCATTTCAGTCCCAAAGCCAGGGCTATTTTCTGTATTTTAACAGACTTATCTTTTAAATTGAGGTGTATTTATTGTTCTCTTCAAAGTGTATTTTTCTCTGAAATTGTAGGGAGGATGGTCCTCCCTTTCCTCAATGGACGAGCCTCCACTGAGTAAAGTAGAGTTATTAACTAGCAGTGTTATTTAACATACTTTTATTCTGATAAGTATTGTCAAGTTCTCTGGGTTTTTGGCATTTATTTGAGTGTTTGCCCACATTTGAGAGGCTTGAGGGACAACTGGAATCCTTTTTCCTTTTCTTTATTTCAACTTTTCAAGGACACATTAGGATTCTTTCAGGTTGAAAACCTTTAAAAAATACCAAAGGACAAAATAAATCAATTACAGCAGTTTTGCTTTGCAATTTCATATATTATAAACTAAATTAATCAGTAACCAAGTATTTTACTCAAACTCAATGTATTTAATAGTTAAATAAGTACTTTAATTGACCTGGTTCCCCCCAACCACACATTTGCCATATGTGACCCGCTCTATCGAAATCAGTCGAAAGTCGCAACGGCTCATTTCAAAATAAACGTGGATTTGCGTAAAAAAATAGTTTTTCGGGGATCGGGTGTTTTGTTTGATTTTAAATAAACAAAGTCTTGGCTTTCAGAATATGACATTTTTATTTCCAAAATCACCCGATAAATACATGTTTGAACTAAACTTGTAAAGGGAAGATGACAGCTCTCCCTCGCCACTCTGCTCTTCCACAGCGCCGCTTCCCCTCCCTCCACTGACATTATGAATGTAAGCGGATATGTCGGGACAGAATTTATTTTACCTGACAAATTTGAAACTTACCGGTCATGTTTCAATAATAATAATAAGAATGGTGTAGCAGAGTTTCCGTTAGCAGGTAATCACCGGACTAGGACCGGATATGCTGATGTTTAAAACTCAGTTAATGGGGCTCATTTTTATATTTCTTCAGTTTATAATCGTTACAGATCAAAACATTCAGATTAATTTTTCAATAAATGATTCCACAAACAACATAATTATTACATTCAAACAAACTACTTGTAGTAGATGAAGTACATTATTCAAAAGTTTACATTAACTTTGAATAATAACACGGGAGAAACGGATGCTCTCTTTTCCCCTCTCCCTCCCTCTCTCTCCTCCTGACAGCCCGTCAGTTTCTCATGCAGCTCGCTAAACAGTGGGCGGGGCTTCAGGTGACCATGCAGAGCTGCGTGTCTCCGTCAGACTCAGCAGCTGATCTGATCTCTCTCGCGTGTCTGGTTATACTTCACTCGCGTTTATGACCATATCGATCAGATCCAGCTCTCCTGATCGGCCTTTATAGAGAGCACTGATCAAACTATTAAGAGACCGGCGGCCGATAATGACCGGCAGCTAACGGAAACCTTGATGTGCGACTGTCGGTCCTATGTTGTAAAAAAAAAAAAAAAAAAATCTAAATAATATTTTATTTTTGATTCTCACAATTACGGGCCAAATATTATTGCTGGCGGGCCAACAATGGCCCGCGGGCCGCCTGTTGCCGACCCATGGCTTAAAGGATGCCTGGGGCTTACACACCAAGTGCTGAGATCCATTATGCTTTAATGGCTTTTCTCTGTTACCGGCAGCTATGCACCATGTGGTTATGAAAGTTAAGAAAAACACACCAAGAAATCCCCAAATAAACCATACTTTTGAAGGACTTGGGAGATTGCAAGAAGCACAAGAAGATCAATCAAGCACAGCACTTGTGACTTAACACAGCAGGAAAATGAAAAGCAGTGAGTGCACATTAGCCAGCTGCTATTTTAGACTGAAAACAAAAAAAGGTCTGAGCACAAGAAATCTAGTAGATGTATTTCAATATCTTCCTTTAGTTTTTTCGAGCTGTCACAATGCAAATCAAGGTCAGATGTATTAATAATTTTTTTTAAATGGTTTCATGCTTAAACTGGGAAGGCATCAAACTGACAAGCTGAAACTCAGTCTTCACAACCCTAACCGTTTAAATATTAGATGAAAATGTAGCTATTAGCACTTAGTATTAGCATGCTTCTGTTGCTTTTGGACCCAGTTTGGGAGCTGGACAAGTTTAATACCTTGTATTCTTCTTTCATCACCTGTTCAATGAGCTCGGATTTCATTGGCGGTTTGGAGTACAGGCCTGAGAGCAGTCCATGTCCCAGTTTAGCCCTGCAGACCAAAACAAAAGGCATGACAACATGTAGTCGACCTCTTAGTTTAGTTAAGGTGTCTAAATGAAGACTCCGAGGGCACATGAGTCTTTATAAGGCAGATTAAAATAATTTGAAAAACACTTCAGGTATAATACCTGGCGCCTCTTTTCACCAAGCAGGAGCTAACTTGTTAACCTCAGCTTTTCGGTCTCAAAAAGCTGACTCCTCTTCCTGTTTTACAGTCTTTCTGAATGCTAACATCAGCCTATTATTAATCTTTTACATAATAGAATAAAGGATTTATTTATTTATAAAACAGCATATATTGTTCATAGATACAGCATGTATATGCTTTTATCACATATACTTTTTATTTAAAAATGGACCTGCTGATGGAAACTAGCCATTTAGCCAACTCTTGCACATTTACATTTGTTAAAATGTGAAGAAATGTACATTAACAATTAACAATAAAAATATTTCATTAAAATGTTTAAATTATAACATCAATCTTTGTTCCTGGCGGTCTATAACGAAACATTATGTTTAATGCATTATAATGAACATTACCAACCTTTAAAATCTTATATTAAAATGAATGTAAGTCTTATGTTGTTTAATACATATTAAGAAGTATGAAAGCCGGAAATATATCAAGAAGTACATTTACATTCTTCTTATTTCTTCTTGACTGACTGAGATTAAAAACTCCTTTTCTATCTTATATCTGGTCAAGTTTGCCACTTTTTGCAATCATTATATATAAATATTGTGAACTATTACAGGAAAGTAAATTGGGTGTAGCTTCAATGAAAACAATTGTTATTTGCCAAATTAGGATGATTATATTATATATAGATAGATCTTTAATTTTGTCATTGTACAGGTACAACGAAATTACAATAAACTCAAGGTGCCAACACGCAACAACAAAACAATATAAAAACAACAAGACACTATAAAAACAATAAAAACAATAAATGGGACTTAAAAAAGACATGATAGGGATATCAGATGCAATTTCCATAATTATAGCTACATAGTAAGGCTATCAATGCAGTATTGCAAGTCTTCCCATTTCATACGCATCTGAAGAGACTTTTCTTAAACTCTTTCAGTACATTCTTGTTTGTGCACAGTTGTCTCATCTGTATTAAAAGTACAGGCTACATGCCAGTTTATAAATATAATAAGGATGATTTTACCTTTCCAAGCAACAGGAAGATTTAATAAACACTCTCCTTCAGTGCTTTCAGTAGGAGGGAATATATAATAAATCTGTCTACCTATAAGGAGACAGATTTTCTTTCTGAATGACCTGATTCCTGCTGAGTGGCTATTGAATATAAACAGCGACGGGTATAAACATGTTTATCTGGCAGTGTGGATCAGATAATGAGATGTGTGTTGCTTCACAAATCTGATATCTATCGCATGCAAAGCCAAGACTCTGCTTACCTATCTTGACCACAGCACCTGACTGACCTCTTGCAACACACTGGCTGTAAGTTTGTTACTGATGAGAACACCTCAGCCTTTTTTCCATCACACAGAAGCAGCATTAAGCAAACATCTTCCTTTGTTTTGTGTATTTCAACACTGCATAGAGGAGTCACTTACATTTGTGTGGCGAAGTCCTGGCTGGGGTCGAGGGGTGAATAGTCAAATATCCTCTGGAGATTACCCACATACCTAAAGATAAAAACACATGTCACACGCTCACCTCAGATGGAGCACATGGGACTCAGACCATTGTTAACAGGCTGATGTAGCACTGAGAAACACCTTGTGCATATGGCCATATTAGTTACTCAAATAATCAAAGTAGTTTCAAGACAATTATTACTCTGCAGTTACCTATAGATTTCCATCAATAATTACGAAAATGTGAATTGACAGACTAAGAAACACTCTACATAAACCTTGAAGTTACTAAATTGCCAAAACAAAAATTGCAAAAAGTACTATGATGACGGGTCATATTGGGATGTCCTTAATATCCATATGTATGTTTTAAATTACAACTGCATTTTCACTTATTGATTTTGTCCGTAGATTGATATACTCTATACATTCAAAAAAGGAGCATGATGACCAGAGAATCTGCCGTTAGGCCCAAAAAATGTATATGGCCAATTGTCGGGTTTCTTAGGTTGTTAGAAAATCACTTATCAAAAGAGACATTGAACATGCTGTTAAACCTGCCAATTAACCTAATATCTGCAATAATACTTTAATTTAGTAGCTTTGTGAATTGTTATTAGTTGTTATTTTCTATTTATATGCAGCGTTTATGTCAGGGTTGTCAAACCTATGGCCCTAGGGCCAGAACACGCTAGCCAGGGACCAATCTTTACTTTATACACATACAGTATGTGACACAACACTCTCACGGCTTGAGTTCACAGAGGAGCCGCTAGTGGGACATTTCTTGTGGGCACAGCCACAGAGTATCCAATTTTTGTTTAAAAAAATGAACTGGTTCCTATTTCTTCACATGGTTTAATGGGAAGCCAGTGGGCTGGGTGTGTTCACAGCACCTTTCAAGGAATATAATATGTGATGCCACTTTTAGAGTCATCATGGCAAAAATACAAGAACTTGCAAGGAAGACGGAAAACAGAGCAGATGAATGACCTGATGGCGTGTTTAAAGAAACAGCTGTATATTTTTAGTGGTAGCCAAAAGATCAGCGGACAGACATCTCCGGCTGTTCATCAGCTGTTTTATAAATGGGGTGCTTTCTTATTATGATTGTCTTTATATTTAATGAAAAGTAAAACATGATAAATGTGTTTGAGAGCTGATTTAGAGCATATTTTCTCTCCCTATTATAGTTTTAATACAGTATTCATGGCTGTGTATAGTAAATAAATAAATATAATATAAGAGCATGTTGTGTTCGCCTTTGATATTGTGAATTAATATATACAGTATATAAATAATGTAAACAAAAAAGTCTACACCTAAATTAAGTAGATGATAAATTCATTTGAAGTATTCTAATCCTACAAAATGAATATCATGTTTTCCTTTAAGTTAAGTCGTCACAGTGTACTCACATCCTCTGGAAGTCTGGGATGCTGAACAGGACCTGGATCACCGTGCCGACGTAGCAGCTGTTGCCCAGGTTTTTGATGCCAGTGTAGCCAGATCCAAACACCGCCTTCAGCTTCATGCCCGACTCCTGGATCACCTCCCATTCACTGACCCGCGGCCGGGAGTTATTCTCTGTGTGGTGACCGTTCTCTGTCTGCAGGGACAAAGAGAGAGTGAGTGAAACCTCTCACCTTTTGGTTTTAGTTTTGACTGTTCAGAACACGTACTTTTGTCTGCATCTGTAGCATGTCTATTCCAAAGTGTGACAAGTGGTCTGATATGTGGGGGTCCAAAACAGCTTCCTCCTCCTCAAACGAGTACACATCTGAAACCAAATCAGTAAAGTTAGTAAAAAAAGATCCTATTTGTCTCATGTTGATGATTTGTGATCAGATCTTTGGTCAGGATGCTGCAAAATCAAACTAATGAAAATACAGTTATGGATGCCTGGAGTACATCTTCAAATCACCATCAATACAGTAAAATACACAATATGAGCTACTGTACTGTATTGATGCTTTTTTTATCCTCAAGGTGTGTATTTTGGTGTGATATCATACAAAACTTTTCTTTGTATTAACTAAACGTAAAGCATGTAAAAGGGCACTGTCTAACACCATGTAATAACTTGCAGTAACTGTGATAAACATAATAATTCTGCAGTTTAGATAATCATGTCACGTGACAGACCTGCTCCATCTGGTGTGATGGTGTCCATTTTGACAGCTAGCGGGTATTTGGTCTCTTTGTAGTGCTCCAGAGCGTGGCCGTTTCCCCCGCTCCCATCAAAGAACCACTTCCCACAGAGCACTGTTCCATCTGTCAGGTTCAACCACAGGTTCTCCCTCATCTCACACTTCTGACACTTCCAGCCGCTGGGGGGGGAAACACAGAAACTCTTGTTACCTTTGTGTTATTGTTTTTTGTTTTTTATCCTGCAGTCAAATAAAGAGTCTCACAAGAGTGATCAGATTGAAAAATGTTTTGCCCAAACAAGGCAAACAGCAAAAGAAAAAAGAATACCTGCACACATTTTACTATATACATTTACGCTATATGTCACTGTCCACCGAAACCGCCCGCTTCAAAAACAGCTTCTTCCCCTTTGCAATATGAACACTAAATGGACTCTAAATAACCCCAATGAACAATAACAATCCACCACACCTTGAACTTTATGTTATGATATGTCTTTGCCCTGTGCTGTGTGTTGTACTTTTTATTGTCTGTTTATTGTATGTTGAATTGTATGGAACAAGCTGTAATACTCTGCACTGAACACGAATTCCACCAGCCTGGCTGTGTGGTCATTAAAGATTCTAATCTAATATTTTTTATTATTTCTAACATTTTTCTAGTTCTCTACCTGTGTTTTTAATTCTTGTTTTACTTTTAAGTATGCACAACGACACCAAGTCAAATTCCTCGTACGTGTAAACCTACCTGGTAATAAACCGATTCTGATTCAAATGCAAACATTTCTGTCTTCCCAGGAGTGTAAGGCCAACTGTTTTAATGGTACAGTGGTGTATACTGTAAGTGTAGCCGACCTACCTGGGTGGGATCCTGACCCCATTGTCCAGCTGTCTGAGGCTCCTGGCATGTCTGGACACCTGGATCTCCTCATCCCAGGATTCAGGCTCCTGCTTCTTGTAAGCTGATGGTGCATTGAGCACTGCGTCGCAGGCGATGGTGACCTGAACGTCACAGGAAACAGCAGAGACAGAATGAATTTCTGGAAGTGTGTGATGAAAATATATCAACCTTTTAAGTTTTAATACTACGACAATAGTGGACATGCGAAATCTTTGCAAGACATTTTGAAGATGTGCCACATGAATGCAATTATCAAGTGTGGGAAATCAGTTTTAGTGCAGAAACAAACCAAGCAACAAGGATAGTAAAAATACTGATGCATGCGTGAAATAAAGACAAGCAAAATGAAACCCCATGACATGCCAACATCAACCATCATCCAATGTCAAAGCTCAAAATCATGCCAAAATATGTTCAGCACTTGCATCCAGTGGTTCCCCAGAATCTTTTCTTGGCAAAACCTATCCATTTGACACTTTTTGATGAACTAACAGCAACCAGAGGACAGGAATATATTCTTAAATGCAATGTTTTAAATGTGTGACCACGAAAACTCTCACTACAACCTCAACAAATAAATGGATATAGGCTTGGCCTGCTTCAGGGGAACCACTGAGTGCATCCTCACCATCGTCATGCATGAAAACACACGACAACCCGTGCAGCACCGACTCACTGACCAGAGCGGGCAACTCCTCAATATTTGGTAAGGGGATCTCGAAGTGGTCTGGAAAAATGACAAGTTTGGCCTCGTCTTCATATTCAAAGTCTTCTCCGTTAAAATCACGGTTTAGCTCTAAATCTACAGGGGAGGAAGTAAACATTGACATTACTTAATTGTTATTTTTATGTCATGCTCTTTTCTTTTTTGCTGCAGGGTCTCTTTTTTATTCCTTCAGTCAATATAATAATTGTCTTAATATGTCGTGAAAACAGATGAATCCTTGAACAACAAAAACCACCAATGGCCCCTTGGATGATTCAATACATAGCTGATGACTCTTTTGCTCATACATAATTCAAGTAGGCGATTTTTAGCCCTTTATTACACACCCTTATCGCCAGCTATTTATAAAGGTATTCAGGGATATTGAGGATGGGTCAATTCAAATCTCTGACATTACTCTGTGCAATTTACCCTGTGTTTAAATCTGATAAGTATTGTGTTCAACTAATCATTTGGGCTTTCAAATGTCAGAAAACAGAGAAAATGTTCATTAGACTTCCAAAAGCCTAATATGATATATGACACATGACTTTTGTCCGACCAAATGTCTTAAACCCAAAGACATTTTGAAATGTCTATCTGAAATGGAAATATATTTTTAATTGAGTTGGTGTTCCCCTTTAAATCACTCTCCAAACATAGTTCACCATATCAGCCTAAAGTCATGATATGACTCATGAGAAACAGGATCATAGGTTATCTCTGACACTGTTATTGTGGCCACCGGATTCATGTTAACGTCTGACGCTATCAGCTACATTAGATCACTGGACTGGTATGGAGATGACAGCGAACACATACATGCCCGCTGTCACATTAAACATCCAAAATGGACGCCAGAAGGAATCATACGTTGAGATCCTGACACATTTTGATCAGACTTTGGCTAGGGGGTTATTATAAACAGTAGTCAACGAAAGACAATAAATATTAAAGTCTATTAAACTTTTGATGATGATAAATCATGAACATCAATTACAGTGAGGGTGAGTGGAAGGAATTCCTCCCCCGCCAGGCGAGCAGTGAGGGAGGGGAGCGAGAGACACCTGGTCGTGTCTGAGCCACGTCACAGCTCCAGTGGAAGTGTGTCAGAGGGTTGACAGGTGGTGGCAGCTGAGAGGCCGACAACCAACCAGCCCCTCCCCACGTCAGGGAGGAGGGCTTTGATTTAGCACAGTTACCAACCACAAATACAAATAAATGGGCTATATTTAGAGCACATGAGGAGGAGGAGGAGGAGGAGGAGGAGGAGGAGAGCTCTCATCATGAAGAAATATCTGACGCTTTGGGTAAAGGCCGGCCGGAGGGGCAGCTGGCAGGTCAGCACAGTGTAACAAACAATAACAGCAGCTTGTAAAGGAGGGGGGTCTCTGAGCGGAGAGAGGCGTTTCTGACCACACCAATCACATTTACTCTAATATTAAAACACCAGGTCTAATGAAGGCCATAATTGGAGGTGGACATTGACTGAGTATATTAATTTCAAGGTTCATACTTTTAAAATGTTGAAGTACTTTTCAGTTAATTCTTAGTTGTATGCTTCTACATAAAATTTCTTGATATAAATGGTACTTTTTACTACATTTTAAGTTTACTTTTCAGGTTTTACTTGTTTTTTTGTATCTATATAAAATGATGCATTAAACTAATCAAACGGCTTGTGGACACAGTGTCTGCGGTTGGGCCCTTGACACATTTCAGATGTATGTTGTCCCACCAAAACTTCTCAAATGGCTTGATTAAATTAACTTTTCAAAAGGCCCAAAGACATAAAAGTCTTCAATATTTCCCAGCAATAATTAGATAATGTGTTTTTAAGGAACATTTTGAGTAACATCATTTCACATCTTCTTTTCTTGGGCTCCATCATTTCCATGCCCAGTCAGTTTAATCTAACGGTTCCATCAATCTTTTAATCTAAGTAGTTCAAACTAGCTCCAGCTACAACAGTATAATGCATGTACACATCAATGCATCAGTGTAAAAGTCAAATCATTTCATATATAATAATATATCAGTCACAGGTGACATTTATCAGTATGACAAAGTCTAAATATGTAATGTTAATACTTCTGTGTTTCATTTTCACATGAGTTTTAACTTGATTCAATATTTCACATAACGGATTTGATACTTTTACTTAAATACAGGATCTGAGCACATTTCAAAACACTGCCTTGTACTCACCTAGAAACACTTTTCCATTCTTTCGTCTGGGGATGGCGCCTCCTGCAGCTCCTGTATTTCTCTGTGGGAAAACAGGAAGGAAGAGGTTATATTGGCTCAAAGAAGCTCTCATCCCATTAAAAGCACATTGTAATACCTCTGATGAGTCTCTTTGTAAAATACTGGAAAAAGCTTTGTATGCATGTCTGAGACAGATGGCTGTCATTTTGTTAGAAATAGGCACTGGATGCTCCAGTTGTCAGGTCTTGTTACAGGGACAGGGGGAAACCCCTTCCAGGGCACAGACACCATTAATGTCATGTGTTTTGGGCCTTTCTCTGCCTGTAGAGTATGTCTAAATGTTCCCTTTTCTCAAACAGACACATGTAGATAAACATTTGTAGTCTGCCAACCACATATCTAGCCCTGATGCAATCATCAAAACAAAAAACTCTTTGTCAGTGAAATCTGCCAATTAAATGGCTATTAGCAAAACATCCCAGTGTTCCCGACTGGTTTAATATGAATCCCATCAGGAGCCGGCTTCCTGTTCACTCTGCAGCGAGGAGCCGTCAGACAGAAAAGACAGAGAATGCTGACACACTCGAGGCCAAGTGGACTCATGGGAAAAAAACAGCAGACACAGGAGCCTGCAGAATGTGAGCAGCTGTTTTCAGGCCAGATCCAGGCATGGAAATAGCAACTCTTTACAAAGCAGAGCTTATCTGAGGGCAATTAGAACCAGGGAGAAAACAAGGCAGCAGCCAAGGCTTTTTTTGTTTACCATCAACAAAACGTAGGGATTGTTTGTGATGTTGTTCCACAAAGAAAAAGCTAAATTGCCTAGTGATTTATACATAAACCCAAATAACAGAAACATATCATGCAATCTAATGTAACACTGCCACAAACTTCAAAAGTTATTAAAGAGTTGATTCAATCGTTTCTGGCTCAGTCTCAACAAAACATTTTAAATATTTGAAAATATTGGTTGCAGGGTTATAGTTTTGGATTACATTATATCTTTAGATGTTTCTTTGTCTTCCATGTATAGTTATATAAACATATTTTGTTACATATCATTTTGTGATGCAGTCAGTGACCAGTGCCATTACTTGAATTTTAGAAGCAACTTTTCAGAAACTTTGATAAAGTGGTAAAACTCTATCTCAAAAATGTATAATTTCAAAACATTTCCTTGATAGTCTTTATAGACGTTTTATGGAAAGCACTATCTAAATTGGTACTATTAACAGGGAAAAAGGAACTTCAAAATCTAACACTCCATTTAAACCCAAGCAAATATTCATTCACTGTTTGTTTATCATTTGAAACTTAAGTCTCTATACACAGTCACTGGAACTGTATGCTTGCCTTCAAAACAAATCATGTTTTTGCATGTTAAGCTGACCCGCTGCAAACTAACTATATGACACTCTATTATTTAATGGAAGTGTACTAAATGTTAACATCTCTAATTTAATAGTATTTATATTATAAAGAAACGAGGGAACTTAAAATAAAGTGCTACCAACAGAACAGACAAAGCGATTCACTGAATGCAAAACAAAGCGCTAAAAACCCTCAGTCATGTTTCAGTCTGAGGGTTATCACGCATGCTAAAACAGAGTTTATATATTCCTCTTTCTTTAATTAAACGTTGATGACCAAGCAATCGAGCTCCAAGAATATGCACTCGTGTAATTTAATCACTGATGTTTAAAATAACAGCATCGTGGTATCAGCAAACCAGGACACACAGTGTACCTTTTTATCTAAAGCACCGTTCAGTACTGATTGAGTTTTAAGCAAAGACATTTATTATTTTCATTTAACAATGTACAATATTGAGTCAACAATTATAACTTTTATGAAGGGTTGAGGATATTACTATATTAGTATTGATTATAATTCAAAATACATTAGGAAACATTAGTAGGGTGTTAACCATTTATCACATTTTTTAACAGTATACTGCTTCTTAAGGCTCATTTATTTGTAATATTATTATTTTATTTGATTATTATTATTATTTAAATATGGGTTAAAGTTTAACCATTTGTCCAATTCTACCATACACCTTTTCCCATGTGTTGTGAGACTCTCAAAGAGTATTAGATATGTGTGCAATACCAAGTTTGAATTTAATCAGTTTACCAAAATGTATTTCTAATGTAAGTGTAATTGAGATCTAGCTGGTCACAAATCTGCATCAAGATTTCAAAATGTTCACATTTAAGTTGATGTCTTTCATTTGCTTTTCTGTATACTGGTTTTATCAATTGCAAAACCATTTTGAAATGTGCTTTTTAAAAGCCATGTGTAAATAAAGATTATTATTCTCATTCTTAACAACAAGTGCCAGTAAAAAATCAGTTCCAAATAAACACACAGGGCCGGGGTAAAACGTACCTCTTTGACGTGTCGTTTGAGGTGCATGTAAACGCTCTGTCCTGTTTTGCGATAATGTCTCTCCACATGTTCTCGTCCAAAGCCGAGGAATGTGTTCATACACACATACAGGCCTCCCTCTGACTCCTGCAGACCAAAACAAACAGTAACAATGAGCAGCAGCACGGGGTGGAGCACCATCAACACAGCTCATTTATCACATGGAAAACAGAAATGCAGAAAGTTCTATTCTACCATATAGTAAAATAAGACTTCTATCTTTATATTGCAGTAGCCAGAAAGCAGCTTTATTCTACTTGTATATAAATATATATCCGCACATATATTCTATTTTGTATTGCCTTGTCTGACACACAGAAGAATACTTCAAATATTTTACAGGGAAAATAGGGTAAATATTATTATTTCAGCTAAAGCAAAGATTGCTCAACGTTAAGGCTACATTTTAATAGGGATTTTGATACTTTGGCCACATATCTGGCACTAGTTACAAAATTGTAGCACAAGATGTAAAGAGTATATTTAAGAGATGTGTGACAATGATTCTGCAAACACACAGTCAAAAAGCCTTTCTATTTTTGCATGTTGTCAAACAGCAAAAAATTGGTTTCAGCATTCTTACACAGAAAAAAAAGTTGTACTCAAGAAAATGCCTGCTGCTTATTAGCCCGTTTTGTTTTAATGCTGTAAATAAAAAGAATCTCCACCATTTTAAAGAATATTTCTAGCCGGACAATATCTCAAGATTGTGATATCTTGTTACATACAAGCAATGCGATATGTGAATGTTGCTGTTACTGTTGTTTTAACTCAGGAATGTGCATCTTACACACAGCTACACAATTATGAATTTAATGTAGCTCAATCTAAGTTCAAGTATTCCTCTTTGCTTTTGAGGCACCGGGGTACTGCAGGTTTAAAAACACAGTAACCTTATTCCTCAAAGAACTGCTGAGTCCATGAAGACTCAAGCCCACACATGTCTCATCTTAGATTGACTTACAGTATCTGAAACTTGTTACAGGATACAAAAGGTATGATTATTTCATCTGCATGTGACTAGTGGCTCACATTTAAAGTGTTTGAAAATGCAGGATGGGGTTTTATTGTTACGGGAAAGAAACATCCTGCGGTATTTTCACACATGGACAGTCAGAGACAAGATACTTGAAGAATACCATCTCAAAACTAACCTAAATCTGCAATCAGTGTGGGCCGTATAAACCCCTGTGATAAACCTTTAAGTGGCCCAGAGTGACATATGAGCTTCAACAGCACTAGGATAAAAATAAACCGACCCTCAGCCAACATGATGAACTCCAGACAGCTGAGTCACCTTTAAAAACGGTTTCAGAAAGTCGAGAAAGTAGGTTTTTATGCTGTATGTAGAAGAATCAAAAACTCTGACTGTCTGTCAGTCTGTCGACAAATTAGTCTTTACAACTTAAAGGGAAGGTCATACAATCTATGTATTCTCACAGATCAAACGTTTTTTAAACTATATAAATCAAAATATTGATATTTGCAGCCTTATCGCTATTTTCTCATACACAAAAAAAACAGAAAATGAAAAAAATATTGAAAACTTTTGGATCAAAACTTTATAGTGACACATGGTGTTACAACAACGTAAAAAATACTGTAGGCTACCACTTCTACTATGAAGGCCACTAAAACTCATTATTGAGTTATAGTCAAGTAAGGATAACAAAAACTTTCATGGATAGCATGCATTTTAGATAATTAATTGTACAACCATGCACTATTGATGAGAAATGTAACTTTACATCACAACATAAACTAGCTTTAATAGGCCACTAAAGGCTAACTCGCACAATTCATATTTTAAAAATCCCTATAACATATTCTCAGTTACAACGAGCATAATGTAAATATTTTCCTGAGATTACAAACTTCCAGTTAAGCACCACCGAGTCAACTTTAGAGGCCTTATAAATTACAAAACAACATACATGTGGCTATAAACTCACACACACTAGCTTCACCCTGACAGGGCAGCTAACACTTCATTTAATTAGTTCAAGGCTACACGCAGGTGTGTTAGCCTGTGTGTTTTAATGTGGCCTGAACTGCACAAAGGGAAGCACCTCCATCCCTCTCCTGAGATGTAAACAACATGTAATTATTTATTTTTCTCCCAAGTTCAGGGGGAATGTAGTCATAGAGACACATAAACACACATTACATTAAATGCGACTGTCAGCCCGCGTCACCCTCCACGGACAACACGCTCCTGTCTCGGCGTGTTTGTGCGGACACTTACGGGAGAGTCGAAGGAGAAGGCGCACTCGCTCTTGAAAACCCTGTCCCCGGTCCTGGGCACTCTGATGGTGGGCATGTATGGGACCAGCAGCTCTCCGAGGTCTGCAGCCATCTTCGCATTCCTGCTTCTCGCACCACAGTGCTGCGGAGCCCCCGGAGCAGAGTGTCAAAGGAGAGGATGCTATTTTTAAATCCCTCCGTCTCTACATTCCTCCAGCCAGGGGGATGTGACGCTGAAAGACATACAAATAAAATGACAGAGGGGTGGAGGCTGGTCTGCTACACCGGCAGCAACGCTCGAAGCATGGAGGCTAATGTTGTCGTTATTGGTTGTTTTCCTTTTATTCCACCATGCAGAAATCTTAGACCTGCGAAGACATGACATTGCTTCTGTTGACTGTGGTGACGCTTTGTACACGGGATGTTTTACCGGAGGGGCCCCTCCCACCTCAGAGGATGATTCATAAAGCCACCCACACTTACTAAAGCGTTTCCCCTCCAGGATCCAGGAGAAGCATAAATATGAAGTGCACTTTGGTTTAATAAATACCACTCGCAGTAGCCTACCCTAAAAGCACAATAAGGGGCTCTGACACTATGTATTAGGCGGGCTACATTTAAAAAATACATTCAATTTGATTTCTCAGTAGCCTTTTTCGCTCATAATAAATTGTAGTCGCATCAAAAATATATTCAGCAAATAGGTTACATGAGTGCATCTTATACATACAAATGTTCTTTGTCAGTTACAAACAATCATGTCTGAACAGCTCCGCCACCAGGTGGACTCTCTCCTCTATTGCAAAAAAAAGAAACAATATATTTTCCAAAACCGTATCCCGTTGCCTACAGTGAGTGTGTCCTTGAGAGACTTGTGTTGCCTGCCAACTTCCTTGTGGATCACACGTGATGTTAAAATGCTATGTATCCATTTGTGCACAGTACAGATTAACAGGGCTATATATGAATTAGAAATGCAACCTATCTAGGACACCTCCATAAAGTTAAATGTCATGTGTGAACTTGTACGATATATATATGTTATACATTAATTCATTTGCAGTCCTCATCCCTTAGGATGCTTAGGTTGAATAAACAAATGGATGAAATTAATATAAAAATGATCTTTGACCGAGATGAAGCACCAAGAGACAAGGAGATGACATTCAGATTTCACAAAATAAATAACTTGCCTCCCTGCTCAGCAATGTAACCTTATTCACAACGATTTAAAGGAATTCCTTTATGATTTAAAGGAATACTGCAGCCTCAATATGACTATTTGTTATAAATCACTCACAGAGTTACCTTAAAATGTTGAAGAAAACTTGCTAAAACCTTACGGTCAACATTAAAAGTCTCAAGATTGCACTACTCGTCTGTTTTAAGTGGTAAGGTTTTAATCTCAAGGTAAAACGTTTCGTTTGTAGAATGGAGCCAAAAAGACACTGTAAAACAAAAAATATTGGGAGTCGATATAGATACTTTATTTACGTGAGAAGGGAAAAAATGTACAAACAGTGAGACTGATCGGCAGAATGTACTGATAGATTAATTGTCAGGTGTTGACTTGTGGCCGTAGTCAATTAAATCCTTCTCGGGGGTGTTGGTTTGAAACCAGGGGCCGTCTCCCTTCATCCTCATCCGTCGACTCACCTCCAACTGGGTCAGTCTGTTGACAACAAACACGCAGGGAATTAATGAAATCATCATTCATAGATAACAGAAAAGAGCAAGGTGTGATTCCCAGAATAGTGCTACAAGTCCCAAAGCCATGAAAAATATAATTGTAGAAACAAAACTTGTGAACTGTATAGAGTCCTAATGAGCATTAAAATAAATTGTTGGTGTGTAACAATGAATACATTCAAGTTTGACAAGATACATTTTAAATTATATTTAATACATTCATAAATTGATGACTATACAAATGGCTATGATATAAATGTATCGACATACTGAGTGCAAAGTAGAGCAGCTGACAAACAAGAATCCCTTTTAACAAAAGGAAACCTTTTGTGATCGGACAAACTGTCACACTGCTCCCTGGATGCCTCAGTGCGTCTGGACACTTGTTACAATAATAGCCATTCAGAAAACAAAGATATTATATAGATATTTCATTAAATGTTATCAACATGTAGAAAAATGTTGCTCATACGTTTTTAATGAGGGAATCTGAAACACTCAAAGGAAAAATGCATTATAGCATTACCACCTAACTTCTGCAAGCTATAAGCAGTAGTTGCACTAAATACAACATAAGGACATTTTCACTCTGACCTTCACAAAGGAGAAGTAACGAAATAACACAGCAGCACTCAAATTCACCTCAAGTCGGACTTTTCTTTCTCGTTATGGATTACAGCCATCATCTTCTCATAGTCCTTCACTGGAGAGTCAAACAACGTCCGTGCGATCCACCTGGTGATGGGGTGCTGCAAGACAGAATGCAAAACGATTTTCAATGACTACTTCTATATTACATCAAATAAACAATAACAGATTTTGCAGCTGAATTGAAAATGATGATTGATGACTTTATAAAGTAGATTTAGTGCAAGTGACGATATATGATTTTATCCTTTTACTTTTCTCTCAATATTACCACATGAATGATAGGATAATTGTGCATATGCTGCTCTCTGAAATATATACAAGTATAAAACTCTGTTTAGATAATAAAAGCACAAAATATTTGGTATGATATTACTCATTAAGCATTCACCAAAGGCCAACTCATCTTATAGGCTTTGTAATTTAAAAAGGCATATAGGTAATGACTTCTATTTCCAAATGTAAACCATGCTTGAGCCCATTGTTCCCTTCCAAGGGTCCAGATCAGTGACACAAAAAGCCTCCTGAAAGTGTGTATGAGATAAGCTGCTAGTTAAGACTTACCTTGTGGTACTCCCAGTACTCAGGTTCGTAGCCCTCAGGAGTTTCAACCAGCTCTGCCTGACCTTTACAACACAATCAAACTCAAATTTAAATACAAAGTAACATGTATCTACATTTTTTTAGTGACAAATCCATATCTTTAAATTGAAGAAGATACACCTGAAACTTGAAGATATACAGTATATTCCTACTTACCAATGAAGACATTCACACTAGTAATAATGATAGCCACAGGAATGCCAGTCAGCAGAAGGTAATATCTCTGAGAGGGGAAAAGAAGATAAAAGTAAATACAGAAAATAGTCCAATGTTCAGCATGACATTGGATCAAGGTCACGGCTACAGCTGTCACAAAGCCAACAGGTCAGCAATAATTATTTAGATGCAAACTAGTTGACATTGTATGCATTGCTTTTCATTATATTACACTTTTATATCATAGAAACTACCAGCACAGGAGTAATTGTTAGATTCGAAATACTGTCCACTCTGGGTTTGATAATTGCATGGCTGGATATCTATTTACATCATGTAACGTTCAAATTGTAAGTGTGGAAGCTTTTTCTATTGCCGAACCAATATGCAAATATTTTTTGGATAAATAAAAAAAATAAATGTGACATTGAGAATGATCAAACAACTCCGGTTATTGACATAAATGTTATGCTGGATTATCAGTAATCATTTCAAAGTTTCACAGAGACATTAGGCGCTTTCACACCGCAGTACTTTGCCCACAAAGGTTCATCAGAACTTAGTTCATGAGAACTCTTTAGTTCTCATGAACTAAGTACAGATCGCGTTCACACCGGAATAAGTCCCTGTGGGAGGATTAGGCAAATGAAGCCGCTGACGTCACTTCTTCTTCTTCTGCTTTGGGTTTACTGGCAGGCCTCAAACAACTTCACGCGTATATTGCCACCCGAAGTCCCCGGCCGGAAGTACCCGGAGTTGGGGACTGGCTTCAGTAGAAGCTGCTGAGTTTTACGGGGCGTGGTTTGCATTCCGCCCCGCCAATCAGAAATGGGAACCTTTTTCTCCCACGAAAGTACTTGCTCTCTAGAAGAGGGTAAAAAGGTTCTCATGAACTAATTTTAGTTCCGGCTCTTTTTGGTGTGAACGCGACATTTCGGAACTATATCAGAACTAAAGTGGGAAAAGTACTGCGGTGTGAACACGCCTATTGGATTAACCTTCATCAGCGTTTTTATGCATTTTAATGCCATTGAACACAACTTTTGATCAGAAAACAGCAAAGGTAAGACGTACTTGAAATGTTGGCTACGTAAAGCTAAAAATGTGTGTTGTCTGGTGTCGCTGCCGCAAGTTTTGGTCGTGGAGTGATGATACTTATACCATTGGAATATGTGGAATCTGAGGTTACCTACTGTAACCCCAGCTTCTATGAGTAAATGGCGCAGCCCTCTAAGGCTATCGCTATTGGGTAATCCCCCTGCGCAGCACTGAAACACTTTTAGTCCACGCCCACCCGCAAGGTGGGCCACACCCTCGGGCCTCCTTCCGGTATAAATAGGAAGGAGGCCCGGCAATCTGCTCCCATACAACATAACTTTTCTTCAGCTATTCGTGGAACCAATGGGGCCCAGCACAGAGGGCTGCGCCATTTATTCATAGAAGCTGGGGTTACAGTAGGTAACTTCAGTTCTATTTTGTATATGGCTTCGCCCTCTAAGGCTATCGCTATTGGGTTAAGGGTAGGGATGCACGATATTGGTTTTGAAACCGATACCGATAACTTCCTGCTTCTCAAGACCAATAATAATACAAAATGTACGCCACTAATTATTTTAACGCGATTAACGCATGTGTATTTTTTTTCCTCGGCCGCCCCGTAGTTTCAGAGCGCATCGAGTTTAAAATACCATCTACAAGCTGATGCTGACAGCCCCGCTCCTGCCGCACGCTTGTGGCAGACCACACTTCCACGCTCACCGGCAGGCACCGACTGGCCATCTGGAGGACCGGGAGGGTGTGTGTATGTGTGGCCCGAGCGAGAGAGAGATCTTACGTGCATTGTTGTTGTTAGCATCTGGTGCTAGCTAGCTGCGCTAACGGATATAAGGAGCTGTTTAAATGAAAACAGAGGAGCGACATTTCGCCACAACTGCGCCGAGCACTTGACTTTATGCAGGAAGCCAGACAGTGGGACATTGTACGAAAAGTCAGCAGACTCAGCACGGATAGTGCGTCCATGATTGCAGCGTCCAGGCAGCTCCGGTTCGAGCATATGCCTTGAGTTGCACATAGCTCCAACACCCATACCACCGACGACATGTTTGTTTACTGTCCTGGCTTCACGGCCGCACAGCCGTCACAGCCAGGCATGAGTTAGGGAGCGCTGGATTTGTGAAGAACTCCCCTCTTCCTAAACCACTAATACCACAGTACTGGCAAAACGGGAGGAGCTGAGTAAAAAACAAGCGCCCCTCATCCCAATCCACCCACACCGCAGTATTTTTTTCCTTTTTTTTTACCCAAAAAATATATTGTATATTATCGGGGCTATTAATACTGGTATCGGGTTTATCGGGATGACGTCATAATTCCTAATATCGGACCGATAATTATCGGGCCGATAATTATCGTGCATCCCTAGTTAAGGGCGAAGCATGATGTAGTCTGCGCCCCACTGGGTCCGCCCGGCACTAGAAGCACAGACACACCTGCTCAATAACACTCCCTGCCTGTTGTGCCATGCGTAATGGCGCATCACCGTCCCTGGAACATAGCAAAACATGCCTATCTTCCCGACGGGGTGAAGCCTGGGAACAATACATACCGGCCGCTGTGAGAAAGTAGAGACGAAGGTCCCACCTTGCCCAGCAATCATAGGGGGAACAGCAGCTCTCTGCGTGTCAGACAGGTAGGAGAGCGCCCAGCTGGATCCCTGACGTCACTCACTCCGACAGGACACCCAGTACAGGGTGTGTCAGAAAGGAATGGGAGACATCCCTCAAATAAAAATGAATAAATGAACAGGGGGAAGACCAAGATGCAGCAGTGCAAATATCTTCCACTGACATTCCTCCGTGCAAAGCCGTGGAGGAGGAAATTCCTCTGGTGGAGTGCGCATTGATGTTCTCCGGGGGCTCCACCCCAGAGGAGACATATGCCTGTGACACAGCCTCACACAGCCAATGTGACAGCTGTCCTGCAAGACAGCGCGCGCACAGGACAGAGGAGATGAGACGTGGCTTCTTCCTCCGACCTATAAGGAGGGGGGAATAAGCCAGCCAGGGTGATCACTCTTGACCTAAAAGAGTTGTGATGACCATAAGCATGAAGCCGGGTTAGGGCGTAAAACAGCTGAACTGCCATCTACTTGGATCCGGAGACATGACGGAGCCACAGAGAGAGCAGACAAATCACTCACCCTTTTTTCTGATCGAGCCAAAAGCAGTACTACTTTGGCTGATAACAGTTTAAGGGGAACCTGATCAGGTTCAAATGGGGCTTTGCTTTAGTGCGCGTAACACCAAAGCCAAATCCCACTGAGGTGCCAGTGTGCGTGACACAGGTCTGAGTCTCCATACTCCTCGCATACAACGGCTGCTGCGTTCTGCGAGCCCCTCTGTTAATTTCGCCGGGAATATACATTGCTCTGATGGAGAGCAACGTGTGTGCGCGCCCAGAACAGCAGCCGCCTGGCTGCGTTCAGAAGCTGCGCAGATCGTACTCCTCCCTGGCGATCGAGGTAGGCTGCTTCCATAGCCGTGGCCTGTTGTCTGTGCAAATCAACACATGTTTGATTGTACAGCAACGGGACGACTCCCCCGTTCTTTTCTGAGATTTAGAAAAATAGCGGGGGTAAAAACTGCGCAAGACACTGTTCCTGGGAGGACAGGAGTGTTTATTGTATCCCATTGAACTGCTGGGGGGAGAGGCTTCTCTGTGATGTGCCGTAATGGTCATCATGGTGACGAGCCACGCCATCGCCGCCGCTGCCCGTGAGGCAAAAGGGCTGCGAGGGAGTTTCCACACGCTGCATTTCACTCCGTCTCTCATCATGAGGCGCGTACACGCCCAGAGGATGAGAGGTGTGTGTATGCTATCCACACGAGGCGTTATAACGGTGCTCGTGGATTTATTATGACTGTGTATAGGAGGCATATCTGGGACAGAGGAATGCCGCGAGCTCTGCAGTTTATAAACTATAATAGGTTGAAAACAGCAGGCTTCAGCAGGGAGCCCTGCCGTCTACTTAATCAACAGATTAGTGGCAGCCGGCTTAATTACCGGCCCTGCTTTCTCGGAGGCTCTCGCGGAGCAGACCAGGAGCGGGGGAGCCTCACTCCCCTTTGACTCGCCGCCGGGAGACCCTGTCTCTGGGGTGGTGGGGGAGCGGAGACGTGGGACGGAGCCCCTGCAGCCACCGAAGGGCGAGTCTGTTGCCGAGGCGGTTGCTGTGGGCGTCGCTCCGCTTGCGGACTCCTGTGGCCGGCGTGGACGCCGCAGCTGCTGCGGGCGTTGGTGCCGCTGTGGGCGCTCAGCAGGCTGGAGCCAGCTGTACATACTGGTGAATGCCGTCCGCCTGTTCCGCGGCCGTCTTCATGGACTCCACCATGGCGTGGAACTGGGGTCCGAACAGCCCGTCCGGGCTAATTGGAGCGTCCAGTAGCACTTTTCTGGCCGTCTCCGTAACAGACGCCTGCTTCCGCTAGAGGTGGCCTGGGAGACAGCAACGGACGCGCACAGAATGAGCGCCATGCTGGCCGCCTTGCTGATTTCCTCTGCCTCGGTGGTGGACCGCTCTACCACTGTCACCACCGAGTTGGAGAGCAGCGCGATGTTATTCGCCGCCGCGCTGTGGTGACGGAGAGGGGGAAAGCATGTTCGGCCGCCAAGCTGGCACCCTGCTCCGACTCTGTCTCCCCCGTCCGGAGGAGAGGAGGGGGGGGGGAGAACCGCACGGTGAACCGTGGAGGGAGGCGGGGCAGGAGTTGCTTTTCTTCGGACTCCTGCCCGGCACTCGGCCCCAGGGACACGAGGCCCCGTCCGCGGCTCGTAAGCCTGGACGGGCCAATCGTCCTCCTCGGCCGCAGCAGCAAGAGCGTCCACTCTCCGCTTCCTGTCACCCGAGGGGAGACGGGCGGAGTGTGTGCATGCTACCTGCTGGTTTAGAGCCGCGTACGCATGCTCTGACCCCAGGCAGGATTCGCATACTGCTTTTATCTCTGCTGGTCATAACTCATTATGAACCCAGAGCCACATGAGGGACAATCACGGACGCAGTTGTTGCTCATGATGATTTTCAATTGCTGTGCTTCAGTAACTGTGCTGGTTTGCTGAAGAAAAGAGGGAGCAGATTGCCGGGCCTCCTTCCTATTTATACCGGAAGGAGGCCCGAGGGTGGGGCCCACCTTGCGGGTGGGCGTGGACTACAAGTTTTCAGTGCTGCGCGAGGCGCAGGGGGATTACCCAATAGCGATAGCCTTAGAGGGCGAAGCCATATACGAAATAGAACCCAGCTTTCATATGATATATTGTTTGTGCAGATCCGATGAAGTATACAATATTTCTACCGTGAGTTATGTGCCAAGTGCGTTAGCACTCTTTCGCTTAGTGCTAATTCAGAGGCTTGGCGTTAGAGTTGTGTTTTGTTTCGGTAAAAATGGTTCATATCGTCAGGTAGCTGAGTTTCTTCCCGTTAAGTGGGTATGACACATTAATAGGTTGTTAAATGTTAAGAAGCCCTCAGACTCTGTTTCTTGCAAGATGTTGCGTTTAGCCCAAGGGGGCGGGGGCTTGGGGCTTAACAGGTAAAGTGGATTCCAATTCCAAAAACTTTGAACAGAGGTGCTGATAACTTCAGGAATACAACATTAAACACTGTTGGGGGTCTAAAAGTGAGTAAACTGGTATTACAGGCTTATAGTGTCAAAAACAATAAATGAGTAAGAAGGTACAGCAGGGCTCTTTTTAAGTGCCTTTGCTATTTAAACATGGCTGTTTGTGGAGATTGCCTGTAGCTGGAATGTATCTTGTTATCTAATAACTGTGATGTGGTGATGATCACAGAAAATTAATGAGAAGGTGTTTCAGTACTCACCAACAAGCCCAGAAATCTCCTGTCGTAGAAGCTAGTGGACTTGACGACAAACATTTGCTTTCCATGACCACCACCAAAACGCACGGCCACTGCAAGACAAAGGCAAAGGATAGTGTTATGACTATGGTGTTAAGGTCATGATATACAACTAGACAGATTGTTTTAATTGGGTAAATTAAAACAATTTTGCAATGTTTTTGTATGAGAAATATGACATGGTTATATGGGGAGAGGTGTTATTCAAACTACACTGCAAGTGTTACACCGGCTGACACTATTGGCATTATCAGAAAGAAGGTTGGCTTACAAAAATGATATGCTGACAAAATACGATATAGCTACACGTAACTAGAAGTATTAACCTACACGTTGCGTTTTCCGTTGACAACAGGACAACAGCTAGCTAACATTAGCATGGTAGAAAGTTCCGGCGCAAGGTCACAAGAAGAGACGGCCAGCTTCAGGGTCAACATACTCCCTCTTTAAACTGCCATGGTATCTCTTACCTTTATCTGTGCGTGGGATGATTCGAGACAGTAATTGTGCCGCATTATTTCCAGATTTCAGAGGACTCAATCTGGCTGCAAAAGCAGCAGCAGATCTGAGAACACTCATGCCCACCATCTTTACTTGGAGACGGTCCAATAACACGAGCTCTGATTGGTTGATGACGTTGAGAAAAGGAAACCATTTTTGTATTTTAATGTAATATTGTTTTTATTTTTATTTTAGTTGTAGTGTACATACATATGGTAATATTGTAACACAGCCATATATTTATAATTGAAAAAAAATAAAACAATCAAAATAAAAAAACTTGAGAAATGCATGATGGGTAATGTGGAAAGGACTAGGGGAAAGATGGCGGCGTCCTCTTCAGCAGGACGCGTTTTGACTCTTTGCAAGCAGTTTCAAAATGTCTTTAGGATATCTTCTGCGATAAATACTAAGCATTGTACTGCCACTTTGACCAGATGCCAGCCTCATCTATACAGGTAGGACACTGTTGCAGTGTGTAAAACATGACCTATAAATGACGTTAAAGTCAACGTGTTCCGACCTCATAATGTCTCTGCTCCCCATTAACAGATTGTGTTTCAGTGATTACATATGAAAGGTAACGACTAACGAGGCATTAGCTAATACAATACGATGAATAACAGTCCTAATAAATTAAGGTTGGACATCTTCTTCATCTTGCATTTATTATGCCACCAGCAGACTTGTGTTGAGTTAATTGACATTGGATTAACTTAAATAGTCATGGGTTTAGTTATTTGGTTTCTGAATAAAAGTCATGAAATTCTAGTTTCAATTATTATGTTTTCAATGGGAGGTATTGCCAATCAATGTAGTTTAAACTCACACAGACCACACAGAGCACGTATCTGACAAACCCTAAAATAAATCCTATTATTTATTTAATTTAAAAAGCAATTTCAAACTTCTATTGCCTTTTTCTAATTATATTTTGAATTTGCATTTGTAATTTAATTTGTATTGGCTAAACTGAACGCGTTCGGGTTTTTGGCTATCAAAACGAGATATATATTACACTTGATTAAAGACATTTTCAATAGTTTTTTCTGAAAATGTAAAGACTACACAATGTATTTATTAATCTAAAATAAATAATCTATAGATTAACAAATAATAACTAAATGTCATTGGTTGCCACAAACCAGCAGTCACTCAAATTAGTTTATTGGTCTGAAAAAAAGGACTAGACATTTTAGAAGTAGCATAATACAATTGTTTTAGGTTTAGTCTAAAACTCATCTTGTTATGTGCATTTATTTTTGCATCTACCAGGGAAACGTCCCCTCTCGCTGCCCTGTCTTGGTGCAGTCCTGTCAGCGCTGTGAGTCAGTGTCGAGCCCTGCACACCACCGTCAGCAGGAGAGGGCTGGACGAGTTCTTCGACCTGCCTGAGAACTGGGGAGAGAACAACGTGAAGTCAGGTAAAACACAGAAGTATTCTATTACTCTAATGTCTCTACAGCCTGCATGTAGCTTTACTAATAGAAATGTGTTTGTTTTAGGTGCACCATGGACTGCCAAACATCTGAGGACGAAGAGCAATGAGGATTTGCACAAACTCTGGTAAGAACAGTTAGGTTCACACTGGTGCTTCAAACATATGAAACACATTTCTCAGCAGTGTTTAACTCTCTCGTTCTGTCTCAGGTATGTGCTGTTGAAAGAAAAGAACATGCTGCTCTCACTTGAACAGGAGTCGAGAAGGCAAAGGCTTCAGATGCCAAGTCCAGAAAGATTAAAGAAGGTTGGTATGATGCTCCACTATCATGCTCTTACAACATCTTAATTTTAAAGGATAGGAACATTTTTGAATAAAATGCTCATCTTCGAATATAGTCTAATGTTCCATCGACACAATATCTCATGTAAACCTAACATTTTTCAATACTTGAAATGAAACAAGACCTTTGTCATATTGATTTGTTGCCACCTGTCATCTCGCCACAAACACTAGTGAACTGAAGCTAGCTGGGCATTAAATAATCATTATCAAAAGTTAAATAAAAGCCAAATGAAAAACACAAAGGGACTATACACATTGATTTCTGTGGGTATAAATAATTATGTTAACTTGAATTTCCCTAATTGCATTTAGTATAATAATCTATGTGAGGATAAAGGCTTCAAGAGTCTGGGAATGTTTGCTTAAGGTACCTTTATAGGCTTTATAAACCCTGATTAATGTAGCAATTCAACATTATATTTGATAGACAGACTTTGACCTAGTCTTCTACTCAGTCTAGGTTGGTTGCAGGGTTTGTACCTGTAGTATTTTGACTGTTGTGTGTGTTTAAGTAGAAGCCCTGGCTAAGATAAATCACACTGTCTCCCCCCAGGTGAGCCGGTCCATGTTCCGCCTGGAGACGGTGGTGAAGGAGAGAGAGACTGCGCTGCGGCTGCTGCAGACCGGACAGGAGAAAGGCCGGCCAGGAGCCTGGAGGAGGAACATATTTGGATACGCCTACTGGTGAGAGCAGATCCTCCTGTTTGCTATATCAAACGTATACATGGAGAAATGCAACACGATTTATTCACATTTTAAAGGTTCTCTGTGGAGTTATTGATCAGTAGCACTACTGAGCAGTTTTTCTATGGGTCCCTATTTTGTTTTTTTCAACAGCAATACACCCATAGCTGCAGACAGACATTCATATAAAGAGAAAATAGAGCCCAGATCCTTTAAGATAAGTGCCAAAGCGATCGTATTCAAATGAGCCAATTACAGAGGATGCTCTCTTCAGATTTTCTTTAAAATACTTTTCAAATTCCCTAGAATAGTCATACTGGATAGTTTGGGTTCCTGTTGCAGAGGGTTTCGGGGCAGACACTTTCTACCAAATTCTGTACAGACCGAGGAGATGGAGACAGTGATGAAGAGCGTCGTCATGGCTGTTTACGTGACTTGTACGTGGATCTATACGTTTGCAGCAGTCGAAGGAAGGATTTATAGAAGAAGTTATACCAGTGTTAAGTTCTGGGCGTGCTCCTGCGTGTTTTACCCTATTCCATTGATCAACAGGTGGTGGTAACACACCAAGTTATGCTGCAATCATTGACAAATATTATTCCTGCAGGTGGTCTGTTATATAATTGACATACCTCTAAGGGCCCAGGCTTTAGAAAATGAAATGCAGGAAGTGGCTTACATTACATGTCTCTTGTTAGACGCTTTTATCCAAAGTGACTTACATACTCAATACTGTGGACAATCCCCACAGGAGCAATTTGGGGTGAAGTGTCTTGCCCAGGGACACATTGACATGCTGACTGCAGTGGGGTTTGAACCTGTGACCCACTGATCCGAACACCAACCCACTGCACCGCACGCGCTTAATTTACTCTTTTCTTTTACTCAGGTATCGCTACAAAGAATATGCTATTCCTTGGTACATGAACAAGAGGTATAAGCGAAAGAGGTTCTTCACACCCAAGTTTGTCCAACCACACATAAGGTAAGATACGGCTCACATCACTCTTTAAAATAAGTTTTAGTAGATGTACAAGATGTCTTATCTATTATAAAATTCTTATTCTCTTGAAAAAAAATATATGATTTTTTTCTGTCTTGCAGGCTGCGCTTGGAGAAGCATCTCCGAGCGAAGGCCAAGTACACCTCCTTACAGAGGGGAAATCGGTCGAAACTTAAGGAGAAGTTCCCTCAAATGAAAGTTTCTGCATCGTAAAAAAATTAAAATGCACTTTTTACAATCAAAGAGTTTTGACAGCCGCATCTATCTGCAAAGTTAGAATTCAATTGATATCTGCTCGTGTCAAATAACTGAGTTGTCTGAAACCGTGTCCTATGTTGAGTATAAGTGCATTTGTCCAGCTGTTTGATCCTGGAAGATAAATTATTCTACATCCCCCTGAAATCTTTTTTTTAACTTACTATTAAAATATATGCATTGAGTTTTGGTTATCTTGTTTTACTAGTCCCTAAAATGAGTATATAAAGGGTCAGTACATTTAGTGGGAACTGTCCTTTTCAAGTTTTGGGATCATTTGAGTTAAAGGTAGGGTAGGTAAGAATGGAGAAACCAGCTCGAGTGCGCTCGAATTTGAAAGTACACAACCGAAAAAAATCTGCCCCTTCCTTCAGACTTCCTTACAGAGCCCCTCCTCCAACACACAGGAACGCGCACATGACCAATGAGGGCACGAGATAGGTTTGTGCACGAGATGGAAGGCTGACAGGCAGGTAGGCCATCCAGTTATTTGACGAGGAAGATAATTGGTCGTGCTTTTTACAGCGCCACGGCTTCCACAGATGAAATATTTGTATATATTTATTGGCAAACATTTAATGTATTCATTGCTATCGGGATGTTAAGAGCATTCCATGGAATATAACAGTGTTCCTGAAGTGAATTACCTACCCCACCTTTAAGAATGCAACTTTACAATAATTTGATACCATTATAAAAATGTCATGTAATACAAGAATTAGAACAAAAAATACATTCAATTTTAAAGCAAGAAATTATACTTTCATCACATATTTAACAAAAACTGACTTTATTTTTAAAACACCATATGTGGCCAATGACAAGCAAAGTGAAAATTAAATACAGGTTTATATGACTTGACACCAATAAGCAGAGGCCAGAACTGTCTGGCCTCTGACGATCGTACTGACTACAGAAAGGCTTATGAACAGAAGACATCATTCACCCCAAACTGAAAGGTTGTTCCTCCAAATACACATCACCCAAAGTTTACCTTCAAATTTTGTTTTTGTCAATGTCAGACAATTTGTTTTTTCTATAAAGATGGAGTGTTTCTACAAAACACAGACAATGTAAAGATTAGGTAACAAAGTGGCTGTAAAGAGACAAACAAAGGAAAGTAAACCCCATTTCATCATAACAACAGTTTACTTTGCAGATGTCTGATTTCAAAATCTCAGACAGACTCTTAAGATATTTTTTAAAACAAATCATACAAAACAAGAGTGATCATCTGTGGTCGTTCCTGAGTCCAGGGTCAAGGTTGGGTGACTCATGATGTTGAGCTTATGGAAAAATGAGGGGCTGGATAACAAATCAAGGGCACTTCCTGTCTACACACTGCTTTCCTCCCTCTTCGTACTCCTGTTTGGAGATCCACATCTGCTGGAAGGTTCCCTGGAAAACATGTTTAGTTTGAATAAATCAGCATAAAAGTAGGAGAGGCATGAATAAATACAGATAAAGCTGTCGAGCCACTTGGATGTGTGAATACAGTTCTTATGCATTTTGCAGCCACTGTATCAAATCAATGGCAATAAGGCTACAAAGTAAACTGCAAACTTATTGAAATACAAGTTCTTACATTATCTTTTTTTAAAAAAACAAAGGTGAAAACTGCAGAGAGGCTAAAACAATTGCAGGAAGTGATAGCCAATAAGAATTAAACGTGGTGTAAACTGAAATGAAGATAATAATATAAATAATAAGTAATGGCAAAAGCATTTTGGCGCCAATCATCCAGATGTACAGAATAATCTTAAATTCGCTGCTCCTTAAACACCTTTTGCTCCTTTTATTAAAAAAAACACTTCCTAGTATATAACCGCTTATTAAATTCACCAGATCTGGGCTTTAAATTGCATCATTGTGTTAGAGTTAGTTGTGTCCTTCATCTCAAGAACTACTGTCATTATCTAGAAATTGTTGGCAATATATTTAGTTTGAACTGCAGTGTGTCCTTACGAGTGATGCCAGGATGGAGCCTCCTATCCAGGCACTGAACCGGCGCTCCACTGTAGTGTTGTTGGCGATCAGCTTCAGCCTCATGCTCTGCAAACCACAGACCAACAAGTTAAACTCAGACAAGAAGGAGAGTACGGTTTGATGGCTGTATTTCAAAGATCAGACCACATAAGCAATTGTGCATACACCAATCTTTCATTAAGGCCTATGATACAAATCTTGAATCAGATGTGTGAGGGAGTTTTGGCATTCACTCACCGGAGGGGTTTTCTGTGAGAGTTCTCTGTTCAGTCGGTCTGTGAAGCCCGAAATGAGCGTGTTTCCTCCAGTCACCACCACACTGCCATAAAGACCCTGAGACACAAAGTCAAAAGGTTCAGCAAAGAGTGGCAATGGATAAATGAATTACCAAAAATTGTAATATATTGATTTTTACCAATTTGCCCCAAATAGCCTTTTCTACTTGAGATGTGATTTTAATGTACTTGTTGACATCAGTATATATATATAATCACATACTGTTTCTCAATTGACTTGGACAGAACAACAAATACAAATTCAAGGCACTGTTGAAAGCATTTGAGTTGAAGCTACAGGTTTGTCTACATTTCACCTTTTATGAATCTACTTTTCCGGCTAAATGTATCATTAGGGCTGCTCAATTAATCGCATTTTAATCGCGATTACGGCTTGCAACGATTACAAAAACAACTTAATCGAAATAAAACGATTATGTTTTATTATTATTATAATTCTTTTTTAATTACTTTTGTTTTTTTCAGTTGAATTATACTTAAAGTTCATGGTAATCAACTGTTAAAAACATACTGTTCACATTTTTTTCTCTCCAATAAATGGATGTTTTCAAAGTCAATGAATAATCGCATTTAATAATCGCAATTACAATTATTGACCCAAATAATCGAGATTATGATTTTTCACATAATCGAGCAGCCCTATGTATCATCAACAAAAGGGTTTAAGCAAGATGTGTTCAGTCATTAGATATGAATGACTATTAGAGGCCACATTTAAATGGATAAAAGTTCAACTGAAGTGTCGAAAAGGAAAAAATGTGTAACCCATATTTAAACATGTTGATATTCACCGGCCGGATGTCGATGTCACACATTCCCACGCTGGTCGTCACAACGTGGCCGACTCCCAACATGGTGTTTCCAGACAGGCCCTGAAGGGATCACAACAAACATTAAATTACTTCTTTTTAAAAAAATTTTTAAAAGAGATAGATTTCTCATGAAAAATGCCTTAAAGTTTAACAATCCTTGAGCAGCAGATTTAGCTAGTTCGGCTGCTCAGTTCCCTCCACCTGAATAGCACCCACCTTGGCATTGGAGGGGTCAAAGAGCCCCTCGGGGATCTTCAGCCTCTCAGCTCCAAAGTCAGCGTTGTAGCCGTTGGGCAGCTCGTAGTGCACTGTGGGCATCTGTGCAGCAATCCTGATGAGAGGGGGGGGGTTACTTGTAGAGATGCACTCGTTGATATTTTCTTGGCTGATTGTTGTTGTTTTTTCAAGTCGGAGCTTCTGATTCTGATTTAAATTTCCTTTTTTTCTAAGAACAATAATGTACAGCATACAGACACGTTTTTGTAACTTCTATCTCATAAACAAAACAGTAAATAACTTTAATAGCGGAACTGACTGCTCCAAGTTACAGGACCCTTTGATCGGACGACATCATTCAATTGAGATGAAGTTGACATTTGAACCTAATCTAAAAAGAGTCTTACTTTTGGCATGCACACCTCAACAGAAGCTGAGGGTTCAAGTAAAGTATAATATTATTGACATATTAAGTTGCTTACTGTTCATCATATGGAGAGTCCGACACCTGCAGCACAGCTTGCTGGAAGTCCTGGATCACGCACTGCAAACATTAAGAAAGGACAAGTTGGTACACATTTATCAAAACACAACGCACACCAGCCAAATCTACAATTCATTCATTTATTAGGGATACAACAAATGTCAAGGAGTGCACGTGTGCTGCTTACGTTACACATGTAGTTGTGCCATGAGCGGGTGACTTGAGGTAGCTTCTCCTTTTTCTTCCAGCTGGCTGCTGATCCCTCTCGCACTCCATCCTGTCACGTAAAGAAGTAAAGAGTGAATTGAAGTCTCCCTTTTTAAAATGTGAGGATTTTTGTATTTGTTTTACAAACTTGGACAAGTGTGCTACTGAGTCTAGGCTGGTTCTACATGTATCCGGCTCTCTTAGGTTTTCCCTTTAAATATTTAATCACTCTATACTGTTTTACGATATATATCTAATGGTCAACAAAGTTATTACGATCACCCTGACAAATTGTATATTTTAATGCTTTAACATAACTTTCCAAACCAGTAAATCCAATTAAAATGCACATATGAAAATCAGATCATACAGTATTAACAAGAACAAACTTGCATTACCGTATAATTGATTTGATCAAAAAATACGTTTACTGAATTAGCAAAGACACATTTGTTAATATAAAAATATTTGACCGGCACCATCTTCACCTGTCCTGCACCCTAATGCAACTTAGCATAGAATAATGCTAAATATTTCTACTAGATTATTAAAAAATAAGATGAGCTAAAGTCATGTTATCTTACCTTTGATGCAATCATGTACGGGGGGATTATTTCAGCATTTAACTCTTGAAACAGCTCCCTACACTGCATGCTCATGAAGTCTCCAGCCAGGGGCGATTTGACAATGCCTGTCAGAGAGAATGCAAAACACATTATTGGAAGGGCTGCAGTAAATCTCATCCAAGTTCGCATGATATGCATTAACTCCCCACTTCATGTCTCAAAAGAATGAGCAATCTCCTGAATCAATCTCTTTCATTGCAGCTCAAAATCTAACAGCTGTGTATCAGAACGTAGGTTTTTTTTAGTCAACACAGTTTAGTTTGGTCCTCAAAAGTCATTCAAATCTTGAATAGGTGAAAACTTGATGGCGCGCAGAAAATCCCTCTAGCCCAAAAATAATCTATAAATGGCAAAAGAAGCTTATTAAATACTAACATTTGTAGGAACAGCTGCCTTAACTGAGATGCATCCTCCAACCAGCAGAGGGCAACATCAAACATAGAAGGTAGCACATGCTTCAATGAAGGATTATACCTTTTCGAATACTGTTGCTTTATTACTTGGTTGATATGCAAAGCAGGTCAACTCTGCATGTAGATTATATACACTAATGACGAAGGATTTATGATAATTGTTCACCTTGCTGCAGGACGTAGCCATCATGCACTGGAATGGCTGTGGTGTGCGTGGCGCCGCTGTCCAGGACCAAGCCTGTAGATCGCCCATTGGCAAAGCTGAGACACTCAGAGTAAAGGAAATGTAATACACTTCAAAATGTAACAGATGCATTACTAGCGGAGCATTCTTCATTAAAGAAACAGTACTGCAATAAAAGGGTTTAAAGGTAAAGATTTGTCTTTCTCTAATTATTTTCCAGATGGAGTGTGGGAAAGGATACGCAGACAAAACAGCGGATTTGCAGAGGAAGAAGGCAGGAATGTTGTAATGTTCAAACATCAGCTCTGTTAGTTTCTCTCTTTTTGCCCGTGTGTTCCACTGCGGAGACAACGCAGAAAAAGGGCTGCTTAGGGTGAGGAGGTCACTCATCAAATGTGGATTACAGCTCAAACAAACAAATTCACCAGCCACAATAAGTATTTAAATAACAACTTTTAAACACTTAATAGTCTGCCAGCGCTTTGCTGTTGGCAGAAAAATGTAAACAATTTGAATACAGTTTGTCCTTGGTATAATGACAGTAGTACAAGTAGCCTGTGTTCAGACTCACCGATGCTTCTGACATGAGCACTGGATGCAGGCTGGGCTCAGACTTGAAGTGCATCTTGTAGGTGTGATCCAAAATGGCCTGAAAACTGTCCCAATCCTCAACTGTAAAGGGGAAGGAAGAGAAAACAAGGACAAGGCTTGTTAAATGTGAAAACACTGACAAATAACTGCCGATTTACTATTTCAGATTCAAGATTCAAGGCTTTTATTGTCATTCGTACATAGCTACAGTGTAGTTATGTCGATGAAAATCTTAGGTCACAGGCTCCTCCAACAGTGCAACACAATGAAACAGATAAAACAGTGCAAGTAATTACAATAAAATAGAATATAAGTAGTACCATAAGAGTCTATATACACAAGTGATAAATCATTTGTAAGTTGCAAACAGGTGAATGTTATGGATGTTCTTAGTTCAGGTGTTTAACAGCCGTATGGCCTGTGGAATGAAACTGTCCCTGAGTCTGGTGGTTTCCCTTTTTGAGTTATTATAGGTGAAAGTAAAAGCATCCTCTTTTTGGAAATAATGTGCTGTATGGTGGAAACCTAAATACAAAATATGGGTGTTTTAAACTGAGGACAATCCTTATATGTTCTTTACCATTGGGAAAGTCATGTTCACAAACATAGAAACATTTCAAGCACATATTAGCTAGGTCTTGAAAAACCTCTTTATAAAAAGGAATCTATTTATTTTTTCAGTTACAGACCTACGTCACAAAATAAACGTATCTATCATCGTCATAACTGGGTCAGATGGTGAAGAAAATAGTGCGATGATGAGCTTTTTTAGATAATAATTTGAGCGTCAGGCACCGATGTTCCAGGTCAGCCCTCAGAGGGAGCCTGAAGTCCCACAGCGCTGTTCTGCTGCAATTAATTTGGTGTCACACTTATGGTTTCTCTAAATAGCCTCACACCAAACTCCACTGGACCAGATTCTGAAGAGCATCATCCGCTAGGTCAGTGCACCGGAGCGCTTGTTTAATACCCGCTGTCGGCATACTTACAATACTGAGGTGACTAAAATCAAACACAACAGCAAAAGGTGGCTTTCATAGAACAGGATGTAATGCTTTTGACAAAGCAGACATAATTAGACAATTTACTAATCGATTAACAGATGGGGAAATTAATAACTGTTCTGAAAAATGTATCGTAATGAGCATTTTAAACTTTTATTAAATGTAGTTTTTGTAGACTAAAGACATCATTTATAAACAATAATAAAAATGTAGTTGATCAGCCAAATATTTGTCTGTTGCAGGCTTTGCTTTGGATAAAAAGAGTCGTACAAAAGCATGGGGAAATAATCCAAAATCCAAGAGTGAGTTCAAGTTCAGCACCAAGGACAGCTCAGGGCATGCGACCCACATCTGGTTTTGAATGCCTGACACACCCATGGCGAAGAAGATGACGAAGAACAAACAAGGATGGGAAAGTGTTATGACTATCAGGCAGACATGGCAGTGAACCCAAGACGGAGAGGGTCTGTCTTCCACTAAAAGGACACTATAGGCTCATGTTGGAGCTCATGTTAATGAGTTGCCTTGGTCTTCAAATAACCTCATTAATATTGATGATGAACAGCAGTCATCTATAGGTCACTCAGAGTTCTGACGAGTTCATCTACGAAGATGGATCGCAGTCAGACCAAAGTAGTCTAATTATGGTTATGGATCAAGCAGACAGGATTATCAATATTCATTGGAAAGTTTACGTCACAGACCAAGATAAAAAGGGGGGGTTATACAAACCCCTCATGTATGTTCATAAGGGTTGTAAGCACTGCAGATAAGCAGAAGACAGCCTGGCAAATCCCTTAGACTAACACAAGAACACGGCAATTAAATACCTTAATGTTCTTTAATAATAATTGCACGCCATGAATCAACACTCACTCATGCCATTCTTGAGCGGAGACATGACCTCCATGCTCTCCCGGGGTACCCTCAGCTGGTTGGTATCAATAAAGTAGGTGGTGCCACTCTGCTTGGTCTTTTCACCATCCGTCTCCATTGGCGTGCTGCCATCCTCTCGGTCGAGGGTCACGCCTATCACCGTAGGGAAGTCCGCCTGAGCCGATACAAAACAGGACACAATACAGGTTATGACACTCAAAAAGGGACTTATTGTGTGCACCACTGTGTCACCAGACAGAAGGAAGTGTGCATCTACGGTCAAAGGGTTTGCTGGTGTATTCAAGTAGAACAAAATCCTGAATCCTATATTAAACAGCTCACAAAATGCTCTGTGAATCATCTTGAGTCATGACGTCTACTTTTGTAAATTGTAATATTTTTTAGTTTTGAAATATTCCGCACGCCTCTGATTTGATAGTTTTATTTAAAAAACGTCATCTATACCTATACTTTTGCTTTAACAATGTACATTTCCTCTGCGAGGATCCTTGTGTCAAAATATAATCATGTCAAATGTTGTTTTTTGAGAAACGTGAATTCAGTTGTTGAATAGAGAGTTCTTGTTCTTCAATACAATTGATTAAAGTCGAAACTATAAGGCCTTTAAAAATGGTAATAAAGTATATTGTGTAGTATATCAGATGTATTGTTATCTGTTTGGATTTCTCAGAGGCACCAAATTGGGTATTGATAATTGTGGAATTTCACTGGGTGTCAATAACTACATATCTGTTTTTTTGTAACATCCCTAATAAGTACAACATATTATATTTGAAAACAGGAAAGTGTAAAGATGGTGATGATAGGTTGGGGTTAAGCATTATATCACACAAAGTATACAATATAACTGAATGTTATACCATATGATGACCAGTACATCCAATCGGGGGTATTTTCACAGGGCCAATATTACAGAGATAAATGCCATCTTTAACATTTCTCTTATCCAACTGATATTTATACAATCAACATTCTACCTAAATTATAGATCATTCAAAACCTAAGCAAGCATCCAGAAAGATCTGAACTGAATTCATGCCGTCTGTCTCCAGGGTGACAGCCCTCATTTCTTGACATTGACAGACCCCAGGAGGGAAGAGAAGGATGCTCAGAGGAAGACAAATGCACATAGTTAATCAGGTCATCTGAGTGATCCACTTACCTTGGGACAGTCTTCTCCTGCATAGCCAGCTCTTACAGTGTATGAGCCAATGTCGAACACCAGAGCTCCCACCTCATCTGCAAAGAATCACAACAAATGTGAATTAAACTCTAAAAATATATATATATATATAGACCTGAGAGGTATACGTATAGTTTACCTCCTCATCAAATACTATACATACTTTGTTTTGCACATTGATAATCTGTGCTCGATCCACATGTTGGTTATTAATGCCTCGCCAATTAAATCGAAATGTTAACTAAGTGCAGAAATCTGAATCAAAATAGTTATTAAGACGAAATACAGAAAGTAAATTAATTACTTTAACTAAACAATTGTAAAATAACACCATTTATTGACCCTGATGCAGAGGCTATTGATTGTTAAACTAACTCCTCTGATACAGTACGATAAATGGCAAGCTCTATGTACAATAAACATCGTTTTAACTTCTGAAATGTGGTGTGAAAATGCAAATCACAAGTGGAATTGTTATATATCAGGTTAGTATGTTGTACGTACTAACATTTTACTTTTATGTCCTCTCAACTTTCACAAATTCGCTACACAGGCTGTTTTTCTGGATTTGTCAGATCTATTAAATAATAGTAATAATAATAATAATAATAATACATGTTATTTATATAGTGCTGTTCCTGGTGCTTAAAGCAAAAATAAAGTGTTTTAGTATATTGTAGTAAAGCTGCCTTTAGATAGATAGATATTTACTTTATTGTTCCCAATTTGGGAAATTATTTTGTTACAAAAGCAGAAGTGTGTTCAGAAATTAAAATACAAATACTTAAAAAGTGGAATAGAGAGTTAACAATACAAAATATAGATTGCATGAGGTTCCCGTTGCTGAATGTAACTTTAATAATATGGCATGGTTATCTTTACAATCAACATAGGGCCAGACAATAATTCAATAAGATAATTGATTGTCTTTCAATATAATTGTTTCATGCAGAAAACAGTCCAAAGCATCTCAAACTTTTAAACTCCATTACGCCAGAATACAAACAATACCATAAAACAGGGTCCTCTCTGTAAAGCAATGGTGGATAATAAATTGTAAAGGTCAACTTGCAACCCATATGTTGTGGGTCCGGTTTTCCAAGGTGCAATATTTTCTGTATTCCCTGAGCTTTATTATTCATCCCTGCATGCATACTTATATGGGAATGCCCCATTATACTTCTTAAAAATATACTAATTACTCTGCATTTGTGTGAATGCATATGTTCAGTGTAAATCTGCACATTTACGTATAATCAGTCTAATATTGTATACTATTCTTAGCTGTATATTTACTTCTAAACATCTATAAAACTTTGTAAATGTAGAGATCTGATCTGCAATGATGCTAGTGAAGCTTATTTGAAAGGCATATTAAAGTACCAAAAACAACCGATCCATCTAATAAAGAAGTTATTCAGTTCTGCAAAATACATCTGAAGTTTTATCTTCGATTACATAATGTCAAGATGTAGAGACCTTATCCCGAAAAACGGTTATATCAAGCATAATGGAAACATGTATCTCCAACTCCAAGAAAGCTTTAACAACGTTACACAAACGGAACTGAATGTGAGATCGGGACACACACTTTCATTCATTTCCTTGCTAGCTAGCTGGCAAGCTAAGCGGCACCGGAGTTACAGGGTTGTTACATAAACACACCTAAGATCAAGCCACAACACTACGCACTTAACATTGTAAATGCACATATTCTTAAAAACAATTAAAGATGTTCGCAAGAATGTTGCTTCAGTCTACCGCGGAGCTAAACGTTAGCACAGATAGCATAGCAAGCTAACTTTAAAGCTGGCTAAAGCGTGTACAACGGTTTCGTTTTATTTTAATCATTAGAGCCAACTCACCGCCTCCATACACTCCGCCACTCATGGTTTGGATTATCTCAACGGCAACAATCTTAATATAAGTTATTAAAGCAGAAACACAACCGCTAAACGGTTAATCACAACAAAGGGAGTATGTTAGCATGGATCAATCTAACAAAGCAGGCGCCACACGTCGGACCAATCAGGACGCAGCACAGCGTGGGTACTTCCGCTTCAGCTGTGACGGAAACATCCTGCAAGAACTTCCATGCTCTGAAGTGGACGTGGCCCTGCGTTCTTTATATCAACGTGAGTGAAAAACTGATACATAAGAAGCACTAACTTACTTTTAACCATTACAAAGTTATTTGCATGAAGTGTAAGAGCATGTTTTATAACGCTGAGGTGATGTTAGTGAATGTTTACTGCAGGACCTTGGGTCACGGTCGTTTAGACTAAACAAGATTGACGCTGATCTCGGCAACCATGTCACTTCAAGCTGCAAAAGTAGCAACACTACTACTTATTTGCAATATCTGAAATGCTAACTTCGTATTATTATTTTTAGTGTGTACATTCAGTGATATTGTAATTTCTTACTGTTTGGTTTTTATGTTCTTAGTTCCATATTTAAAGTCCAATTTTGCACAGCCTCGTGGTTGTCCAAAGTTGGGTTAATGCGCAAGCGCACAGGTTGTAAAATGTTGAGCAACTTGCTTGCTAGATATTTTAAGTATATGAAGATGTATGAGTTTATAATTGATAGACTATCCAACTCCACAAGCATGAGTAAGATCTAGTCACAGTTCTGATGCATATTGATTAACGGGTGACTTGTGTTATGTTCACTTCCTGCTATGTTGTATACAGGCACATGTTTTATATGAGAATAAAATGCATCTTCAGTATTGATCTATTGTATAGTAAAAAAAAAGCAATGGAGCCCAAGGTGACCTCTCAAAATTGCCTTTTTAGTGTCACCAACAGTGCAAAACACGAAGAGATTTCTTTTCATTACATTGACAACTATCAAAAGCAGAACATGTATTTACATTTTAAACCAGTGGATATTTGGTACAGTAAAATTGGGAAACGTGATATCAATTAACACATTTGTTGTAGATTAATCTTAAATCAATATGGTTCATTTTGATTAATCGACTTGTCTTTTCGGAACGAATAAGAATATCTTTCACAATTCTGTTATGTAAATGTATCACCTAGGAATCAATATAACTAAAAGGAATCAATATAACTAAAAGTTCCTATTTTTATACCAGCAGTCTCTGGTCAACACCTGTTGACTGTTGTCATTCCCTGAAGGACATTAACTGTGTCCTGCATACGACTATGACACAGTTCAAGCAATTTTTTTGAAGTAGTTCATTCATTTTGAAATTGAACGTTAACTTTTGAGTTGCGCACCAGATACCGAAAACAGCAGATACGGATTTGAATGGTCCCGTAATTGACTAATCAATTGACGTACAAATGCTAAGATATTACTTTGATAATCATGTAATTGAATTTTTAATCTATGAAACAGATATTCTATGATTCAGGATTTGCAAATGTGATAATTTGTATAGTTTTCCTTTTTTTATTTTAAACTGAATAATATATAATTTTTCGAAATGTTATTGACTAAACCATTGCTCAATATATCTAAAATACTTAATCAACAGAATAATAACTATGAAGGTTCCAGCTCTAAACATAACAAGCTCATCTGAAAGCTTTTATTTTGTTCTGTCAACAATCATACATGAGCTTCAATTTTTTTTAACTTGTAAAATAACTTTTTAACTTGGTTTACTTCCAGCACCCATGCAGCGCTGCCTCACCCTGACCTTTGCCCGTCACAACCGGCTCCTATTGAGAAACAAATGTGCATCTGCCCACTGCCAGCAGTCAGCAGCCATGTCAGGTCTCCTCATCAACCAGCCCAAATACTCCTGGCTGAAAGAGCTGGGCCTGTCTGAGGACAACCCTGGCGTTTACAATGGGAGCTGGGGAGGCAGCGGCGAGGTCATCACTTCATACTGTCCTGCCAACAATGAGCCAATCGCCAGAGTGACCCAGGCGACCATGGCAGAATATGAAGAAACTGTCCAGAAGACGAAGGAGGCTTGGAAGATATGGGCAGATATTCCAGCTCCCAAAAGAGGGGAGATAGTGAGGCAGATTGGAGATGCACTTAGAAAGAAGATTAACGTCCTTGGGAGCCTGGTGTCTCTAGAAATGGGCAAAATCTATGTTGAGGGAGTGGGAGAAGTTCAGGAATACGTTGATGTCTGTGATTATGCTGTTGGTCTGTCGAGAATGATTGGTGGGCCAATGCTGCCATCAGAGAGACCAGGACATGCCCTGATCGAACAGTGGAACCCAGTTGGTCTTGTCGGTATCATCACTGCCTTCAACTTCCCAGTGGCTGTCTACGGCTGGAACAACGCCATCGCTCTGACCTGTGGCAACGTCTGCCTCTGGAAAGGAGCTCCAACCACACCCCTTACAAGTGTTGCAGTTTCTAAGATCGTGGCCGAGGTGCTGGAGCGGAACAACCTGCCTGGTGCTATCTGCTCCATGACCTGCGGAGGTGCTGATATCGGCTCAGCCATGGCGAAGGATGAGCGGGTGGATCTGGTGTCGTTCACCGGAAGCACTAACGTTGGCAAGATGGTGGCCATGACGGTGCAGGATAGGTTCGGTCGTAAGCTTCTGGAACTCGGTGGTAACAATGCTATCATCGTGTTTGAGGATGCTGACCTGAATCTTGTGGTGCCCGCCTCCGTCTTTGCAGCTGTGGGAACCGCTGGCCAGCGCTGCACCACCACCAGGAGGCTGATGCTGCACGAGAGCGTCCACGACACAGTGGTTGAGAGGGTCGCCAAGGCCTACAAACAAGTCAGAATTGGAGACCCCTGGGATCCCACCACCCTTTATGGGCCTCTGCACACCAAACAAGCTGTGGATCAGTATCTGGCAGCTATTGAGCAGGCCAAGCAGCAGGGTGGCACCGTCGTCTATGGCGGAAAGGTGATGGACCGGCCTGGAAACTACGTAGAGCCCACCATCATCACAGGGCTTGCGCATGACGCTCCCATTGTCCACACTGAAACCTTTGTCCCCATACTGTACGTCCTCAAGTTCAAGACAGAGGAGGAGGCGTTCGCCTGGAACAACGAGGTGCAGCAGGGCCTGTCCAGCAGCATCTTCACCAAAGATATGGGTAGAGTTTTCCGTTGGCTGGGGCCCAAAGGATCCGACTGCGGCATCGTGAATGTCAATATTCCTACAAGTGGAGCCGAGATCGGAGGAGCCTTTGGTGGAGAGAAACACACGGGAGGCGGAAGAGAGTCTGGCAGTGACTCCTGGAAGCAGTACATGAGGCGTTCAACCTGCACGATAAACTACAGCAAGGATCTTCCTCTGGCCCAGGGAATCAAGTTTGAGTAAAGCCTTCGAGTGATTTGTTTGAGCATTCAATGATCCCAAAAAGACAACACTAAGTGTTTTAGAGGCAGAGTGTTACCCAACAAATGCTAGACAGTTATCATTGCATTTCTGCATTCTGAAGATTCCGTTAAAGTTTTACAAAATGTCTAATCATTTGGGATCGGTTTCATTTTTGTCGTTTATCAGATCTTTCTATGGTTGTAGCATCAGATATTAATCCTTGTATGAAAAAAGTTAATGGTTAAAGGTCAAATACTGTTCCCCCACTTGTTGGTGTGCACTTTTCTACTAGCACTTACAAAGTTTAAGTGCTAGATGTCTGTAACAGATACTATATGTACGGTGTAAAAAAATAATAAATGATACCTTTTATTTTGGAAGAACAACTGGCGTGAACTCATTCATGTGTAGATGAAATCATTGGAGTGCATTTTGGCATTGATAAATGAAATTGTGTCATTAACATTTCAAACTTAAAAGAGGTAGCTATTAAAACACTAACTCAATTAAATGCTTTGTCTACATCTAAAGCACCCTATAACAGAATATGATTTCCAGACAATAAAAAAAATACTTGATGTTGACATTTGGAGTGTGCTGACATTTTTTTTTAATCAACTTTCATAAAGGGAATTTGAAGAAGAACCAGGAGTCCCTTACACCTGGACCAGTACGACATCAGAACATAGAATTGCAGCTCTCTAATCTTTATTGTTTTTCCCCTGGGTCAATCAAGTATCAAAAGCCATTGAATTTTTTTAGCAATATAACAAGCTTCTCAAACACCCATTACAATACATTTCCAATTACGTTTGATATCCTCTGCATCTTAAAATAAAAAACAATGAAAGACATTATGTATTTGGTGTGATTATATTCTGATTTGACATAGTAGCATGCACACTAGAATGACTAACACTGAGGGCACTAAATTGAATTCAGCCATTGGTCAGTTTTATTATTTGCACCTGCGATTTAACCACCATGACATCACAGACGTTGAATTGTCTTCAATGAAAAACTATTTCAGATTTCCATTCTGAAACGTATTTCAATAGGGATAGGATCTCAGTATCTTCTATTGTAAAGTATATCACTATAGTATTAAAGACCAAAATCTCTGTCCCTTTAATAGAAATACTACTCCATCTCTCATCCGCCATGCCATCCATATGCTCACCCTCCCACTCGGCAGTTCTCTGCCTCATACTCCAGCTCGGTCTCTCTCTCTCTCTGCATTTACTGCTCTTCCCAGCAACATCTCAGCTGAAAGGCAGAACTGAAACGACAGCGCTCTGTACGACTCATAATCGAAGCCATTTAGGAAGTATGCAGAAAACGCTCCCTCTGCTACTCATCTGAATTGGAAAAGGTAGAAAAGCTTTGATTATTTGCCTAATTTGAGAGGTTTGGGGTATGCATTAGTGTGCACATTGTCTGGTGTTTCTTCTGGATATATTCATATTATTAATTTGAAATGAAAGTAAATGTATATCTTGGTAAAAAAATCCAAGCAAACCAGTTTGAAATATTATTTATATTCAAGACAAGCTCAAAGGAAGCCCTTCAATGTGGACGTGGATCATAATTTCAGTTAATACAGACTTGGGTGTGGAGCCCAAGCTAACAGTTAAGTCACCACTGCAGAACTACAGTATACAGAGGAATCACTGGTGGCTGGTATTTTGGTTGTGAGCTCATTAAACCGATCTATCTTCAAAGGTTATGCTTGGCGACTAGGAGGTAATGCCTTATTTCGTGCTCTGAACCTGGGGGGCACTAAAATGTCTTCTGGGCTCATAGTTATACATTAATGATCATCTGGTGTCCTATTAGTAGCAGCTATAACAGGATGCATTTGAATAAGGTTAGCACATTAGGGTTGTTCCTCGCTTCCCTTAAAAACAAATCCCATGCAAGGCTTGTGTGATTCACTTCTTTGGAAACTCAGAGCATGTTAGTTCATGCTTTATGTTGCTTGTTGCACCTCTGATTTACAGAAGTGTCTGGGATTCCCCTGGACTGAAACACTCTCACTTCTTCTCTTTGCACATTTCCTCTGCAGCTTCTCCCTGAAACAAAAAGCCATAAACGCCTGTCATACTCATTCTGCTGTTAATTGACTCTTTCATGTACATTTTACTCATGTAACAGGTGCTTACATTCGGGCAACTTATAATAAAATGGGTATGAAACATTTTTCATGTTACTTTTAGTCACAGGATAGTCTTTTTAGCTATTACATATTGTGTTCACCTGTTCAGCAATTTATATGTGCATGTTTTTTTATAATTCTGTTCTCGAAAGGAGACAAACCGGAGTTTTTTTTTGTTAAATGTATTGCAGCAAGATTAAAATACTTTTGTTGATGTCCCTCCTGTAGTACAAAACGAAGACATCATAATTCTCTACTGCGTGTACATGCCTCTGTTCTGCTGTATTCACTTGGACAGCAACAGTGCTTGGCCTTTGCCATCAGCAAGCCTGACTCCACAATCGGTGTCCCGATAGTGAGACTCCAACAGAACATGAGAGGCATTATCACAGAAATGATGAGGGCTCTTCACAAAGCTGCCGCTGTGACAGTCTCTCATGGGCCAACAACAGCACAGAGATTAGACAAGAACCTGATACAGGGACAGAGCAAACTACTGGTAGTTACGCTCTAGACTTACACATGATCTGAAGTGATCTCTTCTGAGAAGCTACACGTGAATGTCAGTGTGGAGTCCTACCAACCATACATTCTGATTCACATACAGTGGAGGAAGTTTTATGATTTTTTGCCCCTGCAAAATAACATGCACAATAGCAGCACACATGAGCCAATACCACAAGAGTACTTATATTTACAAACAGTATTAACAATTTTCAAAAAGACAATGTGTTGTTTAAAGAGATAGTTCCTCAGCAGCATTTGATTCAAGATGGATAATTTCAATTGGGCTAGTCAAACCCAAGCTCTGCAAGTCAGCAAGTAAAACCCGGAAACTGTCAACATCTATTTTCCCTCATCACACACACAGAGAGAGAGAGAGAGAGAGAGAGAGAGAGAGAGAGAGAGAGAGAGAGAGAGAGAGAGAGAGAGAGAGAGAGAGAGAGAGAGAGAGAGAGAGAGAGAGAGAAGTGGTGTGTGAGCCCAGCGAGGCACGCATATTTTAAGTCACTTTGCACTCTTCAAGAGGGCCCTTTTTTCAATAATCCATTATGCATAGCAGCTCTGGCTCTCCCTGGTATTTCTCCTACCTTCTTGACGTCAGTTGCCATTTGTGAGGGTTACCCTGGCAACGGCCAGCCTCCCCGGGAGATGTCTGGTGGATAAGACGGCCCTGATAAAGCCTTTTAAGGTTCTACTGTTGCTACACCTTTTAATTGCCTTTGATACAGTGGAAGTATTACATGGGGGTCGTCGGGGAGTGTCTCTACATGTGGGCAAAAAATGGGAATGTGCAGATAAAAATAGACATTGAGGAGCTGCTTCAGATTGAGGTCCCATTATCTTCACTTGATTCGATCACCCACGTATTAGGTATTTTTTTTAGCTGTTCTGTGAAACTGAATTGTGCATGATAGGTCTATTTTTGGACACGATTTTCTCTACTCCTCCGTTACACGAAGGACACGAGTCTACAACCCATTTTAACAATCTGACATTGTAGTGATGAGATAACATGTAAATAATAGATAAAGCATCCTGCTGGTTGTTAAGCCTCTGAACAATACGTGGATGTAATTATGAGATGATGTGAAAAGACCATACATCAACCACGTTTTTCATGTAAGCTATTAAACTGTAATAAAATCTGGCAAGGAAACATATTTATGCACATTATTGATATTCTATTACAGTATATTCAAATATATAATGGCAGCAAAGACTATTTTAATTTTGCATCTATGCAAAACATCAGATGGCAGAAAGTAGGATGAAGAGAACGGCTGTCTACAAATGCCAACCTGTTGTTAGTTTTAAGCTTTATTTACACAGTAAATACATGGATACCAAAACTGTAAAACCTACCTCACATTCAAATGATTTCATTCAGCTGCCTGACTGTTACTGTAAGTTACCGCACGACCCATGCAAATTTGCATTGATGCAAAAACGTCTCACTGGTGCGAAACAATACAGTTCAGATACTGTAGTGTACACCATACCTGTTCCGAGCTCCAGGAGGCTATTTATAGCCTCACCAACATGTGTGTCTTTTTTTTTTTTTCAGACACCAGGCTATTGATGTGCTATTTTTACAGTGTCAACGTGCTCCCTCCCTCTCTCTGGTTGCCAAGCAATGGGATAAGGGACCCGATTGGCCAAGGATGTGCTTTTGGACACCTTGACTCTGATTCTCAGCTGGCTAATTAATTCACAATTTTCACTAACTAGGCAAACGGCAGAGGAGTTGTTTCCTTTTTATTGTATTTGTTAAATGTCATTCAATCTGTGGTCCAGAAATGCTAAAACATATTGTCGTAAGAAATAACCTGTTAACTGAAATATAGTGTATGACTTCTGTCAAATTGTAGTTGCATGTATGGCATCTATCTTTGAGCATCTATATGACACAGACAGCTTGGGCTGTTGCAAGATATTGTCATCTTTAAAACAAGTTAAGGCAAACACGTGTATAACCATTCAGTTGTTATGATGTCATGATGAAGCTATAAGAACAATTTTTTCTCTGATTTAGGGAGAGATTTGAGAGGTTATCATTCAGTATCATCCAACACCCCTAAATTGCATGTGAGGGTATTCATTCTTTCTCAGTGTCTAGTATGGAGGAATTAATAAACACATTTTTGTTCAGAAACATACACATAACCCGTACAATGCTGTGTTTCATAATGTATTGAAACACTACAATTTTCCAGGCTGCACTAATGACAATAAAACCACAACATATGTTTCTGCTAATCCTAATCCTCATAATGTGTTTAGGGGGAAATTGGTCTGACACACCTAAACTACTGCTGTGTGTGAATTCAATTAGACTTAATCTGACCCCATGCCACTCCGATAGGAAACCAAGGGCTGGGCAACTTTCATCTTCCCTCCATTGATTGTGGCTCGTGCAGAGATATGGAAAAGCCTAACCCACTGCTTCCTTTCATTGGCTCCATTAAAAATGCATCCTGTCCTACTGGAGAGGGATCTTTTTCAATGAGCCAACTGCAGGCCAACCGTGGTGTGCCAGGGTGAGACTTGGCACAGCTGTCTAATGGCAAAACCAAATCCTCACAGCTTTAACTTTGTTTTGTTGGAGTAACGTCTTAAATACTGAATATACTTTGAATAAGAGTACCTATTATAAGCATGTCGTGCTTGCAACAAACTCAATTGCTTATTTCGTTGTTGTAATTCATTATTGTATTCATTACCTCAAATATATTGTCTATTGAATGTTATAAAATAGAGACTGCCCCTCATAAACTCTGAGTCCAGGTAATATCTTAAATTGTATTGTTTTATAAGTTTCTTATGGATCAATCGGTTTAGTGTAAATAATTCAAATAGTGAAAATGTTCCTCACAAAATCACACAGCAAGGTATGGCCCAAAACACATGCATAGAGGCTACCGTAGTTTGACTTTGGTATTTTGTGCAACTGCACACATATGCAAAACATTGAGAAATCAGGTATGTTAACAATAACGGTGACATGTCACAGAGAAAAGTCACAATTAGTAATAGATTACAATGATAGAGTTAATAAAAAAATACTGTATACCTACTCTCCTCACCTCCAGCTGTAACACTTATACAGATTCATATTGGTATATGACAGAATTTGAAGAGGTTTGGACTAAAATGTGTCTTTGTGGAGTCCGTTTTAATCAGTACTACAGCACGCTTTATGGTCTAACATTTGTTTCCTGTATCCCATTCGGTTCCTTTTTGTTGAGGGGGCTGACGGACGGTACCATTCCACCCGTAGGTTACACAACACATTTCAGACATTCTTCCGAGTCAAAAGCACAAGTAATTACCAATTTTGTTGGTGTATTGACATAAATATTAAACAATATAATAAGGGACTGTGTTATTACATATCTCATTGGTTATACAACTAAAATTATCGATCTATTCCCCACCGCGCACCCCTCAGCCTAGGCTGTTGCCATGTTCCCACTTTCATGGGTGTGGTGATTAGCTTGCTTGGTGAACATTTTTAGTCTAATCCGACCAGAGTCACTCTCGCTTCTGCCCCTTTAAACCGATTAAATTGTTTTAAAATTAACACGTCTGCCTTTGCGATTTCTCTCACAGCTGGGACCATGTTTGTTGTGTGAAAACGAATCAGTGTGACTCGGATCGGAAGGACGGACAGAGCCAAAAAAGCCTGTTTCAGGTAAGGACGTGTTAGTCTTGCCTTGATATTTTGGAAGCTTTCAGGCTATTTCCTGCTTTGCTCGCGGCGGGTTTAGTTTGTTTTTATATTGAAGGTGGGGTGCAAACAATGCCCCTGAGTTTGAAATATTGTCAGTGCTGTGAGCGTCAATGAAGCTATTGAAATAACTGTTCACAGCCTGCCTGAATGCTGTTTTTTCCCTTTTACTAAGCCAAGCTGAAAATTCACTGCTATCCAAACGCGGCCTTTTTTACAGGCTGTCAAACGACTCTCACGGAACTATAGGAGACAAACCTCTTACTGGTTGGCATATATTTTTTCTGAGTCAATGTCATCGATATGCCTTCTCATTTGTGGTTGCACGACACCATTTGCGTAGCGTTCCCCCCCTTCTCTTTTCCATTAAATATACATGGCAGTCCGCCTTCAAGCGGGCGGCAACTGGTAGCGTGACGGGGCGCGAGGCTCATACAATTTGTTGCTTGTATCAGCAATGTATCTCCACTCTTATCATTTCATACATATCTATACACATGCCCATTTAACCTACAGTCAGTGGTGTGAAGCAACTTAGTACATTTTCTCAAGTACTGTACTTAAGTACCATTTTGAGGTACTTGCATTTTGCTTGAGTATTTCCATGTTACTTTGTACTTCTACTCCACTATAATAATTCAGAAGTAAATATTGTACTTTTTACCCACTACATTTGTGTAGTACCTTTTAGTTACTTTGTAAATATAGATTAAAGATTAACACTTTAATAGGACTTAAATATGACTAACATGGTACACAGCAGTACATGACATTTTAAAGTTTCTTTAGATACTTTTGTACTTATACTTGAGTAACATTTTGAATTCAGCATTTTTACTTGTAACAGACTATTCCTACCCTTTGGTACTACTACTTTTACTTAAGTACAAGGTCTGAGTACTTCTTCCACCTCTGCCTACAGTGTTTGTGTTTCTATATGGTGTAACTAATGGTTTCCAGTCTTGGCTGTTGACATATAATACATCATGACAGTGAGTTGTTGTTGTTGTTGTTGACATGATATACAGTATGAAGTCACAGTTTTTGATCATGTAGTCTATGTTTTCAATCTGCAGCTTATTTGGTGCTGGTCGGTACATACCGAAAAGTTTTACTAGTTTTGACATGGTGCTCTTTCATAATTGCTAAGGGGACAGTATGGTGATTGACAAAAAATAACTCCTGTTAATTATAACTAATTTAGGTAAGATGGGCAAGTAGCAACCAGCATTATTTATTTAGAATAGCCAAATATGTCATTTTAATTTACTGTAGTAAATATTTCAAAGCCAGGTAAAGCTGAACAGATGAATCAATTAATTGATTGAGAGTAGATTTTGTCTATCGATCTAAAAGGCCAAAAGCTCAATACAATATTCAGTATATTAAAAATATAAATGTATCGTATGCCTTTTGAAATGTACCTTAATGTCATCTTGTTTCATGTCAAATTATTTTCCCAAAAGGATTAATATTCTCTCAATTTTAAAACGAACAAAGTTAATTCTCTGACGTTTTATTTTTTTAGATATTGAGAGCCAAAAAATGGAACTGACGGTTATTGCATTCTTAATGATTTGTATATTTAAATGTGACTTTGCATAATGTTTACCATTATTATCATGTTGATGTCAGGGCCAAACAATGTTACATGAGATTTTCATTAATATGAAATGCATACTTCTGCTATTCTGCAGCTTTGAATACACTGCTAAAATACAAAAGAAAACTAGTTTTATTAACTGATGAAAGATTATAATATCCAACATTATTTTATTCAACAAATTAAATAACTCAAAAATCTACCCATGTTTATTATTCCAGTTGATATCGTTTTTAAGGGGGGGAAACACACAATGTTGTTGGAGCCCTAACTGATACTGATTTAAACCATACCAACCAACCCTTACCTAGTGAATCTTCAAGCTCTACATGTTCCTGTTTTACAGCTGTATGTTACCAAACCTCAGAAAAACAAACCTGTGGTAACGGGAAAACACCATCCGGAAGTTTTTATAACTTGACCGATTATACACAAGCAGGAGATCTTTATCTCTATGCTAAAAGGGTCATGGTTCACTCCAGATTATTAATGTCACTAAGGGCATGTTTGGCCAAATCTTTCTTTATTTAGTTGTAGTTTTCATTAGGAATGTTGTGAGGCTACATTACGTGTAATTGTGACTGTCTGGTGTAGTTGGGGTGAAACCTGTGACCAAAGCACCCACCACACATTCACTCACCATCTGTCTGTAGCTTATGTTTAAACAATAATCGGGGAAATCAAACATTTTCTCATAATTCATGACACGTAGATATAATAAGAACATGTGTCAGCTGAAGAGAAGGAAGACATGTGACTTCTAAACTTACTGGAATCTCAATAGGTATTTCCTCCATTCTCCGGATGTTTGGAATAGTCGGTGCGTTACCTGAACAAGTTTACACCTGGTGGAGCTGCCACATCCAATCTTCACTTTCACACACAGGGGCCGTTTCTCAATGTCGAGTATACCTGCAGCAGAGCCACTATTTCAAGTATACTACGTCATCGAGTGGCGCAGAATGCTGGGCAATTAACATGCATTTAAACAGTCCTTCGGTGCCACTCGATGACGTAGTATACTTGAAATAGTGGCTCTTCAGCAGGTTTACTCGACATTGAGAAACGGCCAGAGCCATCATTTAGATTCAGTACACACACTCATTAATTGCCTGTTAGATAGAAACTATGTGGGCAGGATCAGGCGTAGGTAAATGTTTTTAAAATGTTATTTAAGATGTCAACAAAGTTTAAATGCGATCATTTAATGAATACCTGAACATATGCAGTATGTTCTAGCTGTATATATCATACATTTGCAAATACACTGATAATGTACCGTTAAGAATCAGATTTTAGTTGAATACAAATGAAAAATATGGCTAA
>NW_022990673.1:3364330-3474330 GCF_902827175.1 Gymnodraco acuticeps
TATGGCTAATGTTGGAGCATTGAGTTCAAATATTTATTACAAATAAAACGCAATCGTTACACTTATGAACAGACATGGTCAAAACCAGTAAAATATTCCAATACATTTTCAACTAAGAGAGCAAAATCCCTCACTTTGCATGTAACATAATAACTGTTTACAATTAATAGAATATGGGATTGATAAATATGATGACCTTGCTGTAAACGCTGGTATTAAGTGCTCACAGTGGATCATTGTGTAATCATTTGATTAGACCTGGCAGTGCGTGCGTATTGTTAATTCTTTAACTTCCTGACCATTTCATGTTGTTGGGCCCCTGTGGCTCTGGGTGCAGCTGCACTGCCTGCACCCCCCGCTGCTCAGTATTTGTTCATGATGGAGGCAGATGTGACTGACTTTCTACTGTATGTGACCCTGGAGAAGCAGAATGTCTCATTGACACATGTAATTTAAAAACCTGCCAATGAGTGTTATCTAATAAGAATCCTCTCCAGGTGTCTCTTTTACTCTCTTTATGGTTGTATGTTTTCACTTGTGTATGAGCTATCATTGAGCCAGCAGAGACACACACTGGAGCGACAGTGTCTCCGGTAACAAATATAATGTGGGCAAGCTTCATTATTGGAACCAGACACTATTGACTTTTGACTGACAATTGACTTACTATAGAGAAGTCAGACAGAAAGAGAAACACACAGAGAGAGAGAGAGATCTCCCTGAGTGGTATGAAAGTGGAAGGTTGCAGGCCAGTGTGATAAACATATTGTTTTTACTAGGGATGCACCGAATATTCGGCCACCGAAAATTATCGGCCGAAAATGGTTTAAAAGGCCCTTTCGGCTATCACCGAATGTCAGAACAGGCTTACGTTGGTAACCTAACGTGTTGTTGTGATGACGTAATAAAGACGCGGCGACCATGCTCGCGGCTGACTCACAGGGGGGGGACATTGACCTTTGTCATCGAGATTGCCCTGAGCCTTTAACAAATCGTATTAAATAATCTGATGACAGACTGTAAACAGAATAGCTGACAATTTAACAAACTAAATAACTCAGTTACCTCTAATCATTAACACATGTTTGTATCATGTAGTTAACTCCGTGTGTTGCTGCTAGCATACATAACACCTGACGTGGAAACGTTACTCGTGGATGGGGCTACAGAGCTGCTAGAAAGACGGTCGAACCCGGTACATTCCTCCGTCTGCATGCGGTGCACTTTTGCTAAATGTTTAGACAAATTGCTCGTGCTTACATGCTAAACTCTTATTGCACTTATGGTAACAAGTATTCTCCACATCGAGACGGGTAAAGTTTAACCACACCTCGGAGCGCGTTCTCTCCGCCATCTCCGCAGTGTGCTCCGCTGCATGTATCAGCTGCGTGTGTGTAAACTGCCCCGCCCCCTCGCACACAGACGGGGGAGAGATCTCGTCTGATCGAAAATACATCATAGACGATTTGTTGTCTTTGCATATTAGAAACGAGTTGGCGACACTAAGACTGCGATATAATGTTTTTTAGCAATAATACATGACATATATAAATGTACTGTATGCATTCAAAAGTGCTGAATAAATGTTTTATGGACCCATAATAGTGATTATTATTTAAGTTAAGTTTTGCCATAATCATGTCTATTTCCATAATCAGGTAGCTGAACAACATTGGTAAAAAATGTATACATTATATATATATTTATATTAATCATTTTCGGCTTCGGCTTTCGGCATTCGGTTTTCGGCCAACTGTTTCCTATTTTCGGTATCGGTTTCGGCCAAGAATTTCCCATTCGGTGCACCCCTAGTTTTTACAGTCATTTTTTTTTACCTGGATTTAAACGTATGAGGATGTGCAGCAGCTGAACAAGATGTAAAAACTGCTTGCATACAAAACTAGTATAAGCAATCTTCTTATAGGGCAATACATCTTCCAACTACTTCCTTAATTAATTGTAGGATAAAGATCCAGTGTACTATTAAATAGCAACTATTAGCGTTATTAAACTGGAAGCCGTGAAGATTGCCCAAAATAGTTTGTAATTAATAGATAAATTAATCGGGTCATACAAATACCATTTCAACTTTACTTCAAGCGGCCTAGATTCTTATAATAATATTGATATTTTAAAACTGAAATATTTATTTGTGTGTTTTTTAATTGTCGTGAATTTCTCAGTTTCTTTTATAAATGTTCGGTTTATCTTTCCTTCTTATTGTGGTGCACTTGGAAAAGTATTGATAAGTCTTTAAATCATTACGGATAACTTTTTAAGTGTTATGATAGTTGCTGATGGAGGTTATGAGACGACTATATTCTTTAATTAAAGCCAGTTATATTCATTGACCAGTGTATTAAATACAGATATGTATATTCAACAGGTGATTTAAGGGCGTATTGTTTGCGTTTTTCTCCATCTATCTCGGACTTATAGAAGAGATCCTCAATAGCAGCCAGAATGCATTCAGCAAAGCCCTTACCAATATCCCTATGTCTGCCTTTATGCATCCACGCACTTAAATGCAGATGTCAGCTGTCGGTCCCAGTTCACACACACAATATTTCCCTGCTGCTGGGAGCTCCAGTGTGAGGCTGAACATGTTGGGTGATTGTTTAGTGTCATAAGAGCTGTAGCAGTTATAGCCTCCCATGGCCTGTCTCAGAGACCCAAGTGTGGTGGTGCCAAGCAGCTCTAACTACTGTAGCTGGCACCCTGCTCTAAACAATAGGCAGCTCCAACACACAGCTCTGTCTTTGTCACCCTGATCGTGAGCCTTGATCTGGGCCTGCGTCGGCCCGGCTGGCTGCATGGCTAGGGAAAAGGCACACGGCTCACAAAGTTTTACATCGGTTATTGTGGAAGGTAAAGTTGATCTAGTCCTTTGGTAGGGACCATTTAACTGTGACAGCTTCTGCTGGCTATGGTTGATGTGTGTTTTTTTTTTTTACTAAAGAAGGAATGACCTGTTTTGGTTTCTAAATTACTTAACCTTAGTGCACACACACGTTAAGACAAGTCATGAAGCACTAAAACCAGAGCTGTCGGTTGTATCCGAAAGCACTAAAACACATTTTCTGCGTCTAACTCCATCACACCTGTATCATTTTCTACCTTATCTTTCTCGTGTGCGCTGTTGCCTTTCACTACACAAGCCCCTGGTGGAAAACATTAATTAAAAACATTAAGTAAAGAAGGTCATATCGGGTGTTTTGGTAGTCCACAAGGCGCTATGTGTGACGTGGCAGATTTCAGAGGCATACCGTATAATAGATCCATGGCAGTCATCAGCAGCACATCACAGGCGAGCTGACGCTGAGAGCCTCTCTTCAGGGTGGTTGCGTCAGCCGGAGGAGAGAGTGACGTCACCTCCGGGCAGCTGAAAGCATTGCAACGCTGCGGCCCCTGATGCCTCATTACTGTCAAAGACTTCCCTGGCTGAGACTACGGTCCTCAATGAGCAGGCCAAAGCATCCTCTCTAGTGCAGAGCAGAGGCACAATGGTCAGACGAAGGGAACCAAGAATCTAAAACGGCAGCTTTTCACACATTCATAGTGTCACTTTAAGAGACAATAGGTAGCAGCGCACGCATCAAATCATTGTCTTAGTTACTTGTATGTATAATGATTTTGGTGTCTCTTTTGTGATTAAGTAAGTGGATCACAATGGGTTTTAAAGCCTGCAAAAATTAGGATAACGCACAAACAACCTCCTCTTCGCATTAGGGCTGGACGCAGTGTAATTGTTGAATTATAGAAAATGGAACCGAGAATGTAATCTCAGAGGATTAGACTTCTGGACAGCAGACTGTAAAAAAAAAAAAAAAAAAAAAAAACGGCCTGGAAAATGAGCGGTGGGGGGGCGGTCCAAACATTACTGAGGAGTGTCTAAGTGCTCTGTGACCCACATTCAGGCTCCCCAAGGTAAAGGAAGAGGCATTTGCGCACACACAAACACACTCATACGTGCGCGTTCAAATACATGGCATACCTTAACTAGACGCACATTAAAGTAAATGCTCACATAATGTATGCATACACACACACACATTAATATTTGCAATATGTTTACTATAACAATAGAATTGTACATGTTGTTTTTCTTACTTGTATATATTATCCAATAATTATTCCAGATACAATCACGCACACACTTCAAGGCTCTTTGGGGCCGGCCGAGTAAACAGCGCAATGCAATAACACAAAAGGCTGATTGAGTCAGGAAAGGTCAGAGCCGGGCTCAGATGGCCTTTTGAACCACACTGGGGGTGTTTGAAGAGCCAGCCCCCCCCCAGGGCCCCCACCCGGCCCCACCTCTGCAGCACCCTCCTTTGGTCTGAGCCCATACAGGATACCTATGTTTGTCTGATGGAAGTCTTCCCACCCTTCACTCTCCGTCTGCCTGTTGAACTCATAGTATTTCTGTTTCTCTGTCTTGCAGGTGTCTGCTGGTAAAGCGTGTGTGCGCCTGAGAGTGTGTGTGTGTGTGTGTGTGTATGCGTGCAGGCACTTGTGTTTTCCCAGCCCAGTAAGGATTTGGAGCGGAGCGTGGCCTGAACACATCACAGAGGGACAATGAGCGAGCTGGAACAGTTGCGGCAGGAAGCCGAGCAACTACGCAATCAGATCCGGGTAATGCAACGTTTTCTGTGCATGCGTTTGTTTATGTTATGTTGCGCGTGTATGTTATACGTGTTTTTGTGCATCGCATGTGTGCCACTGTCTGTTCTCTAGCTGTGACTCATGCCGTTATAGATGAGACAGTGACACACTCGACATATAACTTGTCAATCATCCTCTTTGTCTCGTGAAATGTTTTTATCGTGGGAACTGATGCATTGATGTCTGTTGCTGCTGTGATATTATTCTAGGGTCACTGGGATATTTAGTTGATCAGCAATAAGCACATTTTATTGCACTTATAGCACTTAATCAGAAGTATTTTAGTTCCTTTTCAGGTATGTTTTTTCCATTATTTGTGCATATAGTGACATAACAATCGCCAACATGATTATTTTCTTTCTCTTGTGTCACAGGATGCCAGGAAAGCCTGCAGCGACTCCACTCTGTCACAGGTACGTCTTCCTCTCCACATAGTAATAATAGATTTGTTACACAATATTATATAAGTATTTTCATTTTTAACAATTGCTATATTTTAGGGAGTGTTAACACAATCAAAGTTGTGTCGTTCCAAATGCACCCTAAGTTACAATATGCCTGTTTGCCAATAAGCAATGTTACATCTAAAAAAATCTATTTTCAAACATGATCTAGCTTGTTGCTTTTTATTGCCCTGGCAGTTGTTTCAATCAAGTTATAGGGAAAATACTTCATAGACATTATGCAGCTATTTTAGCTTCACTATTTTTAGTCGTTGTCTATTCTTGTGTTATCTTGACCTGTTTTTACTGCCTGAGCTAGAGTCCACTGTCCAGTGTAGTGTGTTTGTTTGTAGTGATAAGTGTGTGTGTGGGCCTCGAGTGACACTGCTGACGCGTCTTCCTGTGTTTTGGCAGATCACAGCTGGTCTGGACTCAGTGGGCCGGATACAGATGCGGACGCGGCGCACTCTCAGGGGCCACCTGGCCAAGATCTATGCAATGCACTGGGGGAGCGACTCCAGGTACTGTGGTTATTTTACAGGAAACTAATTATTATCAAACAGCACGATAGGAAATTAACCTTTTTATACCATTTGTTTTTTATGTTCTTATTGTGTTACATTTTTTGGGGAACGGGGCAATGGCAAAAAAGTGGCACCATGCGCCACCAAGAGCTAAGACAAACTGGACACACCTTACAGTCACAGAGAAGGAATTTTACAATAAAATCCACTGGCATCTGGCATTGGCTTAATCATGACTCGGCTGCTTAATTCTTTGCATAGGTAATGTCTTAGTAATAGCTCCAACTTGGCTGCTAATATCTAGGTTAGTTAAGGAGTGAAGGCATGACTTCAGTTATGGCAGCAATTCAGGATCAATTTACAACTCTCCCTGCAGATACACTCTGATACTCTAACCTTTTTAAATGATGGGGTTCAAACTGCTTATAGGACTGGTTTTACCATTAATATTATGTATGTGTTTAATATGTCTGTGTCACCCTTTATTTTTCTCTCTGTCCATCTGTCTCCCAATGCAATGCACTGGGGCAGTGACGGCAGTCCCAGGTGTGGGGCTATACTACTACCAGTACCACTACTACTATTACTACCACTACTAAAACTACTATATTCTACTAATAAGACTAATACCACCATAATTGACTGTCACTTACTGCAACCTCCACTACTACTGAACTCTGTCGTAGCGCTAGCACTGGTAAACGCCCCCACTTTGAGCACAGGAATGATATAGCTGGGCACAGTGACAGGCAGCCACCCCAGCTGTTAAATATTTCCTTAAATGCAGTTTGTAAGATCTAACAATCTTTTTTCCTAAATGTTAATGATTCACAATCAATCAGTTAGAGAGTGGCTGCTAACAATGAGTTTTCACTTAATTAAAACTTACAGACTGCTTTTTAACGGTTTGTTGAAATGACGAGCACTTGGAGGATTGTATTTTCCCAATAGTATGCATGTAGTGCACTAGTTCTTTCTTATCAATAAACGAGAAGTGTATGAGAAATAAAACCTAAAGATAGTGTGACCTAACTTTTAAATCTACTACAACATTTAGGATTTTCAAAAATCATAAATATCTGTTCAGTGTAAGCATACTTGTTTTATCCTACAGTAAACACTGGTATTACCTGCAGCAGATGATGCATAGGCTGTTCAAATGTGATTATTCTGTTAAGTGTGTGTGTGTATATATATGTGTTTGCCTGGCTCCCTCTGGGTGACCCTGCAGGAGGCCAGTGTTTATTGTGTATACAGCCACTGACATTTGAGCGTGATGGCTCTCCTCTGATTGTAGCATAGCACCGTCAAACCACTTCCTGTCATTGGAGAGGCGGAAACACCAGTGAGGGAGGGGGAGGAGTTCAGCCATTTCTTCATCTGCCACCACCCTTCTCTCTCTCTCTCTCTCTCTCTCTCTCTCTCTCTCTCTCTCTCTCTCTCTCTTCTCTCTCTCTCTCTCTCTCTCTCTCTCTCTCGCTCTCTCTCTCTCTCTCTCTCTCTCTCTCTCTCTTCTTCATCTCTTCTCTGCATTCTTCTCTTGCTGTCCCTCTCTGCTGCGCCCCACCCCAGCTTCTTTCTAGTGCTTTCCCGACCCCTCGTGCTTACCATTAGACAGTAGGACTTTTACATAACTGGGGTAATAAATATTACATGGGGGGACATTAAAAGTGGCTTCCCTGGATGAGGAGACTTCCACCAGGAGGGGGAGGAAGAGATGGAGGGAAACGGGGAGTGGCAGAGAAGAGTAGGGAGCTCACACTGAATGCTTTTTGACAGATCACCTTTAACTCATTCAGACAGTGTAGCACAGTACTCTGTTAGCTGGCTGCTGGCTCTCATTGCTTTTAATGATCCAGGTGCATGTACCCTTTAGATTATGTGGGTTTTTCTACATGTGGACCGCTTCTCATTGTGCTGTTCTCCACTTTCCAGGTTACTTGTCAGTGCCTCGCAAGATGGAAAGCTTATCATCTGGGACAGCTACACAACAAATAAGGTGAGGTTATTGACATGACATTATAGATTGTATAGTAAGTACAAAAACAACAGTATATTTCAACGTTTTTCTGCCATCTGAAATGTGCTTCTCCTGTCAGAGTTCAATACCAACAGTTCTGTGATGTATGCCCTCTCAAACACAATACTGATATATATGTTGTGACAAGCTTCCATCCAAATGACATTAATAAGGTTTTCTTGTGGATTCTTTATAGATTTATCAAATTAATCTGGCTGGTAAATTAGTGAAAGTGACCCTTGTATTTCGAGAGGAATCTGCTTTAATGTTTAAAGAATATTACTGAAATTGAAATCCTCCCCCTAAGAGTATAAAACAAATGTGGCCATTGATAGCATAATCTATAGCGCACTCCTGCCTCATAGTTTTTAGCTATACCAATGTTTTGAAATCCAAAACGGAGGAAGAAACCACCTGAAACAGTCTTGTGCTTTCCTCTTGCACTTAATAATAAGTTCTGCTGTCTTCATATTCATCATGGCGTACTGAAATTACTACGTTTCTTACTGACATCTTTTGCAAAACCCAGACAAAAGCAAGAATGTGTTCTTTAATTTCTCTGAAGGACAGGGGAAGTAGCAGAGTTATGTCCACTGCTGACTCCGAAGCTCCACATTACTACTACTATTATATTTACTAAAGACTCTCCTTGTCCTCAGATGCATGCCATCCCGCTGCGTTCCTCCTGGGTGATGACGTGCGCCTACGCCCCCTCTGGGAACTATGTGGCCTGTGGAGGCCTGGACAACATCTGCTCCATATACAGCCTGAAGACCCGGGAGGGCAACGTGCGTGTCACCAGAGAGCTCCCAGGACACACAGGTAGGCACAGTGCCAGCTGAGATATAATATGAATTAATGAAATAAGCCTATTTATGGACTCAACTGAGTTATTTATATCCTAAATAACATTATGGCAGTTTCTTAAATCATATTCTGACCTGAGGGCAGCATTCTAGCATGCCTGGTTGAATATCTGTGACACGTAGACAATGCCTTAGTTTAGTTTTAGAGCTCAGATTTGTATGTACAGGCTGACGGGCTGGTTCAACGAGTCAAAACAGTGGAAAGATTCACGTTGCCCCTTTCACACCAACGCGTTTTCAGCTCCGGCTCGGACCTGGAGCCTGAAAAGTACCGTTTTTTTTCCTGTTCACACCGCAGAGGCGCAGCCTCTTAGCTCCGGAATCCGGTTCACTTACAGCTCCAAAAAATTGTCGGTCTACTCTAGAGGCAAGAGCTTCGGAGCTAAGAGGCGGCGGCGCTTACGTCTCTCTTACGTCGAGGCGGGGGCAGGGGCGGGATCAGCCTCCTGAACAACAACAAAATACCTGCGTATGATTATTTGTAAAGTTCCAAGTAAAGTCGTCCGATGCCTTCCATTTCGTTTCGTAAGAGGATAACCAAAGCGAACAGCGCTTCAATACAATCGGCCATTGTTGTTGTTGTCGATGTGAGGGATTTCCGCGCGGTTTGGATTTTATGAAGCAGGCACGTAAACGGTGACGTCATGACGCAGCAGCGGCAGCTCTGGGCGGTGTGAACAGAGCGGGAGCAGAAAAGGGAAACCGGAGCTGAACCAAAAAAGCTCCGGAGCTAGAAAGGGAAAAGCGCTGGTGTGAAAGCCGCAACAGTGCTGTTATTTATACTGGTTCAATTTGTGGATTAAGGATTGCCATCAGCTAAATGAGTGGGACTGTTCATAAGGGCCACAAGTGCATCCCTTGTAGAAAAATAAATTGCTCCTGGTTAAATCTGACATAAGGCATCATCGTGAAGAAGGATTAGCACAGTAGAAAAATTCAGTAGTCGTTGTCCGCCATACGAGTAGCTCATGAGTAAAGTGTCTTGCAGAGGGGGGGTTGATCAGGCAGGGCCGAGCGCTCCTTATCTGATGTGTAACCTCTGATCCTCTCCAGGTTACCTGTCTTGCTGTCGTTTCTTGGACGACAATCAGATACTGACCAGCTCCGGAGACACCACCTGGTGAGATTTACACTCTGCTCCACCCACACAGCTCTAAGATTTGAAATGCTTTTACATGATGGAAATATTCTTGTTTCTGTTTAACACGCTAGACTGAAGATGCTCCAGCACATTAAATACAAATTTTAAAAAATTCTCCTTGGTATTGATCTTCTTCTCTCACCATCTTACCCCCTTGTTGCTGCTTTTTACATTCCCTTTGTGCTAATTGAACAAACTCTTTGATCTGTGCTATTCATAACGCTTATACTTAAAGTAGATATGCACGGCAGGCCCACTTTAAGCCATACAGGCTCATAACTCTAGAGGGCTGGATAAAGATGCATTAAAGATGGACACTCACACCTGACCACTACCGTGTTTCTTGCAGTGCATTGTGGGACATAGAGACCGGTCAGCAGGCCACCTCCTTCAGTGGCCACACAGGGGATGTGATGAGCTTGTCTCTGAGCCCGGACTTCAAGACCTTTGTGTCCGGAGCCTGTGACGCCACCTCCAAGCTGTGGGACATCCGGGACGGCATGTGCAGGCAGTCCTTCACCGGCCATGTGTCCGACATCAACGCCGTCACCGTGAGTGCTGAAACAGATGTGCACACACACACCCACAGACGGACACACACACACTGTAGGAAGGAAGAGTCTAAAGGATTGATGGGTGGAAGACTGCTGATTGGATATTGTTTAAAATGACTTGAAAATTGCAAACACATTTTAGTTTTCATATTACATTTTCTTTTTTTAACTCTACTGTTTAGAGCTTTATCTGAGTACAAGAATTATATTTCTTGCTATAGGATGTTTAACACCAAGGCAAAATTGCATACTGCTGTTTCTGTTACTGAAATGTAAAAAGCATTATTCATTTTCCAAAGACAACTTTGATGAGAAAATGTTTTCCTTTGCATTTAATAAATTGTGGATGTTATCAGCTTTTTATCAACAATAACTCTAATATACATTTTGTGTGACAACATTAAGTTGTTTCATTAGTCCATATATTGGTCATCATCATTTTACTTCCACTGAAGATACAGATCTTAGGTGCATTATATGGCCTTGGATGGTCTGTAACACACTGGAAAAGTCAAGGAGCCTCATAATATGGTAATTCAAACAATTGTATCCTGATATCTGCTTGATTTAGATTTCTTTCTCTCCTGCAGTTTTTCCCCAATGGCAACGCCTTTGGCACTGGCTCAGATGACGCCACCTGCAGGCTGTTTGACCTGCGTGCCGACCAGGAGCTGATGATGTACAGCCACGACAACATCATCTGCGGCATCACCTCCGTTTCTTTCTCCAAAAGCGGCCGGCTGCTCCTGGCCGGCTACGATGACTTCAACTGCAACGTCTGGGACACTCTGAAAGGAGAGCGTGCTGGTAAATTACGTCCTAAACTTCTTCTTTTTTTTTTTTTCAATTTTAGGATACAGATTTACCAAACTTCATGAATGTAAATTCTGCTTTAATTCTTGACAAGACGCAACCTACAAATTCTTAGATTTTAGAAACTGGAGGTGGAATTATCTGCATTTGTGCTTGAAATTGTTCAGTTTAAATCAAATCAATGCCAGTTATGGATTCAGCTGTGAAATGTAGCATACATTGCATCCTAGAATAGATGTGAACAGACACATGAGTAGCAAGTTGAAATTTAGCATAAAGGTCGGACTGTGTAACTTCTTGTGTTACAAAGCTGAAAACGTTTCAGTGATTTGAGTTATTCATATTATTTTTTTAATAGTTTGTACAGGTTTAACTGATCAACCTTGGACTCATTTATTTGACCTTCAGGTGTGCTAGCGGGCCACGACAACAGAGTGAGCTGCTTAGGGGTGACAGAAGACGGCATGGCTGTGGCCACTGGATCCTGGGACAGTTTCCTTCGCATCTGGAACTAAACAAACATCTTCCCTGTTGTACTCAATCACTGCCCGCCTACTTCCTCCTGCACCCCCACGCCACATGTCCCAACTCATCTGCTGGGCTGGACCGGAGGGGTGCACACTGTGTCTGCCCAAATCCTTTCAACTCACTCCCAGCTCTCCTCTCTGCAGGCGACCCGCCCTCCTGTGAGAAAGTACAACTCTTTCTAACTTTCCAAGTGACGTTTTTTCTTTTTTTTTAACCAACTTTTACACAGAAACAAATATAGGAACCTTTCGATAGAGTTGGCCAAGCAAAAGTTTAAAAAGAAGAGATTAGTTGTGAAAAACTGAAGGAAAAAAAAAATAAGATTTTGCCCAATTCTCTTGTGCGGGGGGGGGCGATAAAAAGCATCTATTACCGTGACTAACAAGCAAGATGAGCGTCGGCATGTAATATGTAAATGTATATATAAAGACAGTATATATGTATAGCATTATGTGTGTATATATGCATCATATGCATATATAATGTGTATGTATATATTTTTGTAGTTTATTTCCCACCCTTGAGGTTTTTTTGTTATGTTTTTGGGGGTTTTATGTTTTATTTATAGTGTACATATTCACATTACAAAAACATAATGCCAGAAACACTGATTTTATCCAATGTGAGTACCAGACTGATCGTCAGACAATTAAGAGGCAGCAGCGTATCATTGAATCTAAAAAGTCTGCTCTCGTTCATTTTCAATGTTTCTGGTACTTGCTGATTTCGTCAAGCCCAGCAAACGAAGATTTAACAAATCTTAGAATTCGGCCAAGCTAAACTTACGTTCCTCAGTCGATGTGTATTATGGTTACAGGCAGTATACATAATTCATGCATCCTCTGCATTTTTTTTTTTCAACCACACAACCCCTGGCATTTCTCAACGCAGTCTTTTCATATGAAAGGAAACGCCACACTGCTGTGATAATGATAAAAGGGAGCATGTCAAAATAAAACAAGCGGTGTTTTTAAGTTTTAAGTCTGCTAGTCGAGCTTTACCTCGAAAGTAGAAACCGTTGAATTTAGGCTAGGATAGAAAACGTTATTTACCTGGAGGCCCTGCCTTGGCCTCCACTTGTGTTTGATTGTGGTTTTAACCACACGAATATCTGAAGACCACATTCATTCCATGCAAATCAACAGCTGTGTGATATGATTGATAACCCAATAATAGTCCTAAATATAGGTTTTGCGTCTCCTGTGGCCTATAGAATCTACTTTTCCTTAATCGAGATGTGCATCTAAGTTCCTCATACAAAAGACACTGTTGGAGAGATGAGCATCGCATAGAGACGCATTCTCCCGAAGCAGAAGCCATTTCTACCTGTGAGCCTGTAATGGTGCTGAGGCCTGTATGGACATAAAGTAGAGTCAATACATGAGGATATTTAAAGGACCATAAAGGACAGCAGTGACTCTGCTGGGGACAAGAGGGAAGATGAAGAGGACAAAATAAAGATATCGGTCAGAGTTTGCCATGTCGTTTTATCCTTTTTTAAAGCAAAGGATCAAGTCCTTTTTGTCGTCAACAGGGTGTGAACTGAGTGAATACATGGAACTGAAATCATGTCAGCCACTCTGAAATCACACCAGTGCCACAACAAGCCTGTCAAAAAAAAAAAAAAAAAAAAAATGGTTTAACACTTTTTTTTTTCTCACCAAAAACATGTTATGAACTGTTAAATATTGCTTGTGAATAGAGTACACTTGGTAGACAGAAATGTACACTTGGTAGAGAGCTAGATATGCACTCACGAACTGTAGTACAAATGTAAACCATTGAGCACATGTGACTTATTTACCCATAGAAGTACTATCTCTGATTTTGAGTCTTTTCTCATCTTCCATTATTTTGGTTCCTCTAAATGCTTAATTAAAAAAACAATATATGTGATTTGGACCTATCCATCAGCTGTCTCAGGTGCCTATCTCTGAATTTAAACATGTGACCCAAATGGGCTAGATAAAGGAGGATTTGTGCTCCTGAGATGTGGCACTATTGTGTCTCCATTCTGCCTTACAATACCATTCCTAATAGGTCATACTAGCATCGACTACAGTAATGTTTTCCTCTTATTATTCCTTTTTACAGATTTATCAATAAGAGAGATTGCTTATTATTTTTTGTTTCCCAATAGAAGCACATTCTGATACTAGTGAACACTAAAAAGCATGCTTACAGAAACCACAGCGACCACATGCAGCTCTATACTGCTTCTTAAAGTGTTTCTACATCACTCTTTATACAATTCTACTTTCTAATACTACCGTACAGTTTGTAGTATTTATTTAGGTTCAGTCGGCTATCAATGAAACCCCTCTTTTGGCATAGCGTGATTCTCGTGACCTTTCTTGTTTTTAAATGTTTTTGCTGCTTCTACCTGGCTTTGCATTGATGAATCAATTTTGAGAGAATGTTAAAAATAACCGTTATAGTTTTTAGCCTGAGAATATCTTTGGGGTGTGTAGGATGTGATATGTATTGCATATCAGTGTTGAGGTGTGTGTGTGTGGGGGGGAGGGGAGGGATTGGGGGACGATTTGCTGATGTATGTGGATAACATATAGATCTAAGTGTTACTTCCTCATTTGTGCCAATGTTATCCACAGACCCTGAGCTGTGAACTGAAAACTAAGTCAATGTGACAACAAAAAAACAACATTGCTCACTTTACTCAAGTGCCAGCCTTCTGCATATCCACAAATTAAATTCATGTCAGTATCTGATTTTATACCCAGGATGTTGTTTGATCAAACCGGTGGGCTGCTTAAATCTAAAGATGGGTTTTTGTATCCCAAAGTGTTATAAAAGTGCTTATTAGAGTGAAGTTTCTATATCAATCAGCGGACATGAAAAGTGTCCCCCATATAAAGATGACAACATGTATTTTAAGAGGAATTGTTTTAATATTGTGGGAAATGTTTGCTTTCTGGCAGTTAGATGGGACGATCTCTCTCATATCTTTCCGTTAAATATAAGGCCACAACATAAGCAGTCTATTAGCTTAGCACAAAGACTGGAAACAGCTAGCCTGGCTAATGAAGCTCACTCATTAACATTCAATATCTTAAAACCAAAGTGTGAAAAGGAGAGTTGCCAGAACTATTCTGAATGGCGAATTATCATTTTACATATTTAATAAACAAGATATTCTTTTTGTTTTAGATTCAGAGACAGGCAGGAATTGTAACTGTTGGTCAGAGCCAGGCTAACTGTTTCTCAGTTTCCAATCGTTAAGCTAAGCTAACCGGCAGCTAGCAGAAGCTTTTTTAAATGTCTCGTTAATGGACAGACACGAAGCGGTATCTTTCCTAACTCCTCCGTAAGGATCTAAGCATCTTTTCCCAAATCTCAAAAATATTCCAATAAACCCTGACAGCGATATTCAGCAGGAAATCATGTCCTCGCTCTGTGTGTAATTCAGCAGTATTAGCCGCTGGAACCTGGACTAGTAACACTTCTACGTGCCTGTGCAGTTCACTCATTAATCAAAAAGGTGCTTGACTTCTTTTAATTTCACATTAGTTGTATTTACCTGAAGTCTCCTCCAGTTTATAACCACACAACTGATAAGGAGCCATTGAATCCGCCTGTTGGTGTAACAGTGTCGATATGTTGACAACTACATTTGCATAACTCTCCAGGTTTAATATTTGGATATGACAAATGTAAAGTCTCCTGATTCAATGAGACACCACTTTAATTGCTTATGTCACATGATCACCACCACAGCACCATCACAAAAATAATGCACTGCCCTTTCACTCTACAACCTACTGTTCTGACATTTTCTTTGATTTTATTTATTGTTTTATGTTTTAAGCCAGTAAAGACCAGGGACTTGGTGCCATGATAATTCTCTTACAGTGCTATTGTGTGAAATTATAATCACTTGTTATGGAATAATTTTTATAGTCTTTTTCACACCAGACCTTTTTTTTGTATTTGTACAGTGGCTTGGTGATACTGATATGTTGCCATGAGTTATTGTAACCAATAAAAAGCTTCTAACCAAGAATACACATTTTGACTAATTTCCTTTGTTACAGAAATGTAGACTGTATACAAATGTCTAAACAAAAACTTTATTAACATTATATCCACTTTTGTATAAATACGTTTAAACAAGTTTTATTCAATTAGAAACAACCGTTTGAGGAGAAAATTGACACCGAATAGGAAAGGATAACTAGTAATTCTGATTTTGGTGCTTAACATTAAACTACAAGCTTTTTTCACATGTTGCTTGTTGGCAGAAGAGTCAGCTCTGTACAAATAAAAATATGTTTAGTTTAGAAACATACTTATGGTCGCGGCAAAAGACAAACACTGAAATGTATTTATATGCGATTACTTAATATCAACACATGTTCCATTATATTAGTGTAATTAACAGGTGGAAAGATATTTTAAAAAGGATAACAAATGCACTAACCATCACTGACTGCAGTTGGTGCAAACCTTCTCCGCCTGTACGAGGGAACATCCACATGATTTTACCTACAGGGCTACTTTCCTTTTGCATAGGTGGCACTGTTCAGAAGATTAAGATCCTAATATAAAACATTTTTTTTTAAAAAACACTATCCCACTGAATAGGATGGTAGATTAGTTTTAGAGCTGTTGAATGAATAACAAGTAGTTGCATAAGGTCATGGACATCGGTGCTCTTTATCTATTGAATAAAAAACACATTTCTATCATGAGATAAAGCACAGGTCCTTGTCCAAGTCAGAAATTGAGACTTAAATATGGTGAAATATTTTCAACATTGTGTATCTGACATAGGATTTTGTGTTGACTTAATGTCCAACAAACATGTTGAACGCATTTTCTTCTACATATGCCAAGCCATTTTCTAAATCATTTTAAATTGTGCACCAGTTCCATATTTGCTTGCCAGAAGTCTTCTTCTTTGCTGCCATTGTTAGTGCACTGCCATCAACTGTAATACAGCACATGCAGGGGGTCCTCATGCAAAATATGAAAAGTTGTGCCGCTGGAATTCTCCATACCGCTAATAAAGTCTTCCCAATAATGAACACAAAGCAAGTTTTAGATTGTGGCAGATTTAATACAATCGGGTACATCTGGAGGTATTTCAACACATTAAAAAAAAAAAAAAGAAGCAGACAGATATACAAAGTGCAGACTGGTTACTTGTCATTAGAAGTCTAATGGATATAAATAAATATTATAAAATGAGGATTTCCAAATCTTTGAATCTATACAGTTTGAAAGGTTAGAAAATATAACATTAACCAACAGTTTGCTAAAGACATGCTTTCCCCTTTCAATTCAAATGTCCTTATGATGAAGAAAAAAAACATTTATCTTTTTCTATTAAATTATTTATTTTTCATGTGCTCGAACAGATGCATGTACAATCTAACATACACTCAAACTTCATTTACTCAAGATAGTCAAAAAAGGCATATTCACAGTTAGAAGCACGTTAGTGTCAAATGTAGCACCCGACCGGTAGCTTTCCCACCGACCGAGATTAAATTGCCACCTTCAGGAGCATCTGTGAGTCCACGTTTCTTTGTTTTACAGGCAGTTTTGTTTACAGTGGTTCACTGCAGTTTTGTAGGCAACACCTGTCTGGCTGAGGGGAGGAAGAGGAAGAGGAAAATACTGTTTGGACTGGGCCTTTTTTCGCTCTGTCTACCAAGAGTGAAACTACAGATTATTTCCATTACCAAATGTTCTTTTTTTCCCTTGATTAGTCTACAAAATGTCAAAAAGAGAGAAATGAGCATTAGCCCAAAAATTAAAAAAAAACATTTTTACAAATGACACAAAAGGACAAACCCTTCATACTTTAGAAGCAGCAGAAGTTTGGTATTCTTGCCTTATAAATGACTAACCTTTCATTGATTATCAAAATACCTATATATTTCATTTTGGTTGATAGCCCAAAATGCATCCATTGATCTTTCCAGCACTACTGTCCACAGAGTCTGTGGAGTAGTTCAGGGGAGGGGGGGGGGGCCGGCGCTGTGAGGCTGAGGAATGATTGGCTCAACAAGAACCAAACTGTGGAGAAGGAGGAGGAGGAGGAGCCGCTCACTGCTGAGGCTGCAGGTACTCGTATGTGAACGCCTCCAACTGTTTCTCCAGATCTGTGGCTTTATGTCTGCAGTGGAAACAAACACATGTCAGATCTGGACCAATTTAATCCGAACCGGTTTATTTAAACTGTTCATTTGCAGGGCTGCTGCGTAACATCTGAATTCTCTAAATAATGCAGTTACTTCACTTATAGAATAACTTAATAGTTGCCTTTTTGCCAAACATACAAATTACATAGGCCTTTCAAGAATACAAGTAATAAGTAAAATAATAACTGTTTAGATGTTCCTAATATACTTGTTTCAAGAACTAATTTACAATTACCACCTTAATTTATAAATGTTATTATCCGACTATATATGACTAAAAGAAAATCTGAAAACTGCCAGTGACAGTATCCTAAATTACACAGGTACTTTATCCTACAACAACCACATATGTTCATATACAATTAAAATCTCTCCTTAAACTGTGAGTCTGTTTACTGTGTGCAGAATTATGCTACCTAAGCTAAAACAACAACAACAAAGAAACACCTAGTTCTTCAGCTTGTCTGGAAAATTCGGCAAATTGTGGAAGAAGGGTTTGCTTGTCTCCAGCTCTGTAGTATAATTCACATAACCAAGGCATGCATGTCCCTCAGAGTAGACCCCCCCACCCTTCATGAGACGGGGGTCTCACTGACCTCAGGATCTTGGAGTGGCTCTGGACCGTCTCCAGCTGATCTATCTTGGCTGTCAGTTGGCGGATTTCAGCCTCCAGCTCTTTCTGCGTCTGGTCCACCTGCTGACAGAGCCGAGCAAAGGTCGCCGCCATCTCCCTGGCAACACAGAGGGCACAGCATTGCAGTGCTTATGTATTTAGCCCTGCTACAGAGGGGCAGGCTAGGTGGGGCTTAGAGGAGGGGGGTGCTGGGATCTACGTGTGTGTGCAAATTAGGAAATGTACGGGTTATTGGGATTTCTCAGCAGCTCACAGGAAATTGAGGAATGGAATATCAATGTTAAAGGATTATTCCGCCCATAAAAAGGTAGAGTCAGTGATTCTCGAGAGAGATTGTAAATATTTTGAATTGAACACAAAACAAATACCCCCCCTTCCAGATGTATGGTCCTTCGTGCATTTACTGATACAGGCTGAGTATAAAACACCAACCATTTTTCAGTATGCACAGATAACTAATAATTATTTATTAATGATTGATTATTCTGTCAAATATTTCTAGATTAATCTATTCGTCATTAGGTCTTTCAAATATTATCAAAAATATCAAAGTCCCAGGTGAAGTACTTTAATATCTTGTTTTGTCAGTCAAAATTCAAAAAGAATATTCGGTTTGATTACTATTAAACAGAGAAGAAAAGAAAAAAATCCTTATTTGAGAGGCTGAAAACTGCTTTTTCTGACATATTTACATTCAAATGTGCTTTAACAAATTGATCAATTCACAGGCTGTCTTTGGTCATTTTTCTTTTGATTGTCTAATTCAGGGGTGGCCAACCAATCAGAGGTAAAGAGCCAATAATTGTCCTGTGTTACTGCAAAGAACCACATCATACAGTACACACAGGCACACATGCTGGGTGTATGTCCCCCGACCTCTCTCTCCTTCTCTCTTTTGCTCTCAGCCTTTCTGTGTGCTCCCTCACTCTCTTCCTCTATGTGCCCCTCTCTATCTCTCACACATACAAAATGAAAATCTAAAAATGAACAATAATTGACACACACACACACATACAGAAACACATACCTCTGCTCAGCCAGATTTCCTATAAATGTCACAGTCCATGATATTGACAGAAATTGACTTAAAACCTCTCCTACCAGTATTAGACCAGAGGCCAGTTATAGTCAACCATTAATATTAGTGGTCTCACACACAAACTCTCAGTTAAAAACATTTGAAAAAAGTAGTTATCTTACTTATGCATGTTTCTCTTGAAATGTGCAGAGGATGTGGAAGGGGGCTCAAATGCATGAAAGGGCACATTTGCGATCTTTGCGAATTTTTTCTCCCTGTCTGTATCTCACACACAGATTCATGAGTTATTTAAAAATAAATGAAAATAAATAAAGTGTATTTTTGTTAATTCTCCTCACATGACATCTCAACTTTTACCTAACCCTCTGACTAACAGAAGCTCTGCTGACAGAGATGCACTTTCTCTCTTGTTTATTTCTTTACCGCGAATCACCAAATTCGGGAGCCCTTCTGTGCCAGTAGCCAGCTTTCCGGGAGCAGGCCTTCTCACATACACATATACAACTGCAAATTGTTACCGTTTTGATTTGAACAACATTATATTGAGTTATTACGGTTTTATCTGAGTTATATTTCTGCCAATCGGGAAGCAGATCTCTCACTTCACTGTCACATCGCGAGTGCAGTAAAGCCCGCCTCCAGTACGGCAGGATCTGCATTTTGATTGGCTAAAGCACTTCTTTGTTGAAAACTCTGTGTAACGATTGGGCTGGAACTTGTGTTTGTTAACCCTTTGTGAACTGGGATACATATGCGCAAAAAAAAAAAAAACACAATTAAAATTCGATATGAACTGAGGAGCCGCATGAGACTGGGCAAAGAGCCGCATGCGGCTCGAGAGCCGCGGGTTGGCCACTAATGGTCTACTGATCAGGTTAGACCAGGTCTAACTGGTCTAATTGATTAAATGGCAACCATTTGGGGCTCTAAACACAGAAAAGACTGCAAGGAGATATTCACTGACTGTGTCTAAAGTGAACTCTATACTAACAAAAAAATAATATTCAAAAATTAATGGTGCCTTGTAGATGAAAATGTCTCTGTACACATCAACACTAGAATATACTCAAAGAACTGTGAGAAAATCAGCTTAAGTTGGACCGCTTCATATATACCGTACCACATGTAGATTTCTGTAAATGCTGCGGTGTCTTACTGTTGGACCTGGTGGCTGCAGTTTGCACTCGTGAAGTTGACGATGAGCTGCAGCCTGTCGGTGGCGTAGTCGACAAACTGACGCTTCAGAGTGCGCTCCTTTGCCTTGGTGGTCCAGGTGAGTCTCTCGTACAGATACAGCAGACCGTACAGGGAGGAGGACAGGGCGATCAGCTTCCAGCCAACTGTTTTCCACACCTAGAACATAAATAAATGAATAGACAAACAACAAACAGAAGCTGGGTTAGCTCCCTCACAGTTAGACCGCCTCATCAGGGATTGTTTAATAGCTGCAGTCCTATGTAAAGTCATGAAAAGCAGTCGCCAGGCTTCTTGCTTTCAAATCGTTATGCCTGATTTATATGAAGATAGATATTGTGCAAAATGCTTGTAAAACATCTTGTAGAGTACAATGTGAGAACTTGCAGAAAAAAATCTGTGCTTGTGTGCCTACATTTACTCTTGTAAATATCCACGTATCTGTGAACCAAATTTGAAGTAACAGAAAAAATAAAGAAAAAAGTTTGTAGCTTGTAGAAAAAAAAAATTAACTTAGTGATGAAATGTTCACTTGCAGAAAAATATATTACATACATGGCTGTGACTTGTGTGTGACTGACCCGAGCTTGCGCCTCGTCGTTCTGATAGCTCCGCCCCTTCTATCCAACCCCCCTCCCTCCCCACATCTACAGGTGAAAATTACTTTAGCGACACATTCATCGCAAGAAGTGTAGCAAAAGTCAAGGCCGCAGATTCGTCGATTTATACTGCCACAGAGCAGATTGTGAAGTTGTAATGACTGATTTGAGAGGTTGTAATAACCAAGTTGCAGTTGTAATGGAAAATATATTTTAAAAATATATATTTTTCTGCAAGTGAACATTTTATCAAGGCAAGGCAAGTTTATTTATATAGCACCTTTCACACAAGGCAATTCAAGGTGCTTTACAAAAATGAAAGACATTCAGACAAAGGCATTTAAAAACAGTAAAAGATAATAAAAGAAACATTAAAAGAAAAAATGCATGAATAAAAAGTACATGAATAAAAAGTTACAGTGCATTAAGATATGAATAGTTCACACAGAAGTTCCACTTTACTGATGAACACAACGGCTCAGTTTCAATTAAAATTAAAAGCAGCGACAAAAAGAAAAGTCTTCAGCCTGGATTTAAAAGTAGTCAGAGTTGCAGCGGACCTGCAGGTTTCTGGGAGTTTGTTCCAGATATTTGGAGCATATAATAACTGAACGCTGCTTTACCATGTTTAGTTCTGACTCTGGGGACAGAAAGCTGACCAGTCCCTGAAGACCTGAGAGATCTGGATGGTTCATAATTTAGCAGGAGGTCAGAAATGTATTTTGGGCCTAAACCATTCAAAGCTTTATAAACCAGCAGCAGTATTTTGAAATCTATTCTTTGACACACAGGAAGCCAGTGTAAAGACTTCAGAACAGGAGTGATGTGATCCACTTTCTTAGTGTTAGTGAGGACTCGAGCAGCGGCGTTCTGAATCAGCTGCAGCTTCCTAATAGATTTTTTAGTGAGACCTGTGAAGACACCATTGCAGTAGTCGAGTCTACTGAAGATAAAAGCATGGACAAGTTTTTCCAAATCCTGCTGTGACATTAGTCTTTTAATCCTAGATATATTCTTTAGGTGATAGTAGGCTGATTTAGTAACTGTTTTAATGTGACTGTTGAAACTCAGGTCAGAGTCCATGACTACACCTAGATTTCTGGCTTTATCTGTTGTTTTGAACATTGCAGACTGAAGCTCAGTGCTAACTTTTATACGTTCTGCCTTGGCTCCAAAAACCATTACCTCAGTTTTGTCTTTGTTTAATTGGAGAAAGTTCTGACACATCCAGTCATTGATTTGTTCAATGCACTTACTCAGTGTTTTAACTGGAGAATAGTCTCCTGGTGAAATGGTTATGTAAATTTGTGTGTCATCCGCATAGCTATGGTAACTTATTTTGTTGTTTTTCATTATCTGAGCCTGTGGTAGCATGTAGATGTTAAAGAGAAGAGGCCCCAAGATGGAGCCTTGAGGAACCCCACATGTCATATTTGTCAACTCAGATTTGTATTTACCTATAGAAACAAAGTTGTTTCTGTCCTTTAAGTAGGATTCAAACCAATTTAGAACTGTTTCCGAAAGTCCCACCCAGTTTTCTAGTCGGTCTAGTAATATGCTGTGGTCAACAGTGTCAAACGCAGCACTGAGATCTAATAATACTAACACTGAAGTTCTGCCACTGTCTGTGTTTAAGTGGATGTCATTGAAGACCTTTACAAGAGCAGTTTCAGTGCTGTGGTTTGGACGAAAGCCTGACTGGAACACATCTAAACAGCTATTTAAAAAGGGAAATAAATTACTCAACTGTTGAAAGACTACTTTTTCAATGATTTTACCTAGAAATGGGAGGTTTGATATGGGCCTGTAATTGTTCATTACTGAAGCGTCTAGATTATGCTTTTTTAAGAGCGGTTTAATGACTGCAGTTTTAAGGGCCTGTGGAAAAATACCTGAGTGAAGAGACTTGTTTACTATATGAAGTAGATCTGAGGCCATGCAAGGAAAAACATTTTTGAAAAACCCTGTTGGAATAATATCAAGGCAGCAGGAGGAGGATTTCAGAAGTTGTATAATGTCCTCTAGGTTTTTATCATTACTCTGATGGAATTGTGTCATGGTATCATGGGAGGCTGTGGCTCAGTGGGTAGTGTGATGGACTTCGAATCAGGGGATGGCAAGTTCAAACCCCACTGCAGTCAGCATGTCGTTGTGTCCCTGGGCAAGACACTTCAACCCAAATTGCTCCTGTGGGGATTGTCCACAGTACTGAATGTATGTAAGTCACTTTGGATAAAAGCGTCTAACAAATGACATGTAATGTATCACTAAATTCATTTTTTTCTGAAGTGCTCACATCAGGTTTTACAAGCTCTCACAAGTTGCACCATATCTACCTTCATAGATTTAGGTATAGATCATTCACTTCCTCACAAGTTATTTATTTTATTGCTATAAACAATTTCCATCAACATAAAGTCGGCAAAAATCACCAAAGTAGGCTCCAAGGTTGTATTAAAATGCGTTAAAAAAAAGGCTTCTCATGCACTGATTCGCTAAGCTGAACAGCCAATCAGAGTGATTTGTTGTGCCGACAGCCTCCGCTCCCGATTCAACATGTTCAATCGGGAGCGGAAGGTGTCGGACACACCAATCTGAGTAGGGCGACGGACGCTCATCGACAGCCAGACATCTATCGACGGCCGAAATCGTCTTGGTGTGTCCGGGCCTATAAGGACTTCATTATGGATGTCAAATTGCTAGGACAACTTTGGAAACAACATACCACTCCTCCGACGATGATAACGCTCATGGAGGTGCGGGAGGTGAGGGATGCTACGTTGGTTGCCACAGCTATCATCACGTCCTCTTGGGTCATGAGGGCTGTCTCGTTGTTGGGCGGGGCCGCCAATGAGGGGGGGGCCCGAGGAGGGGGTGAGGGCCGGCAGCGCTGGTAGGGAGCCCTGAGGAACGAGAGGGAAAATCTGAGCTCCTTCAAAATGGTTTGTATTTACGTTAACGAGGCCACACCCAGGGTTTGTTCGCTTTTTATGAGTACGTTTACAGAAATAATTTATCGAAAGTATCTTCGTATTCAAAATAGAAAAGTTTGTGATCATGGTCAGTTGTTTATTTATTTTACAGTCTCATTAAGGGTTTCACTCCCCCGTCTGGTGTGAGACGCCAGGAGACATCAGAGAAATGTAATGATGGGATTGTTTGATTTCAAATATATATATAAAAAAAAAAAGATCAAGCACAATACAATGGCTTGTAACCTGTAAGAATTTGTACAACCCTGGACTCACACAAAAAGCAGGAATAATAAACAACAATACATTTTCAGCCTGTACCTGGAAATTCTGGTCCACCAGTTTGAGCGCTCTCTGTGCGTTGACAGATCCCAGGAAGCGGTGCACTAACGCTGTCCAGCCCAACGTGAACTGAAAGTCAATGTTCTCCTGGAAGTCATTGCACAGCGTGGCGCAGTTCAGGTCGTAACTCAGGTCAAACTTCCTGCTGGGCACCAGCATGTGGACTTGGCTCTGGGAGGAAGAGGGAAGCAGAGGGAGCATGCTCTCTGGAGAGGGAGAAGAAAGTGCGTATGAGAGTCTATTACAAAATAAATATACAGAAATAAACTTAATAAGCTTACACACCTTCCGGCGCAGACTGAAAACTCATCTCTTTCGACTCCACTTCGAGCGATAGAACTATTAACAAAGCACTTATATACTAATAAAGGGCTGGCTTATCTAAAGCCAGTTGAGTAGCACTTGAAATGTTTTTGCTCTATGAAGCCTGATGTACTTATTAGGGCCGGGACTTTAACGCGTTAATTAAGATTAATTAATTACACAAAAATGAACACGTTAAAAAAATTAACGCATTTTAATCGCACTTATTTTTGCACCGCGGAACGTTTCTCACTGGATGAGTTTCAGGCGTACCGATTATATTGGAGCACCAACTAACGTTCATGACTTCAGACAACAACAAACCACAGTGAACAACAGTGGGAAATGTTGTTTTAAAAAACGGACGGATGGAAGCGTCGATAAGAGCACGGTTGTGTGCAAATTATGCAAAAAGGAATTCGCATATCACCGCAGCACATCAAGCCTCAAGTATCACCTCAATGCAAAACATATAGCAGCTAGCGTGGACGTTAGCCTCTTTTATCGCGTTCACACCAAAAAGAGCCGGTACTAAAATTAGTTCATGAGAACCTTTTTACCCCCACGAAAGTCCCTGCTAGAGAGCAGAGAGCTGCTAGAGAGCAGGGACTTTCGTACGGCTCTCGTGTGAGAAAAGAGCTATATTTCTGATTGGCTGGGCGGATTGCAAACCACGCCCCGTAAAACTCCCAAAAAGTTTTGTGAAGCCGCCATTTTATTATCCTCGCATTAGCATTATTAGCATTAGCCCAGCGCAGAAACGCAGAGAGACTAACTTATGGCAACACAAAATAAAACATGGGAGCGGTGGAGATGAGGAGGTGTCGGCGTTCTGGCGATTTACTCGGAAGGCTGCTGGGACTCCCAGCAGCTTCTACTGAAGCCAGTCCCTAACTCCGGGGACTTCCGGCCGGGGACTTTGGGCGGCAGTATACGCCGTGAAGTGGTTTGCGGCCTGCCAGTAAACCCAAAGCAGAAGAAGAAGAAGTGACGTCAGCGGCTTCATTTACCTAATCCTCCCCCAGGTTCAAAGAGTTCTCATGAACTAAATTCTCATGAACCTTTGTGGGAAAAGTACTGCGGTGTGAATGCGCCTAATGGTGTACTAAAATCCATGTGAAAAAAATTGCTTCTCACTGTTCTCAGGTCAAATATTTATATGTGATTAAAAATGCGATTAATTTCGATTAATTAATTACAAAGCCTCTAATTAATTAGATTAATTTTTTTAATCGGGTCCCGGCCCTAGTACTTATATGATTCTGTTTTCTTCAAGTTTGTATTTTGTTGGTCGAACGCACTTATTGTAAGTCGCTTTGGATAAAAGCGTCAGCTAAATGCAATGTAATGTAATGTCAACTGCAGTCATGAGATAGTTTGTGGATTAGTTTGTATTTTAAACATACACTGATGCACAATGAAAAATGTACTTTTATTCACAATACGTCCGTTTACTTTTTGTGCAATTACATTGGGAACAAAGAGGCAGATATTAACACAGATGAAAAAATCAACATCACTATCATTAAATATTGTGCATCTCTTCATCTCTCCTTAGGGAAAAGAAAAAAGATCACACCACAATTTCATAACAGCACCTGAGTCCTTATCGTCAGAGGGCACATTAACACCTTTTCAGCGTCACTGTCACGGAGCACAGCTTGCATTCGTTGGCCTAACACTGTGACGCATGTGTAGCATAATGGGGCACGGGATAATGGCATTCAGCGATGAGGGTCAATATAGCAGCGCTGGGTGTTGCAGACCGTAGCCTGAGAGCCCCAAAGGTTTGGACTAAGTTTAGCAACACACTCTAAATGAGCGGGTGAGGGAGAAAACAATGGGGGACTAGAAATCTGGGCTGAGGTAATTTTCTATGAATTGATGATTATTTTCTTGGCTTTTAAGTTAGGAAATGTTGTGAGAAAATTGTGATTTTAGCTCACCCACCATTCATTATAAAGATGTACATAACAGTACAAAATATCATAAATGACCAAGAGAAGCTGTAATCCCTCATTGATGCTGTGACTCAAGTCATTCTGACAGTGATGGGACGCAGATAGTTATTAGTACTTTATATTATCACATTTATTTTAAATCTTTTACCTAATTTGAGTTAACTTTTTGCTTTAGATGAATACTTTATTCCTATTGGCTTAACCTAAGGGCTGCAGATTCATCAAAGCATCTGACCAGAAATTATTTTAGAAAGCTTTGCCTCACCTGAGACACAGAATGCATTTAGTAATACAAAGGAGATCTTATATTTTGTGCTCTGTTATGTTTGCAGCTAATTAATAATAATAATGGGTTTCATTTATAAAGCACTTCATATTTGACTTCAAATCCCAAAGTGCTACAAGCAGTGAGCGTGAATAGTATAAAAACAGTACACAACACGGTAGAATGAATAAAAAGCAATAAAAAACAAACAATAATTAATAATTACCCATCATGTATTTCTGTGAGGAGTGGACCGAGGCGTGGACGGCGTCGGAGCAGCGGAAAGCCAGGTTCTTCCCCATCCCCTCCTCCACGTGAGACAGCAGCTCCTGCAAACAGCACCAGGAGGTCACATGGAGACGGTTAATACAAACAAAATACCTGCGAGGAAATGTGTGGTGGAGTATAATACATCTGTGTCTCTACTCACAGACTTGTAGATCTTAAGGACATGTGGCGATGGGTGGAAGTCAGAGTGGAACTCATCAACGATTACATGGAGACGGCAGATCTCCTCTCCCATGGCGATGGATACCTGGAAGAAAGACAACCAGAAATATCAGTCAGCTACAGAACGCCAGCACTGAGCAGGAAGAACTTGTGGCCCTACTCAAAGAACCCCGAAGTGCATGAGGCCTCAAACTGATGCATTAAATAAAGTAAATGTTAGGGATGTAACGATACCAAAAACTCACGGTACGATAATATCGCGATAAAAAGTCCACGGTACGATATTTATCGCAATATTGAAAAATAAAGAACATTTTTATTTTTTTATTTGATATTCTTTATTAAATAATGAATCTGATTTGCACAGCATTTAAGTAGGATAGTAGTATTTTAAAGTGTCAACAATATAATAATCAGACCCTGCAATAGAATAAATAAAGTTTCACTTTAGTTTTTCAAGTAACTCAACTCTAATTCACTAACTCACTCACTCAGCATCATCAAGGTTATCTTTTAGGAATATGAGCATGTCCACATTTCCAGGTAGAAGCTGGGATGTTTGGGCGTTTACAATATCCCCTGCTGTGGAAAAAACTCTCTTGCTTGGTACTGATGTTGCTGGGACAGAGAGATATGCTTTGGGCAGTGGGTAAAACTGTGCATTGTCTCTCCACCGCTTAAAAAACAATACAGTTTTTGCCAAGAAGGTGAGGCTTATTGACAGGGCGAGATATAAATATACTGTTGGTACTTGTCAATGTCTCTAGGTATGTACATGTAGCCCTGTAAATACGATGTCCTTTTGTGTTATCTGTTGTTTTATGTTCATGTTGTAACCTACTTGCTGCCATGTTGGACAGGTCTCCCTTGAAAAAGAGATTGATGATCTCAATGGGACCATCTGGTTAAATAAAATTTCAAAAAAAAAATTACATTTTTTTTTTTTTTTTTTTAAATTGCGGTGCATTTTGGCAATCTCATGACGGTATTGAGACATTTATTTACCGCGATATCGCGATATTCGACATATCGTTACATCCCTAGTAAATGTTGTTTTTGATTTCTTTGTTTCTGTCCAGGCATCGATGTGTTTTGAGTTGTTTCATCCTCAGTATTAAACTTGATTAAAAACTGCAGGCAGCAGTAGAATAAAATGTTTTTGTAAGGGAGAAGGTAAGCTTAAACTCATCAAGTATTCAGAGTAGATGTGAAACAATTAGTAAAAATATATATTTAAAAAAACAATCAGCACTTTTGATAACTGTAATATTTTAAATAAATGTTAAAAAATGATCTCAAAAAGAAGTTGTATTAACCTATATTATAAACAGTTGACTATCTCATGATTTTTCAATTACTGATTATTTAAACCCTGATTTCCACCCTTATAACGGTTATTCAATAAAACAGAATAACAAAGCAATGATGAAAGGAAATGTCATTTGATGCCAAGTTCAGAGTTGTTGTTGTTGTTGGAGTAAAGTGGAGGTTAAAACCTAAACAGACCATTTCAAAGTTCTTCCCCCAGTCGTCGCCTACATTACCTTATTCTCCACGTCCGCACTGATGGCCTTGATCTTAGCCTTGATGTCATCGATCAGCAGGTGGAGCTGATTCTTCACAAACTCCAGCCGGTCTATCTGATACTCTCTGTCCTCCAGTGCTGCCACTCTAAAGCCCCCCCCCAGCAACAAGGATAAAAGTCACAAAAGCAAACTGGCAGCTGAACAGTTTGGCTGTTTATGAAGAAACAGGATTAAAAGAATACACAGAGTAACAGAGCAGAACGTAGCATTTTTTGCACAATCCACTGATCGTTATAGCATGTACAAACTAATGTATCCCTGCATTAGTAAACACAATGTCACTAAATGAAGTTACACCAACAAATTCATAGATTACCTATATGTCCCTTCATTTCATGGTCAAAAGACTTCAGATTTCCAGAAACAATCGACCTCTACCAATCCACTCTAACTAAAAGTAAGTATGCATTGAGCAAGATACCCACCTCTTCTCCGCCGCCTCAATGTTGATGGCGTCCATGATGCTCTTGACTTTTTCTGTGATCAGCTTGGCCCTGATAGTGTGCTGCTCAAACTTTGTTTTCACTGCTGACTGCGAGATACACTCCTGCGAGGCCATAACACATAAGTTACTGTGACAGCTATAGGGGCTGGGTAAGATGCATGAAGGTGCACGCTACCGGGGACAAACAGAGAGCAAGATACACACCTGCTACTTTAACTTAAGAGACGAAAAGAAAAGGGGAAACACAGGTTTGAAAATGACAGCAGCAAGGTGTGTATCCTGCCTCCCACAGCCCACATATTGTAGTCACAGTAATGTGTTGGTGAAGCCACAGGAAAATAATGAAAACACATCAAGTGTAATACAATCAAGAATGCAAATGAAAAAAAAAAAATTGAAACATAAAAGCAGGAATATTGTGTCATTTTGAGTTGTAATTATTCCCTGTTCTACATCTATGGTAGGTCACGCAAAACAAGTAATGTCTAAAGCGCAATTGTTATTTGTATTTTCACTTAAAATTAAATACGTTTATGAACTATAAACCTTTTGTTTTATTTGAATGAGATTAGAAATACTTTTATTGATCCCTGTTTGGGAAAATTCCTTAAATTAGAAATATTTAGAAGTATTTAGATTTTGTTATAACGTCTCATTTTCACTGCAGGTGGAGTCCGCCATTACCGCGATGGATTCAAATTGCCTTCACAAACGAGTGTGCCTCACAGGAAGCGTGCATGTAAACCAGTGTGATTTTCTCTCATTGATAACAGGCTCACTGTTCACTCTCCAAACGGGGTATCAGAGCTGCCGCTGCTGATGTAAATTGGACATTTTATGCTGCTTCTTGAAATGTAAACTTTTGGGCCTTTTATTGTGAAGGAGCCACACGATACACTATGTATTTCTCACTGACAGGCTGCATACCTTCAGCACAGTAACCAACTTTACTGTGTCCTACTGTTGTGTGGTAAACAACTTGCACGTAGTGTGAAGCATTACATCAGATGGCTGTTGCTCTGATTATCGACTGTCTTTCTAGTAAAACAACATGAGTTTGTTTGGATTCACTGTCAACACATACAGCAGTTCATTTCTGATAAATGTGCAGTCAGTGTAACAAGTGTTTAGGACATGTAGAAACAAACTGCCCTCCTGTTATCTTAAGGACTATAACTTTTAGTTTCAGTGTTTTCCTCCCAGTATGGACACAATTAAATTCCTGTTCAAATCAAAACACAGAAAACTCCACAAAAATGTTGATACAACAAAAGTGAATGAAATCAAATCAAACAGATGTCCTCGCCTAAGTGAATCTAGACTTCAGCAATGAAGACGCAGGTTGATGGATAAGGCACAGTGATTGGTCGGGGATGCACAGTGATTGCACGGTTAGGAGTGAAACCTGAGCCAGGTGAGAGTTCTTCACCGCTCAGGTTAATGTTAGGACAAGGACTTTGGCTGCTTCTTATTTATTACATTTCTGTCACCACACACACACACACACCACACACACACACACACACACACACACACACACACACACACACACACACACACACACACACACACACACACACACACACACACACACACACACACACACACACACACACACACACACACACACACACACACACACACACACCACACACACACACACACACACACACACACACACACACACACACACACACACACACACACACACACACACACACACACACACACACACACACACACACACACACACACACACACACACACACACACACACACACACACACACACACACACACACACACACACACACACACACACACACACACACACACACACACACACACTCTTTATCTACCAGTCTGAAGCAATAAAAATAGCCTAATTTCTCGCAATAGTGACTTTCTCCCTCCAGTTGCAACTTACTCTGGCAAGCAGCCAGACCGTGCTGGTTTATCAACTTTAATAACATTGGAGTAATCTGCTGTTTTTGGCTTGATTTGACAGTTTTACCTCAGAGGCATGCCTTTTGAGATGTCTTTGTAGTAGCAAATATATCAGCATATCATCACAAATATATCCAAATATTATCAACAACTTCTCTCCAAAATCTCTCTGTCAAGTTCAGACGGGAAATGTTTCCTTGATGAGTCGGAATACATTGTAAGACATGGAGAGGAAACACAGATACACACAGACACACACCTCAAACCTCCTCTCAAAGCACTGGAACTCCTTCAGTCTCTCATGGAAGCCTTCAGCCAGGGCTCCACCTGTTGGATTAATGATCACATCATTTAAACAGTGAAAAGTGATTGCTATTATTATTAATACATAAGTTGCATCAGAACGGACAAATTGTCCTTCGTCACAGGTAGGTTCTTAACTATTTTATCGGCTTTTTTTCTTTTTCATCACTGTTTGTAATTCACAACGTTAATCGAGTTAAGTGGTATCTACTTATTTAGACAAAAAGAGGTTAAATCAAAATCTAAACAAAAACTTCAGAAAAAAACTTGAAATCATTTTTTTTCAATAGATTGAAAGCGGCTGACTGCACTGCACTTAGCCGTTCATGTAAAGATTGGAAACTCTTTTTCTATTTAAACATGGCTGTATAGAATTAGATTTTGCAAACAGCATATCCTGGTTGCCAATTAAATCAAACTTTAAGATGGGAAAACAGTTCCCTATCATCCACAAATACAGCTCAGCTATAATGTGAAGCCTCACCTGATTCAGGCATGCCCTGAGCACGCTGCATGCGGGAGTTGAGCACCTCTTTGGCGGAGACGAAGAAAATGCGGTTGGGTGCCTGATCGCGATCCACAACCTTCAGCTCCTCCACCAGGAAGTTCACACAACGGTCCGTGTGCTGCTTCCTCACCTGCAGGAAGGTGACCATTTTCATTGTAAAAACTGTACAATGTTAAACCAATTACTAAACTCTAGCTTATGCCAGTTTTGCAACATAAACACATCGTGTAATAATGAAATATGATTCATTCTGACATGAGACAGATACAACAGACTCACATCCTCCATGTACTCTGGCTCATTGGCTGAGGCATCCCAGCGGTTGTTGAGGATGAAGATGTTGGGTTTTGACAGACGTTCGTTGACTTTGTGGAAAAAGTGTTTTTCCTGGATGATCGAAGGGGAGAGTAATCAAAATCAGAAAAAAAAAAATTGTTGCTTTTCCCTTTTTGTAAACAATTGATACATTTTCTTGACTTTGCAGGACAAACCTGTGCAGACCAATAAGCTAAATGAGTTGGCTACATGGATCACATTGTTCATGGTTGGCACAGCCAGACAGAAACTCTCACTGACACTCGACACTGCTGCTTGAATATCTTACATTATTTACACGATGCCTGAGATGTCGTCGATGTATAGGCAAAGAGGGGATTGTGTATTTGCTTTCTCTTTAAGAGCTTCTGCCGGTAAGGAGCTCTGAGATTGACTCTCTCTCTGGCTTTACATTGCATGAACGCCTGAGCAGACATAAACAACTGTGGGGCCTCTGCTGCTGCATACAAACACGAGCAGCCACATTCCTCATTATGTAACCAGCTTAGCAGAGAAGACATCCACACTGGCCCTTTAAGTTGGCTGAAAACGTGCTTAGCCTGCTAGTGTGGTGTGTTATAATTAGCTATGACAATGTCAGTGTTCAGATGACTGTCCTGTCACCACCCCGAGTGGACATACAACACCTTTAAAAAGAACATTTTGTGATAATCCATGGAAGCAAAGATTGTAATGTCATCATGTCCAAACTAACCATGTGTACACACAGAACCGACCTTTGAGCAATCGTTTAATAAGTGATGAAAGTTGTTTTAAGATGTCGTGTAAATGTCACATTTTCACAAGGCTCAGAGGCTTTACCGTGTTCATAAGCGTTGATTCAGAGTTGGCCACTAGCACAAAGACATCGGCATCCAGGCAGAATTTGTCAATCCAGCTGTCCAGTTCAGATGTGACATCTGTCCCTGGGCTAAGGCAGTAGAAGAGAGGGTGAGTAAATAATGATTATGATAATTATTATAGATTATAAATAAATCATTTAGGGACAAGGGGGTGAGATTAAATAAGTTATACTTCTTCTCACTCCTTTTCGAACACTAGATGTGGCACTGTTTATGTTGCTAATGCTGTTGTTGTTGTTGTAAATGTCATTTTTTGTTTTGATTTCTCTTACATGACTATGCACTGCAACATTTGTTTTGTAATTATTTATTTTACTTGTTCGAAATAAATGTATCAATCAAATTACTGACTTTATTTGTGTAAAGCTCACATTTAGATTTCCTAGAAACTATCAACTTCATATTAACAAACGTTCCGGATTGGATTAACGGAGCCCGTTACCTGTCTACGAGCACCAGGTCGTCTCGGAGCAAAGCACACTTTGTCTTCGGCCAAAACACACGGACGAGACAGCCGGCGTCCAGACTCTCGTCCATGTGGAGCGCGTGAGCCAGCTGGTTTACAGTCTGCAGAGGAGATGTAAACAGACTCAAATTAGGGTTGTGGATGTTACAAATTATTCGATTAGGCTGGAGAAATCAGAGCACAATCGTTTTTCTTCAGTTACTTTTTTATAAATTAAAAAGTCGGTTCTTTTATTTGACCTGTTTTTGCAGAAGGGATTCCATGTTTCTAAGATGTATGTATCACTATGCAGTTAATAATTTGACTTAATAACAGGAAGGTTTATTTATATAAGCCAATAAGATAATAATTAGAGAGGGAAATGTTACATTTGAAATTAGGTAGCTACCAGGTTTGACATGCCATCAGCTAGAGAGGACAATAGATGGATTAAAACTGATTCAGCTGCTTACTATGTTGAACTTGTGTTGAAATAATTCTGTTTAGTCAGTTGAAGTTGTTAGAAAAGTCTTCTATAACTGCTTATAAAACAATGAGATTGGTTCTGTTATCATGTTGAGGAAGTAACCTTTTAAGCTTGTACTCACATATGTGACTCCTTTGGGTTAAACAAAATGTCCACAGTAAAAATGTCATATACCATATTCCTGGCATTCTGACTGCAAGTCAACAGAGGAAATGTGAGGTAGCACAACATCACTGACAGTCTGATAAGTGAACATGGCCACATTCTGTGTCCCCTTTACAACAGCAGGAATACAAGGTAGTTCTCCATAGAACAACACAAATCTGTAAAAATATGAATGGGAGACAGACCATGGCTCGTAACAGACTCATTTAAACCTAAAAACATTTTTGCAAAAAGGTTAGCGTTATTAAATAACACCTACCTTGATGCTCTTCTCCTCATCAGAGCCCTCTGTCTTGAGGTAGGCCTTGTCTTCATCAGTGCCCTCCACACTGAGGAAGCAGTTAGTGGTGTGGCCGATCCCGCTGGGCAGCACGCGGTCCCTCAGCATGGCGTTGACCACTGTGCTTTTACCATTACTCGTCCTAAAAACCAAACAGTCATTGACTCTGTGTCAAAACAAATAATTAGCTCATACTCCAAATTACCAAAATTGTCCAGGCTGTAACTTCCTAACTTACTTTAAATGTCAATGTAACACTAATGTGATGCAACTAATGGGTCAGACCGAGTAAGTAATCTGGTTACTTTGCAAAAGGAAGTGTTTACAATGTCAGGAGGTTTAAGGAACTGCAACTCATTGCCCAATCAAGCAGAGGAAATCTCACAGTATTTCTCTGGCACACCCTCCCTGTCGTGTCTTGGGTTAAGGCGTGCAGGGCATGATATGGTTCAATTAACATCAGTTCAAACTCAATTATAAAGAATGGGTTCTAACAACAGGAAATGTCTGTCACTTCAATGATACTTGTGAAATGAAAAGAACATAAAAGCTCAGGCAAACTTCTACGTAAATAATCTGGAGGAGGACCACTTTAACTCTTGTACATCACAACAATAACGTCTATAAAAGGTTGCTTTTATGGGAAAGAAGAACACTTGGAACAAATACATTTCAGGTTTGTGTATAGATGTTTTTTACCTGCCAAAAAAGGCCACTTTCATGTGTCTGCGTGCCAGCACCTCCTTAATGACAGCAAGTTTGTCAGCATACGCCTGGATCTCCAACTTTTGCTCCTGACTCGCAATGTTCTGCAAAGCTTTGTTCCCACAGGTTTCTGACCAAATAAAAACGACAACCAACGTCCACTTCATGAGCAATTCATACAGAGTGAGTTGGCAAACAGATAATAAACATGATGAGCGTTTTTCTCTTTGATACATTTCGTGTTATAATCCTGGTAACTGTAATTAGTTTTCCAATGAAATCAATGACCTACTATTCCTGACTGACAAACGGACTGAGGTGGAAGAAGTACTTAGATGTTGTAGTAAAAGTAAAAGCCCTGCATACAAAATCTTACTTGAGTTAAAGTAAACAAGTATTGGCATCAAATTGTTTTCAAGTACTTAATGTCCCATTTCAGAACCATATACATTTACTGGATTATTATTATTATTCATGCATTAATGTTGATCACTGCTGGTAAAGGTGGAGTTAATTTAATTACTTTATATACTGTTGCTAAATGTCTTAAACTATTATATATAATTTTAGGCTATGTGTTAGTTTATTTATATGTTGTGTTAGCAAGTAATCCTAATCTGTAAAATAAATAGTAACTCTTGTTTTTTCAAATAAATGAAGTGGGGTCAAAAGTACAATATAGGCTTCCAACATGTAATGGAGTAGAAGTAAAGAGTAGCATAACATGGAAATACTCAAGTATAGTACAGGTTCCTCAAAAAGTAAAGTGCTTGAGTAAATGTACTTTTGTAAATTGAGAACAGAGAAGCAAACCCTCTCACCTTCTACAAACTCTGAAGTCTCTTTCACGTAGTTCAGTAGTTGTTCAAAGACATCGCTTATCTTCTTCTTGGCCACAACAAATCTCTTGAGAGGGGAGAACTCCCCCCGAGCTGAATCCGTCCGTCTGAGAGGAGGGGCTGCAGCCATGGTGTTCAATCTACACACAGAGGGGTCAAACAGGTCAACACAGTTACACAAGTGCACATAAACAACGTTAACTACCACCATGATCACTGTATTACACCGATCAGGCTGGACGAGTGTTAATGATGACAATGCAGTTGTGCAACTTCTAGGTAATTGTTTGCAAGAAAGCTGAGAGGTTAAATAACGTGTGTTAGCTAGTAGTAGTAACGTTAGTAAGCAAACTGTCAAGAAGTTAGCAGTGACATGGTCCCACTTGGAGACACAGTAATAAAACATTATGACTTTATATGCCTGGCTTTTCTCAACTACTTATGATAAAGATGTGAAAAAATGAAAGTAAACCAGCGGTCGCGTGTTGGTGAAAAACAAGCTAACAGATTATGCTAACAGTAGCTAACGTTACAAGCAGGGTGTAAACTAGCATTAGCACACTAGCATTTCCTTACCACAGTCCTAACAGAGCCAGTGTTTTCTTCTCATAACAGAAGCAATATCGATCCGCGGCGACAGTTCAGAGAATCCCTTTCCCCACTGAAAGATGAGTTGCTGTCAGCCGGGCTAACCTTCTGTTTGTATCCTGTGTCACGCTAGTCGCAAAAGAAGAAGAGCTTCCGGGATTACCTTCAAAATAAAAGCCCAGTTGATCTGAGTTGCTGCGTTTGACATTATGCCACAATGTGTTTGAATATGGTTGGATAAGGTTTACGTGTATTTCCTACTGACTTGCATATATTTTAAATAGCTTGCCTTTGGTTGTTAAACAAAAAAAATGCACCCTTGCTTGTGGTTTTGATTTGACAGGGAATCTATTATTTCTTTCAGGTTGGTATTTTATAGCTAATTTTGTTTATATCATCAATTTATATCATTTTGTTTATATAATCAGCAGTCAAATGTCTGCAAATCCAGCAGATTCAGATTCATTCTGGTAAAAAATAAACATATTTAGGCTAAAGGTAGATCCAATATTTACAATTGTTTTTGTTGTCATCTTACATTTCTTCTAGTTATCGATTGTATCATATTTACATTTTAAACTTACAAAGTTTTTGCAAGTAAATTCCATAAATTGAACCCACTGATATACTATGATTTTTCAGTCTTCCTGAAATGTACATGTATTAAATGTATTATTTATTTATTAAACTTAACGTGTCTAACTTCCTGCTCTGGTCAGATGTACTGTCTTCAGCTTGACACAGCTTCCCAATGAACTGTACAGCCGAGGGGGCGGAGAACAGTGACGAGAGGTTATCTGTCTCCAACCAATCAGAGAGCAAAGAATCCATCCAACCCCTGACATCTCCTGTATTGTAGCTAAGGCTCATGAACGCCAAGGGTATGACTGTTTGGCAGGGGTGAAAGAAGTATTAATATTCTTTACTGAACTAAAACACTAATACTACACTATGTAAAAAAAACTATATGTTAAAAAGTCCTGCATTCAGGAAAAGTATAAGCAAAATGTAGTTAAAGTAGTCCTGTTTAAAATAAGAGGATTTATAGTTCAGTAAAAGCTCTCTGTCAGTGTTTTAACATCCTGCAGTTTATGATATTTCTAAATAAATATTACTGCTGTGTTACTATGTATGTTGCAATTCACTACTGTTTAATGTTCTGTAAGTGTAACTAAATTGTATACTGTTGTTGTTTAATCTGCAGCAGTACATTTGAGTAGATAATCATATGTTGGAAGCACCTTTATCCTGAAAGATGTACATGATCTCTAACAGCCCTGTTTTCGACTTTGTAGTGATTAGTTGACCAGCTGATTCAAAAGGGCTTTTCATTTTTTATTTAGCTTAAAAAATATAATAATTGTCTCAACTCATAAAGGAAAGTTCAATCTTTCAGTTTATTATAAACATTATAAAATAGATACATGTAAAGATACATGGTTATAATGGACATGAATGGGATGAAAACGGTCATCTGAAAAGTAATGTAATCCAGTCAATCATACAAAAAATAACCATATACCCATACATAGTACTAAAGGAAGGAAAAATAGGGTTTTTTGTTTTGTTTGGAACTTGGAAACTGATAGGAGAAAATGAAAATGTTGAAAAACACAATAGACACATTAAAAGCAGAGAGCAGACAGCATTTAAATAAAATAAAGTATTTGTTAAGCCCACAATAACTCTTATTCCGAAGAGCAGTGTGGCTGTTGCTGAAAGGGACAATGGCAGGGAGGAAACACATGTGTGTGTGTGTGTGTGTGTGTGTGTGTGTGTGTGTGTGTGTGTGTGTGTGTGTGTGTGTGTGTGTGGTGTGTGTGTGTGTGTGTGTGTGTGTGTGTGTGTGTGTGTGTGTGTGTGTGTGTGTGTGTGTGTGTGTGTGTGTGTGTGTGTGTTCATGAGTGTGTTCATGAGTGTGTTCATGAGTGTGTGTTCATGAGTGTGTTCATGAGTGTGTGTTCATGTGTGTGACCTTAGCGACTGTGGCGAACTGTCATCAGTCAGATACTGAAATACCTCCAACAGGACCTCCAGCATTTGGTTTGGCTTTGGGATAATTGGCAATCTTTTATCACTACGAAACTTGGAATCGATCTCTTTCCGTTCTTCTTTTTCTTTTCTGTATTTTTTATGGTTATGTGCGGATTTATGATGGAGAACTAAAATGGTGAGGAAGAAAAAGCTGCTGGTGTTTGAGTAAGTATTAATTCTCTTTGCATTTGCTCTGTGTTGACTGTTTGAGCCTCTCACATACATTCAGTAAAGTTCCTATGCCATATCAATACAACAAGCAACTTTAAATGTATGACTCTTATTTTTGTATTTTCTATTCTTTTTCTACAAAATGTGTTTTATTTATGGTAACAACAAATGTTTTCAGAGCATTACAACATACTGTGTTACAACAAAAATGATATAATCTCCAGACAGAGTTAAACTTTACATTTTCATTTGAGAGTTTTGGTTTGGTAAAATAATATGAGACTTTTTCTCAGCATGGCTACACATCATACATTAATGATGAGATGGATGTACTAATTGCTCTCCTGGGTGGATATAGATTTCATCCCATCAACGTTTAGTTTTGATCCAAACTAAACTCTCCTCTCTGTGGAATTACAAGAAAACGTTAATAGTCATATCAGGTGATCCAAGGCAGTTAATTTAGAATGTAACTATGAAACATTTAGAAAGTGATAGGAAACGTAAATGTGTTATGGATAAGTACTTCTATGTGAAATAACCTGGGCTCAAACTATTCTTCTGTCAGCTTCCTCATTGTGTTGATGCTATTGTGGCCGCACAGGTGACACAAGAGCTTATGTGTGTATTGTCTGTGTGTGAATGTATGGGACCGCTTTACATTGTACCATCCTATCTAGCATTCTCTTTCCCTGGGAATGTGTTTGACCTTTTAACTCCAGTCTTAACACAGTCTTTAAAAATAAAAAAACACAAATACAATTCCTTAGTTGTCCGATTCACTTTCAGTTATCTATTGGTGTGTCTTGTTGTCTGTCTCTCCTATTTGTGTTTTCTTTTCTTTTCAGAAATTGTGGAAGCATGATGTGGGATGGATAAACAACAACAAAACACAACTGTAAGTTTACTGAAGGCTGTTAGTGTGACCTGAAATATACCAGTGGGTGTTATTATGCTGGCCGAATATGTGATAATTAACCATGAATGCACATGCTCCAACAGGAGAAACATCCAAGTCATTTCAAGAGTCTATTTACAGCTAAATCTTTCCATATGTTTTAACATGTTTATCATTTTAACAAATAGTTACTGTTGGGGTAGCAAAGGCCTGATTGGAAAGAAGATAAATGTTCATTTAAATAATTGTTTATATGCTCTGTCCTACTGCATTAGATGATTATGATTAAAATGGGAAATCTTTTATAATGTTTTCACTTTTAATAATTCACAAATGCCAATTGCTCCTTCTTCTAAACCTCCTTATTTTATAACCATATTATTTTCTTTCAACAGACACACTGTGCTTATCTTTTATGAAAGTTAATGATATGTGAAATAGCTATATCTATATGTGTTGTGTCTCTCCTTCTGTGTACAGATGGCCTCTAATGACCCTGACCTTCCTGACCCCTCCGGTGACCCTCAGCCCGGTGACCTCATTGAGATCTTCAGACCAGCCTATCAGCACTGGGCTCTCTACCTGGGAGACGGTTACATCATCAACCTGACTCCCGTCGGTCAGTAGGACATGAGATGAGTGCTGAGTTCTGTGTCGTGACTTTTACTTTCGTGAAAGAGTCTAAATACTCTTTTCACCTTTGTGGTTTGGTTTAAAGTCCCTTGAAACTTGGGTTTTATTCTCAGAGGTGAAAGTAGTAGTTAATGCTTCAGTGGAGAAATACTCTGTAAAGTAAAAGTCTTATATTCAAAATGTTACCAAGTACCAATTCTGCACATTGGGTAGCTTTTGAAATTCACCATCATAGTCAGAATCAGAAACAGGTTTATAACCAAGTAGGTTTACACGTCTGAGCATGTTGCCTTGTTGTATACAGTATGGTGCATAGACAACCACAGTTGAGGAAGATAACATGTAAGTAAGGACCAAGGATCAATTAAATAATATCTTATCTCATAGGACTTATGGCTAGTTTTGTAAATCTTTGTCAAGTGTTTGCTCCATTTTAAGGTTCTTGGTATTTTTTTCTAATATAGAAGCCACTAAAGTCTTTAAGACTGGTTCAAGTTTGATGAAATCATGTTGTTTCCGTCCCATTTTGGATCCTGGCTTTTGGACTTTCGGGTCTGTTTGTTGTGCAAACCCCACTTCAACTGTTAGTCTATATTTTGTCAATAGTATATTACAGTATATTGTCAATACCTGCAATATTCCGGATACTACAATGTTCACTTCTGGTAATACTTGTTATGTCAAAAATCTTGTTATCACACTGAGGCTATCCTTTTCCTCTCTAGACGAGAACCAGGCAGCTGCCATGTCCAGTGTGAAGTCCGTCTTCAGCAGGAAGGCAGTGGTGCGCATGCAGCTGCTGAAGGAGGTGGTGGGTAGTGACTCGTACCGTGTAAACAACAAGTACGACCACAACCACACACCCCTGCCCGTCTTTGAGATCATTCAGCGAGCACAAGTCCTCATTGGCCAGGAAGTGTCTTACGACCTGCTGGGGAGCAACTGCGAGCACTTTGTGACCCTTCTGCGCTACGGGGAGGGGGTGTCCGAGCAGGTCTCTCACTGTTTATTTTGTCTTTGTCTCATGTGTCATCAGGGCAAAATACTAACCTTCCACTCGTCAGACCACAGTGACTGATGGCATGTCACCACAGTCATAGTGTTAACTGTGAATTACACTTTTTAGAAGAGAATAAGGGACATTTCTTTAAAGTAATCCTCACCATAAACATCTACTAATCTTTGCAGTTTGTGACATATAAAGGGGAAACAATTCTACTTTGTATATGAAATAGGCTCTAGCCCGTTTTAATTCTACCCATAGATTTGGCAATGCTAAATCAATGCTCCTAAATACAAAAATTGGGCCTATCTGAACAAGTTTCATTTAGGCAGAGGGTTGAAGGTTTGTTATTTGATTTGTATATGTGAAAATGATCAAAGCAGTTAACTCTCAAAATAAATATGCTGTTTATTCTGTGTTACAGACAGGTGTAACATATTGAACATTAGAAACGTTCTTGTTTTCTTTAATATATTGAAGATCACAGTCCACCTCCTCTTGTCCTCTTTGTCTCCTCAGGCTACGCGGGCCATTGGGGCCATCAGTTTGGTGACGGCAGCAGCCAGCGCTTTCTCTGTCCTGGGACTGATCAACACACGATCCAGAAACAGGCCTTTCTGACAGCTGTGATCTTCACTGAAGGGTGTTGCCTCCCAACATTCATGCGGCTGTGATACACAAATACATGAAATAAATATATAAAGAATGAAAATGCAAATGATTGGGTTATTTGTTCAGAAAGTGGCCTCGTAGAGTTTACATTGTAGGGTTTCAACTGTGTTTGTTGGTCAGATATTAACAACTCAGATGCTTGGTCAAGGTGTGATTTTATACATTAAACTTTAGTTGGTTCTGGTCGTGCAGACCAAGTTTCCAGAACCCTTATCTGAGTTTATGTTGCAGCTACAGTATAGACTGTAAATATAATACAAAGGTGAACTGAAATTCCCCTTGGGGATTAATCAAGGGTCTTCTTCTTCTTCTTCTTCTTCTTCTTCTTCTTCTTCTTCTTCTTCTTCTTCTTCTTCTTTCTTCTTCTTCTTCTTCTTCTTCTTCTTCTTCTTCTTCTTCTTTCTTCTTCTTCTTCTTCTTCTTCTTCTTCTTCTTCTTCTTCTTCTTCTTCTTCTTCTTCTTCTTCTTCTTCTTCTGATACATTTTTGTTTTGTTTTTACAATGTCTGTTTCCTCTGTATTTATATGTTGACTAAATGTACTCATGAATATGATAAGATAAAGATCAGATACACTTTATTGATCCCAATTTGGGAAAATGTTATGTCACAGCAGCATGTAGATAAGACATTGCACCTAAAAGAAAACAAAAAAAACAAATAACCAAACAAAAATAAAGCTATAGCCTATATATCAGCAGTAGAAGTTAAACGAAATATGCAAAACAGTGAATATATATATATATATATAAATAATTATCAACAATGAAGGATATTTGTTATCAGTTAATGTTTTATCTGTCCATATCAAATTATGAATTTCCTCTTTATCACATGTCCAAACCATGGTCCAAAGAACAAAGTTCTTGCATTTTGCGGTGAGGCAGCAGGTGGCAACCACGTCCTGCAATCATCCTGAAACAAATCAGTAGAAGAAGAAATAGGATCAGCGGTGTGACGTGGATTGTCTGCGCCGAGAACTCCCCACGTGTTGTTTTCATGGACGTTTGAGTGCTGTTACTGTGGTATTTCTGTGTTAGAGTAATAGTGTTAAAAACACTGCAACAAACATGGGGAAGAAACTCAAAGTCGGAAAAACCCGAAAGGATAAATTTTACCATCTGGCAAAAGAAACAGGTACATTTCCACTGTTAGAAAATATAGCACGTTTTAGACTGTAAGCATTGAAGTAGATATTAGCATGAGTGCTAGCTAACTTGCTAACACTAAGAAGAGTGTACGCTGGATTATATTGTAATAGTACCAGCTCTCTGATAACATCTGGTTTTGTCTTTTTCAGGTTACCGCTCTCGATCTTCTTTCAAGCTAATTCAGCTCAACCGTAAATTCCAGTTTCTTCAGAAAGCCAGAGCTGTGGTGGATCTGTGTGCTGCTCCTGGAGGATGGTGAGCCTGTCAACACTATCTGAGATGGAACAAAATATATTATTCTACTAACATGTCCAGGGTTTAAAGCAATGGTCCCCAAACTAGAGATACAAAGGGACACACATTAAACGGCATTGGGGGACAGCGAATCGTGTCCTGTCATACATAAAGTATTTATATTTTATTTTCTATTCAACTTGGTAGTTTTCCCAGGCCAAAATGGGGGAGCAAATAAGTATTGACAATATTTAATTATTATAACCAAATACCACTATCAGTTCAGCTTATCAGTCCAATATTATCAATGTATATTTTCCATTATTGATAGTTGATCAATTCTCCGTTTGGGGGGAAATAAAGGTAGACCTACACAGTTTTTAAGCATAAACACATCTGTTTACTATGTCTTGAGTCTGCAGACTTTGTAGAGTGTCAGCCTTAAAGCATTTGAACGTGCTAAAATTAACAGACGTTTTTCTTTCTCTATGAATTTGATCCACCCTATATACGGTTTCTTCCTGACAGCAAAAATAAGTTCCTCAAACAACAATAACGTTTTAATTCAGTATTTTTATTATCTTTGGCACACTGTTAACGTCTCTCCAATCATTAATAATAATAATAAGGTGCTATGTAGTGTATGCTCGGCCTAGTGTGGCAGATGAGTGAAATGTTTTTTGTGGATTATTGTTTGTAGAACTCATGATTGTGAGTGTATTCTTCTTGCAGGTTGCAGGTGGCGTCAAAGTTTATGCCTATATCAAGTATCATTATTGGTGAGTATTATGTCACCATTTTCTGATTTATAATTTTTTGTAGGGCTGTACCGAATTATTCAAAATGCTGACATTCATGAACTTTCTTTTTGCATGTCTCTGTTCATTTCGGTTAATCCATTAATTCTATACAGTTATAGAATATAATTAGGCTACACCAATAATATTTATATTATTATATTTTTTAAATTAGACTTTATTCAATTTTATTCAAATGTTGGTTTTTATATGTTTATCGAGAGTACGTCCTAATATTTGACAACAAACATTAAAAGGTCATTTTAAAAGCTCAATAGACACTTGGAATTTAAAAATGTATACATTTTATGAAGCCCTAATAAATGGTTCTGTCGTGGGCTGGCTTTTTTGATGTCTGTTTTTAATCGAATGAATTGGTATTGTATGTGGAAATGATGTGATAAAAGTAATAAAATGTGTTGTTCTTTTCCTCTCAGGTGTGGACCTGGTGCCCATTAAGTCCATCCCCAACGTTGTTACACTGCAGGAAGACATCACCACTGACAAATGCAGACAGGTGAGGCAGCTGCAGACTAACATCAGTGTGCAGGCTGCTAACACTGATAAACACTAAATAAACAATTTAAAACTCCTGCCAAAATACAAGACACTGGAGACACAACATTGATGTATTGAGTGCAATACTTTCTGCCCCACATACAGGCTATAAAAAAGGAACTGCAGACTTGGAAGGTCGACGTTGTGTTGAATGACGGCGCCCCGAATGTGGGCGCCAACTGGCAACATGATGCCTTCACACAAGGTATGTGCCACCAAAAAGTAAAAGTGTGCCCAATGGTATACCGGTGAGGAATAAGGGATCACTTTGAAACTTAAATGTCCCATTATCTCACTTTGTTCTCCGCTTCACCTGCAGCTCATTTGACCCTCATGGCAATGAAGTTGGCCTGCGAGTTTCTGACCAAAGGTGGCACCTTCGTCACCAAGGTCTTCCGCTCCAAAGACTACCAGCCGCTGCTCTGGATCTTCCAGCAGTTCTTTAAGAAGGTTCAGGCCACCAAGCCGCAGGCGTCCAGGAACGAGTCCGCTGAGATCTTTGTCATCTGTCAGGGTCAGTGGCAGCTGACTGACAGAAAAAAGCTTGTCAGACGCTTATTTCTTAGCCACTTTTGTAGATTTCACCTGAACTAAACATTGTCTTTTCTTAACAGGTTATCTTGCCCCGGACAAAATTGACGCCAGGTTTTTTGACCCCAAACATGCGTTCAAAGAGGTGGAGGAGCAGGCCAAAACTGTCAGGGATCTGATTCCTGTCAAGAAGGCAAAGGTATGTACACTCAACACGCCATAGGAATATCAGATAAACATTGATATATCATTTCAATCCAAGTTTAATCAGTGTTTACACATTATTTGCTATTTTGTTGATATGATAATATTTGATTTTGTTCCAGGCGGAGGGATACGAAGATGGTGATCTGACACTCTACCACACTTTCACAGTGACAACCTTCCTGAAAGCCGATAACGCCATAGACTTCCTAAGCAAAGCCAATGAGGTGAGTAAACTGCTATCATTTAACATTTAACATGTTCTTCCATTTCACAGACAATCCTGTTGAATATACATTTCAGTAAGCAAAAGTTATAAATGATCCTGTACTGGACTATGCAATAATAATAAAATGACTGACTACGTTAAGAAAAAGCTCTCAGGAATTTCAGTTCATATTCTGTCTTCTTCTCTCAGATCACCTTTGACAACCCAGACCTGGAGTCTCACCCGTCCACGAGTATTGAGATAAAAGAGTGTCTGCGTGACATCAAAGTTTTAGGACGCAAAGAGCTCCGCCTGCTGCTAACCTGGAGGACCACACTGAGGAAATATCTGGCCAAAAAACTGAAGGGAGATTCCAAACCGCTTGACCCGGATATAAAGTAAAGTCTTTACAGCGTATTTACAGAAAGCTGCAGAAATATTCTCATGTCTTCACAGACTGTGTTATTGCATATATATAAAAACCATCCTTGTTGCTGTTTTTTTAGCCTAAGTTCTGATGAAGAAAAACCCGATTTTGATGAAGAAGAAGAGAAGAAGAAGAAGAAGGAGAAGAAGAAGAAGAAGCAACCCGGGGTGAAGGAGGAAAAGGAGGAGAAGGAGGGTGAGGACGATGAGGAAGATGAGGAAGAAATGGAGACTAAACTGGCAGAAATGAAAGCTGAGGAGGTGGCTGAGCTCAAACGGTACAACAACATCAACTTTTTTCTTTTTACTCTGGATATAATTTAATAAAAATTCATTTTTTGATTCAGTTTGACTGGAAGCTAATTAAATTTGGAACATTCTGTTTAGAAATGTGAGATTTTCTTACTCTTATGCTTCATCAGCAAGAAGAGGAAGCTGCTGAAGGAGCGGAGGAAGCTGAGGGAGAGGGTGGAGCTGAAGATGGACCTGCCCGGCGTCTCCATCGCAGATTCCCACGACTTTTCCATGTTCTCCATCAGCACCATCAAGAAGCAAAAGGTGAAGATAACACACACACACACACACACACACACACACACACACACACACAGGCAGAGGACATTTTCCCACAATTGTATAAACTTGCTACAGCACTGTTACCGAGTACACTGGACATTTAACAAAAAAACCTATTCTGCGACTACACTCAATGTCTTTAGACTTTGCTCTTCAAATGTGGGGGGCCTGTGCGTCTCCAGGGGAGCTTCATAGCAGGGCCAATTTTTGCATCGCAATATTTCTCGGCTTGATCTAATATGTGCAACACTGCCAACGTGCCGTGTAGTTTTATGTGGAGCCGCTTCTGAAATGCATCCTGTGGAAGCATAGTCTTTAGTTTTGCTGCAGATACTGTTGTCCCATCTCTAATGTCTCCTTCCAAAGTGTTTGGTGGTGGGGAAGACTCAAAAAAGCTAATTCCTTTGCCATTCACGTCTCTCCATCAGACTCTGACAGATATATCCAAAGGGGACATGCAGCTGGCGGACACCCTGGGAGATGAAGACGACGACCTCCTCCTGTCTGATATAGAGGGTGACGATGCAGATGAGATTTCCCTCGCATCTGACTTAGATGATGAGGATATGGAAGAGGTGGAGCAGAAGCAGAGAGAGCTGGCACCAAAGAAGAAGAAGTAAGTAAAGTCATATCGCATGAACCAAGACAGACCACTATTATAAATGTTTTTCCGGTCATGTATCGATAATATTGTGCTACTTTCACAGAAAAAAACCATGTAATTATTTCTTTAAAAATGCCTGTTTGTGTCTGTTAACAGAGTAAAGTTTGATGAAGAAAAGGAGGTAGAAGGGCAGGATAGTGCCTTGCTGGTTGAACTGGAGGGAAAGGATGAGAAGAAGGAGCGAGAAACCAACCTGTGGTTCAGCAAGGTTTGTCATTTCATATATTCACAATGTTATAAAATGATTTCTCAGCTGCCTATTTGTTCACATCATTACTGATCTGCAAATAAGTGGATTATTGTGTGACCTGTGACTCTTCCATCTTTTTGCACTGTAGGGCATATTCTCTGAGATTAACCTGGAGGGAGACGCCGAAAGCGAGCTCCGACAGACTGAGTGGCTTCAGAAAAAAAAAATAAGTAAGAGTCTCCTCTGTTTCTCATGAAATGATTCACATTTGTTCATCAAAAGTCGTTTTTTTCTACAACGTACTTTCATGACTCAGTAAAACAAAAAGTAAAATATCTACTAAAAAGGATAGTAGCTCTATAAATGATACAGGCAGTATAATAATCCTTATGGATCTTCTTTTGGAAAAGGCAAAAAGAGGAAAGCTGAAGATGAAAATGTTGCAGAGGGGGAGGAAGAGAAGACTGCTACGCCAGAGGAGGAGGAGGTGGAGGAGGCGGGACCTTCAAAAGAAGCTGAAAACGACACTGACAGCGACTCAGATGACAGCAGTGATGATGAAAAGTAAAACCTGATTTTTTGTTTATGCTGTTTTCTGTTCCAAATCCAGTTACATTCATACTATTGACAAATATACAAATAGTTAAATGAATATTTTGCTGCTTGTTTTCAGGGAGATCAACAAGATGAAGCAGGTCACTAGAGGGGCTGGGGGGACGTCTGCTGGGACGTCAGTTGAGGCCAATGACGAGGACTTCCAGGTTGTCCCTGTAGAAAGCATAAGTGAGTATGAGGAGCATTTATGTTGAAAGTGTTAAACTGATAATTTCCAACCTACACACATCCTACCTCAGGGGAAATCAACTGAAAACCAGGTTATATGTTCAAAATACTTTCAAAATGCAGCCAGTAAAATGTATTTAGCTTTTTGTTTTGTGTAACTTGTCTTTGTTAATAGTTTTGGCTTCTGTGCTCCTCAGGTAAGAAACACAGGATCCTGGATGCGGAGGGCCTGGCCCTGGGCTCTATGATCGCTACATCCAAGAAGCGAGCCAGGGACATGGTGGACGGCTCCTTCCACAGGTGTGTGTCTGTGTATTTAACAGGGTTCCCGCGGGGTCTCAAAAAGTCTTACATTTGATCATCTGAATTTAAGGCCTTAAAAAAATAAGAAAGGTCTTAAATATGATTTAGAAGGTCTTAAAAATGATCGGATTTGAAAGGTACTTCTGTGTTGCGACAGCGTCTAAATGAACTTTAAAACGAATAATAATTTGAACAGTATCTTTTTAACTGTTGATTACCCTGAACGTATAATTCAACTGAAAAACCAATACAAAAATTAATTAAATAAATGATACATTTAAATAAATAATATCAAAATAATAAATACCAATAAACAAGATCAACAAATATTTTGGAGCGCACTTCCACAAGCTACTTTATTTATTTATCATATATAAATATGATAAATAAATGAGACTAAAACTTAATAAGATCAAATATGTTGTAGTGCACTGTCACAACCTAGCAAAGCAAAATAATCGTTTTTTTCGATTATGTTGTTTTCGTAATTGTGGCAGGCCAAAATCGGAATTGCGATTTAAACTACGATTAATTGCACAGCCCTAACACACACACACACACACACACACACACACTTTTTGTCTAACACGCTAACACAGTTCTGTGTACTGTTATGATGTTATGTTCAGTCACTGTTCTTATGTTGAACATGAATACATTTACTTTGTAAGTAATTATGGGACGTATTTCTTCTTTCATAGCAATTTTCCTTCATACTTTATTGCCGTGAAATAGAGCTTAAATTCTATTCAAAGTGGTCTTAAAAAGGTCTTAAAGTCTTAAATTTGAGTTGGCGAAACCGGCAGGAACCCTGATTTGAATTTGTTGCGTTATGATGTTCTCACTTCTCAACTGGTTTAAATTGTCTCACAAAACTTACAGTATTTATTTAAAGTAAAAGGCTACAAACATTCTATATTTTCTTATTGTCAACACATCCAATAAAAACATCAAAATGAACAATATGTAGATCATACTATCAGAAACACCTCTGTTGCCAAAGCCGGACACTAAGGTCAACCTCAGTTTGCGGGCTTTAGGGGTTGAGTGTCAAATGAAGCAATAGGGAAATATAATGACTGAAATATAATATATGCCTGATGTATTATTTGAAAATAATTGGATTTGAATTTCCTGTCAAATCTGTTACCAGATGCCACATGATTTAACTACACACATCAGTATCTGTTTCTGAACCCAGAATATATGTTTAATATGTCCAGACAGCAAACTGATGGTTTGTTCTTGCAGGTTTGCTAGCTCCGAGCAGCAGTGGGATGTACCGGAGTGGTTCCTGGTTGACGAAAAGAAGCACAGGAAGAAGCCGACTCCTGTCACCAGAGAGATGGTGGAGGAGTTCAAACAGAAGTGGAAGGAGATCGATGCCCGACCCATCAAACGAGTTGCTGAGGCGAAGGCCAGGAAGAAGAGGAGGGTAAGAAGATGATCAGACATAAAACTGGATCATGCTCGAAACCATTTCAGCTGCTAGATCTGTTTTAAGACAAACAAAACTACCCAACATTTTTTTTTTTTTTACTTTTACTTAACATCTACAATGATTCTGTGTTTCTCTGATGTTTCCAGATGCTGAAGAAGATGGATCAGACTAAGAAGAAGGCAGAGGCAGTCTGCAACACAATCGACATCTCTGAGAGGGAGAAGAATGCTCAGCTGAAGAGGTATGACAGCCCGCACCTTGAAACTATATACATCGCTTCATACTGGATAATTGTAATATAACATCAATTGAAAAACGTTGTCTTTTCTTTCTGCTTCTGTTAGTATCTACAAGAAAGCAGGCATGGGGAAGGAGAAGAGAGAGTTAACATACATTGTCAGCAAAAAGGGAGCTGGCAAGAAGGTGAGGCGGCCCGCCGGCGTCAAGGGAGCTTTCAAAGTGGTGGACAATCGCATGAAGAAGGACATGCGGGGGATGCAGAGGAAGGAACAACGAGCCAATGGGGGCAAAGGAAAAGGCGGCAAAGGAAAGGGTGGCCCGAGGGGAGGAGGGATGAAGGGTGGTAAGGGGCGAAAAGGAAGATAAATTTGAACCTAAAGCTCTCTAACCGTGTATTGCCTTTCCAGTTATTACACATTGCCTGCGTCTCATGTTGCAGGTGAACATTTATGGCTAAGTTGCCACCACAGTTTGGGCTCCAGTGTCATGTGCAGAGACCAAAATGAGTTTTGGTCATTCCCATGCGTGCGTTTAGCATTGTTTGCTGAGTTTTCTGAAATCCCTTAAGATATGTTCTGTGGGTTCTTAAGTACTGGTGTTCTGTATACATCTTTCTGAAGATGTAGATTTTCAAACTCTGTGAACAGAGTGGTTTAAATTAACAGCTAAACTGTAAATGTTAGAAAATCAAGTGAAATATAATCATTCTCAATAAATGTTGCTATTAATGTAAATATTATAAACACATTTTTGCAATAAACGTTTTGTTCAATCCTTAAATCTGTGGTTCTCTTCATTGTGCTGGTTTTGTTTAATCGGTATGAGTCAAAAGACATCGGTTATAAACTAAAGCAGTCGAATCACTTTTGATCTGAAAAAGACAGTTGCAGCAGCTCCTGTCTGTGACCTGCTGACAGTGTCTGGATGTAGCCATTCAGTGACAGGTTTTAAAATTGCACTCAATTTAATCCTATTTTTATTTTTAGGATAACAAGTTTTCTGTAAATGAATGTATAAATTAAAAAATACAAGTTGAGATAAACAGAACACACATTATATACCTTTACATTTCTACATTTATTTTCACTTGTATTTTTTTTTATGTCTGTGCCATAGACTGTATATATAAAGGTCTGCTTGTTTCTCACCAGGTTGTTTTGCTTAGTAGCCTTGTATTCTGTGGATACAACAACATTTATAACAAATGTACTTTCCATTGCTGCAAGTGCACATGTCTCTAACAATATCTTTCAGTTGTTGTAATATTTTATTTCACTTCCTCTGACCATTCCCACTTTTATTTGGAAGCTGTGTGTCAGGTTGTACACAGTGCAAGGAGAAACACAGTGACTCTTCTCTCTTCAATACATATTTTTAAAAGCTTACAGCACCGGGAATTTCCGGCGTATTCATGTTCTGTATAAACTGTAAAGCCCCCTGAGACGAAAGTACAATTTGTGATCTTGGTCTAATTCAGTGGTTCTCAAAGTGTGGGGCGCGCCCCCCCTGGGGGGCGTAGAGGCATGCCAGGGGGGGGCGCGAGAGACCATGAGGAAAAATGGTTATATAAAAAAAAAAAAGATTTAAAAAAAAAAAAAAATCATAATTTGAAAAATTATTGATTCGAAAATAATATGATACAGTACTATTACGTCTGGGTCTCTGTGTTTCATTAAAGCTCGGCTCTGTGTGTGTGTGTGTGTGTGTGTGTGTGTGTGTGGAACGAGCCATTTTGTGTGTGTGCGAGAGAGAGAGAGAGCGCACCGGAGATCGTTGTTCTTAGCTTCTGGTGCTAGCGAGCTACGCTAACGGATATAAGGAGTTTTTTCAACAACAAGGTGGAGGAGAGTCCTCTCCTGTCAGACTGAGAGACTCAGTGAACTAAAGGACTCTCTGAGTGTTATCTCAGTGGGTCTCAAACGTTTTGGTCACCATTAATGTAAACAATTATTTCCGAGGCACACATTTATATGATCATTATAGTTATAAAAAAATAAGAGAATAAATGAAAAACAGGTATGAAATACTATATGACATTAAAAAAAGAATAAAGTTTAAAAGAGTGATTTGTAAAATATCCATAAAGAAAAAGTAAATCTGTTTACAGTTCCGTTTCATCTGGGTGTTGAGAGAGGTATCCATAGATCTCTTCATTTTGCTCTCAATGTGTCCACACACCACCTATAAAAATAGCACGTTACCCCTGCTTACACCTATAGGCCTATGCCGTGAGCTGATTATCGAGATTTCGTTGTAACAGTTGCGGGAACACTGTGTATGTGCGTGTGGAGAGTGTTGCAGTAGACAATTCCACTGTAGCGACCGGTACATTAATGGGAAACCCTAAATGTTTGAGCACCCTCTATGAAACGTCAAGCTACCACACAGCACCCCCAAAAGAAGTCTGTAGCGCCGCCACTGAGCCTGACTATGTGTGTTGGGGGGGCCCGACTTTTTTTTTTTCTCCAAAGGGGGGGCCTGACAGAAAAAGTTTGAGAACCACTGGTCTAATTAAATAAACGTTGATTTACTTTTATTGATGTAATTGGCGCAAGAAGTACACTTCACTTCAGATCCCGATATAGACGCCCCCTCCCCCATCACCTCCGAGGGACCTGAACAAATATGGGACTAAAATAATAATTAAAATGATAATGAAATAAATAAAATAATATAATACGTAATATAATCATAAAAACTAACTTCAAAGAAATCAAGGTATTTAATAAGATAACCAGACATGCAAAAACTGGGACTAAAAATAAAAAATAATTAAAATAACATTAAATTATTAATTAAAATAATTAAATAAAATGATAATGCAATTAATACAATAAAAAAATGCGTAATACAATGATAAAAACTCATTTGAAAAAAAGAAATGTAATATGAAAAAAAGGTTTTACTAAAACAAAAGAAATATAGAGATAACAATAAGAATTAAAGGCCCCATGACATGCTTTTTACATTACATTGCATTTAGCTGACGCTTTTATCCAAAGCGACTTACAATAAGTACATTCGACCAGGAAGACACAACCTTGAAGAAAACAGAATCATATAAGTACATCAGGTTTCATAGAGCCAAACATTTCAAGTGCTACTCAACTGGCTTTAGGTAAGCCATTCCTTTATTAGTATAAAAGTGCTTCGTTAATAGTTCTAACGCTCGAAGTGGAGTCGAAAGAGATGACTTTTCCGGTTATTACCCATCCCCTTGTTTGCTATGTAGCTTGTTATGCATGTACACGGTCTGCAAAGTCACAAACCCTCAAAGTACACCCTGTAGCGAGTAAAACTGACACAAATAGACCTGTCTATGCTGCTGTTGCCCCAGAACGCCTCGTTGGAGATTTTTATTTTTCCATTTTTTTCTTCCTGACGTAATGGTAATAGTGACGTAACGGCTCCTCACACACTCACACACGCACGCGTGCGCACACACACACACACACTCACTCAGCCTTATATTTTCTCAGCCGCGGCTCCCCCTGGCTGTGAGTGTGTGTGTGTGTGTGTGTGTGTGTGTGTGTGTGTGTGTGTGTGTGTGTGTGTGTGTGTGTGTGTGCGTGCGTACGTGTATGTGTGTGTGTGTGTGTGTGTGTGTGTGTGTGTGTGTGTGTGTGTGTGTGTGTGTGTGTGTGTGTGTGTGTGTGTGTGTGTGCTCAGGCTGAGTTCCGCGGTGTCTCGCAGACCCCACGCAGCAACCAGGAAACACCACCAATCCAGCTCACACTGTCCGCTCCAGCAGCGAGCCCCGCAATGTCCCGCCAACACGGCACCCAGACCCCACGCAGCATTCTCATCTGTTTGTCATTACTGGTGTCATTTTCTGGTTGCTAACGTACGCCATGGTAACACATAATCACTGATGTTCCGCTGTAACGGTGATGGACTCATCAGAACATAGTGGGTGAGCTGACCAATCAGAGCACAGTGGGCTCATAGGGAGGGAGGGACAGGAGCTCCAACAAGGTCTGTTGTTTTTTTACCCCCCCCCCCCCCCCCCCCCCCCCCCCCCCGGGATAAAAATCTATATTTCTATACTGTTTCATTTGGTTTATTCAACAGCATCCAATAGACAATGACAGAAAGTGAGGTCAAAATGCAGTAACAATTTAGTATCTTAATAAAGAAAAGTAAACTAAGGCTAACCAAGGCAGCAGGCATTATTCACTTCAAGTGTTTAGAAATGCATCTTCCTAATTCAACTAGTGTATTACCTGTAAAAGTAGGCACAACATAAATTAATAGATAAAATAAAACCATAAGTACAAATCAAAACTGGCCAGGAGGGAACAAAAACATAATAATACATAAAATAAAAATAGCTTTCAGTTTTGTCCATCACAGCAACAACAGGTGCCCCCCCCCCCCCCCCACAGTGTGTGGGCTATTTTGTCATCTAGAACCACTGGTGTCTCAGTCAAACAACTCTCCACAGAGGCAGGGGCAAGCACATCTGTTATTATGGAGGTTGCTTTTGTACGACCACATGACATTTTCTTTACTATATCAGAGTCTGGAAAAATGGTCGGCGCTAGCTTGTTACCACAGTCACTATGGTAACACTGGTTATTTCTGCTGCTATTACCTTGTCTGAGTGGCCATCATTTTTTTCGTATTCACCGCCATGTGAAATTGAAAAATTACTCTTGCAAAAAACTCCTTATGATCAGTAGAAATGGCCATGTCATGGGACCTTTAAATACATTATTTAAAAAACGTTTTATATAAAATTTGAAAAAAATACGAGTTAAACAATTAAAATAACAATTAAAATGTTTTTGTAAATGGGGAAAAAGATGTTCAGTGTTCTGCTTTAAAAAAGAAACACACACAAAGGTACGGGACTTTCTATGTTTTTTTGTGAGTTTTCATTATTTGAGAGATTTTGTGTCCTGGCCAAGCCTAAAAAGCGTCCCCAGCGCAAATTGAAAATGAAAATAATGTAATAAAACAAACACAGACTTTTAATTATTCCTTACTCCTTTCTTCACATCCTAAACTTTACTTTTATATATTTAATTAGGACTTCATTTGGTTTATTATACTTGTGCACTTACATGAGTATTATTTTTGATGCAGGACTTTTCGCCCTTTTCTCTGAAACTACAACTAACTACATTTCCCTTGAGCCTTTGCAACGCACGTAAGTTGCGTCAGACTGAGATGCTTGTACCGTAAAGCGGCTCTGACAGTTTGTTGGTGTAATGCCTAGCTGTTATGGTGTTGTTCGAGTAGAAAGTATTAAATATATACATCGTTTTATTATAGCTATCGAATATCAAAGTATCTTCTTCGCTCAGTTTGAATCGCTGGCTCTGAATTATCAAAGCAGTTTTCACCATTAGCTTGTTAAGTAACGTTGTTTAGTGACGTTAGCTTGAGCACAGGGTAAAGTAAGCCACCTGCATTTGCTTTCACTTTCCAGGAAGTCTTTCTGGATATTCTGTCATATAGTTAGCAGATACCCCCCGTAGTGCCGGGATGCTCCTCATGGTCCTGGTTGTCAGCCTGTTTCTGTCTGACTCGGCACAGGAGGCGGACAACGACTGGATAGATCCTTTTGATATGCTCAACTACGATGCAAGCACAAAAACGATGAGGCAGCCTGCAGAGGTTGGTTAACGTTTATTGTTAAAAACTGGCTTGAAGGCCCTTAAGCTATGTTGATATTGTGACAGTTAATATTCGAGTGTGTGTATGCCTTGCAGCCTGCAAACTATGAAAATGTGCCAACCAAGAGGAGAGAGTTTACTCGGGACTCCAACCAGGAGGAGCTGACGTCGTGCAACACACAAGTGGTGGATCTGAAGAGAGAGGTTGGTGGTCAGAGAATGTTGGCATGTGTTAACAGTTCTGTTAAGTATCTACAGCTACACCAGGGCAACCAGTGTTTCTGCAGATAAGGTCTGAATAAAAACAAGTACTTGTAAATCAATATTTGTGTTAATGCAACAGAAAAACAAAGAAAACACGTTTTAAAAGGAAATAATGTTGGATTAAGATTTTGTGTGTATTCACGAGTTAATTCATGTACGTTTTCTCACATAGTTTTTAGAGATAGCATAGAATAGTTATACACTATTTTGTTTTACCTATAGGAATTCACTGATTTAACTCTGCTTTAGTTCAAGTATTTTCCTGGTAGAATGGTCTCTTTTACTCCCTTTATTGTATGTGAGGGTCTATGTATGTATGCTTTCTGTGTTTGGCAATTTCACAAATACATCATATATAACAGTTTTAAAAAAGTATTTAGCTGAAAACGATGTGCTGTAATAGACTCATACATAAGCTAGAGACTATTTTGCAATGGTATCACTCGAGCTATGATGCCAAATTCGGCCAAGGGCTTGAAGTGCACAATGACGTTCATTTCGAAACCCCCCCGAAAACTGTGTTCTACAGTAGGTAGGTTACAAACTACAACCAACCACCAAATCCTACTTATTGTGCCTTTTTGAAAACTGATTCAAGATTCAAGGTTTATTGTCATAACATATGTAATTATGTAATGTATGAACAACTTAGATCGCAGGTTCCTCAACAGTGCAATTTATAAGACATACAAAATATATATATAAAAAACAACAATACAAATATTCTTCGTTTCATGGCTTGTGGGATGAAACTGTCTGGTGGTTTTTGTCCTGAAGCTGCGGTACCGCCTGAACAGATAGGTTATTCTTTTTTAATTGTAATTTACTAATTCCATTTCTCGTGAAAACAAAAAGTCCTGCCCTGCTGATTGTCCTTTGGTTTCAATCTGAACCTTCATATGGGAATGAGATATGATTCCTTCATGGATAAGTAGAGATCTACAAATGGTGTGCTTTGCTTTCATTCAGATTGAAGAACTGAAGAAGAAAATATCGGTCATCTCACAGCAGCCTACATGCAATCCAGTTTTCAAACGATTCCTCACTAGACTCCGGAAGGAAATACTAAGAGTTGGTCTGGTAGGTGGTCTTTTCAAATGTTAACGCTTCGTCATGTGACTTTAAATAGGTCTTTGCCAAACTTAAATTGACCCAAGCTTTTTTTGCAATCATCTTGTGGCCCTCATTTGACAATGCTACCTGTCCCGGTTCCTCCCTAGCCCAGTGACTCAGCAGAAGTCTTTTATGATGCCAAAATCATAATGTCCACCCAAGCCATGACAGAGATTCAGGCTCTCCTGGAGGGCGAGGACAGCTGGAGAACCGGCGCTCTGGACAACGCCATCAGTCAGATACTGGTCGATCTCAGACCACATGACTACGAGGCATGGACGTGGCATTTTGAAGACAGCTTTGGTGTGGAGCTTGACACAGTATTAAAAGTAAGCTCATTTATTCATCTGAAATCTTTGTCTATGAGTTGAAAATCCTTTAATTATGTATTATTATTATAATTATAAAAAAATAGTCACTGTTCAGAATTAGGGCTTTAAAATAAGTGGAGCCTTAAATACTTTTTGCTTGTGTCTTATGTGATATTGGATCATGTGTTGCAAAGTAACTGGTTAATGTAGCCTTAAAATGCAAATTATTAATGTCTGAGTACTTTTAAAATGCTTTAGTTGCATATTTTCTGTATATTTTCCCCATCTTGTGTAACTATTCACGTTCTGTTCTGTTCTCTCTGTTTATTCCAGGTGTGCCTCTGTGTGCTGGTGATGGTGGCCATCATATGCACTCAGCTGTGGTCCATGGTGTCCTGGTTTGTTCAGTTCAGGCGGCTGTTCGCTGTCTGCTTCCTCGTCAGTCTTGTCTGGAACTGGCTCTATCTGTACAAGGTGAAGTTCCATTGCTTGTGTTAAGCTGCCATTCAATACCGCTTTTCTTTCTTTTGGCAGGTTTGTAATACTGCTGTTTTTTAAATTTGTTTTTTCAGATTGCCTTTGCTGACCACCAAAGAAACCAAGTGAAGATGGAGAACTATGAAAAGTGCACTGGAATTAAGAAATTTGACTGGAGTGACAGCTTGAAAGGTGATTACAAGTGTTCATATATTTGAAAATGCATGGTTTCCACTGCACAGCAATAGCATGAAGAATAAATAATGATAGTGTCTATGCTTCTATGACAGTATCGGTTCTTTAACAACGTTGAAGTTTATTTAAAAGCCATTGAGGCTATTAATGGAATAATTTGAAACTATGAAAACGAGTTACCATCAGGTGAGTATCTTTTAAACCAGGGGTGGGGAACCTCCGGCCCCCGGGCCGTATACGGCCCGCGAGACAATTAGATACGGCCCTCGAGGTAATTTATAAACACACGCAAAAAAGAAAACATTTTAAGAAATCTAGACCGCAAAAGAATTAAACAAGCGAGTGCCTGTTTTTCCTGGCCAAGGCCAGGGTCCTTGAACACAACACGAGCCTAACGTGTCATCACGTGGTATATGTCTCGTCTGACAGGGGTGTAGTTCTGCCGGAGAGCACCAGAACGCCGCTCCGGCACTTCAAAAATGGCAGAACCCATAAGGAGCCGTACACATGCTGCAGTTTTTGCGTGGCTGTGTCTTTAGTTGTAAGCCCAGTGGCGATCTGCTCATCTGTCATACTGATCATACAGTCAATAACTTTGTTGTTATTAGCATCTGGTTAGCTAGCTATGCTAACGAATATAAGAAGCTTTTTCTCCAACCGGTGAGGTAAAGGCACATCTTTATATGATCATTATAGGGAGTGGCTATATACAGGACCGTCCTGTACACAACGCCAAATGACTATATACAGGACCGTCCTGTACACAATGCCAAATGACTATATACAGGACCGTCCTGTACACAATGCCAAATGACTATATACAGGACCGTCCTGTACACAATGCCAATGACTATATACAGGACCGTCCTGTACACAACGCCAAATGACTATATACAGGACCGTCCTGTACACAATGCCAAATGACTATATACAGGACCGTCCTGTACACAACGCCAAATGACTATATACAGGACCGTCCTGTACACAATGCCAAATGACTATATACAGGACCGTCCTGTACACAACGCCAAATGACTATATACAGGACCGTCCTGTACACAATGCCAAATGACTATATACAGGACCGTCCTGTACACAATGCCAAATGACTATATACAGGACCGTCCTGTACACAACGCCAAATGACTATATACAGGACCGTCCTGTAAACAGCTCTCTGAAATGGCTATATACAGGACGGTCCTGTATATAAGGTCTCTGAAATGACTATATACAGGACCGTCCTGTAAACAGCTCTCTGAAATGGCTATATACAGGACGGTCCTGTATATAGCCATTTCGGAGCTTGTATACAGGACGGTCCTGTATAGCCATTTCAGAGACCTTATATACAGGACCGTCCTGTATATAGCCATTTCAGGGCTTCTGTGCAGGACCGTCCTGTATATAGCCATTTCAGAGAGCTGTGTACAGGACGGTCCTGTATATAGCCTCGGCCATCATTATAGTTATAAAAAAATAAGAGAATAAAGTAAACTACTATATAAAATGCTATATGACAGTAAAATAAAAAATAAAAATAATACAGTTTGAAAGGAGAGTGATTTGTAAAATATCCATAAAGAAAAATAAATCTGCTTGCAGTTCTGTTTCATCTGGCCTGTTGAGAGATGTATCCATAGATCTCTTAATGTTGCTCTCAAAGTGCACCAGATTGATGCTTTTAACTTCAACATTTAAAAAAAAAAACCTTCCGGACCCCCCTAGAGGAGGTTAGGTCCCCCACCACTTAAATCATTTCCACATGGATATGAAACTAAATACATTTGCACACATCTTGTGTCCATATCTTTCTGTTTTGGTGGTCATGCCTATGCGAGTCATGGTGAGATATCTGGATTAAGAGGTTGCTTTTTCTTTGCACAGCATGAAAGAAAGGCGAAATTAATGGGCTGTGATTTTAGTTTTTTAAGCAGAGGTCAATAATTTGTACGGCCCTCGGAGGATGTTGATAACATTGAAATGGCCCTTGAGAGGAAAAAGGTTCCCCACCCCTGTTTTAAACTGATGTTTGACGGTAGATTTTTGTCGACAGGAGGCACTCTAATACTATGGATACCAAGATTTAAAGAAAGAAGCTTGAATCCCCGAATTGAACTTCAGTTAATTTCCTAACTACCTCTAATGTCTTCAATTGTTTTTCAACAGAGTTCTTCAGAAGCACCTTGACTCTTCAAGATGACCCCTGTAAGAAATACTATGAAGTCCTTCTGGTCAACCCCATTCTGCTGGTACCTCCAACCAAGGTATTTCACTGTAATAGCATGTATGTGTTTCCAGTCTAAGAACACACCTTGTGACAATAAATGTTACCTATGTTTTAATACATCAAAACATAAAAGAGCCAAAATGTTGCATTGTTGTTTTAAGGCAATAATTGAGGAAGAATATAAAGCATTTTACTCTGTCTTATAAATATGTTCCCATTTAACAATCGAGAGTCTTCTATTGGTTTTGAATATCTACAGTGGGGCAAAAAAGTATTTAGTCAGCCACCAATTGTGCAAGTTCTCCCACTTAAAAAGTGGGAGAACTTCAACTATGAGAGACAGAATGGGGGGAAAGAATCCAGGAAATCACATTGTAGGATTTTTAATGAATTAATTGGTAAATTCCTCGGTAAAATAAGTATTTGGTCACCTACAAACAAACAAGATTTCTGGCTCTCACAGACCTGTAACTTCTTCTTTAAGAGCCTCCTCTGTCCTCCACTTGTTAACTGTATTAATGGCACCTGTTCGAACTCATTATCAGTATAAAAGACACCTGTCCACAACCTCAAACAGTCACACTCCAAACTCCACTATGGCCAAGACCAAAGAGCTGTCAAAGGACACCAGAAACACAATTCTAGACCTGCACCAGGCTGGGAAGACTGAATCTGCAATAGGTCAGCAGCTTGGTGTGAAGAAATCAACTGTGGGAGCAATTATTAGAAAATGGAAGACATACAAGACCACTGATAATCTTCCTCGATCTGGGGCTCCACGCAAGATCTCACCCCGTGGGGTCAAAATGATCACAAGAACGGTGAGCAAAAATCCCAGAACCACACGGGGGGACCAAGTCAATGACCTGCAGAGAGCTGGGACCAAAGTAACAAAGGCTACCATCAGTAACACACTACGCCACCAGGGACTCAAATCCTGCAGTGCCAGACGTGTCCCCCTGCTTAAGCCAGTACATGTCCAGGCCCGTCTGAAGTTTGCTAGAGAGCATTTAGATGATCCAGAAGAGGATTGGGAGAATGTCATATGGTCAGATGAAACCAAAATAGAACTTTTTGGTAAAAACTCAACTAGACGTGTTTGGAGGAGAAAGAATGCTGAGTTGCATCCAAAGAACACCATACCCACTGTGAAACATGGGGGTGGAAACATCATGCTTTGGGGCTGTTTTTCTGCAAAGGGACCAGGACGACTGATCCGTGTAAAGCAGGGGTAATCAACTAAAATTCAACGAGGTCCAGTTAGAGAAAATCTCCCCATGCAAAGGTCCGGAACATCAAAATGTCTAAGTTGCTTTATGAATTAGTGTGATATATATTGAAGTAGCCTGTAGCTTTATCAACGTCTGCATGTAATCAACAACTGACTGCCAATCAAATAAAGAAAGTACAATTAAAAAAAACAACAACATTTATTGTCAATTAACATTGAACTCTACAGATATACAGTAAATACTGTGGATATGTGTAATGTTCCTCTCGGGCTGCATTTACAAATAAAATAGAGAAAATAAATAAAATAGCTTTTGAAAATTGTGCATCTTAAAAGTGCTTAATTTTAGATAAATAAAATAAAGTGTAGCAGCAGCTTGAGTTTCACTTTTTCTTTGTTAACCGTTTCACATCATGACTTAACAGTTTCAGCCGATTATAGAACAATATCAGTCTTTAGTCTTTACACATCATAGCAATTGAACAGTTTTAAAGTTTCTCTTTCTTTTCTTCTTATATTGCAGTCCCTCACTCACTTTTTTTAAATTCAGTGCGAGAATTGAGCTTGAGCTTGTCCTGCCAGGAGTTTGTAAATCTGGGCTGACATGGAGTCAGGGCCATTCTCATACACACATGCAGGTGCTCATTGGTTACAGTGATGCAAACACAGGTATGGTGAAAAAAGAGAGAACTATTCGAAGCAGGAAAAAAACAGCGTAATATACCATCTGACAAAGGCCTGTGCTATAATGCTTCAATTAACTGGCTGTTCTTTATAATATACTCAGATCAATAGGAGACAGAGATGTTAAGTTATAAATCAAGGGTTTTTATTATTATTTACAGCAGGGGTGGGGAACCTTTTTCCTTTCAATTTTTACAACATCCTCCGAGGGTCGTACAAATTATTGAACTCAACCTCTGCTTAAAAATACTAAAATCACAGCCCATTCATTTGGCCTTTCTTTCATGCTGTGCAAAGAAAAAGCAACCTCTTAATCCAGATATCTCACCATGACTCACGTATGCATGCACGAGCACGGTTGTGGCATGACCACCAAAACAGAAAGACATGGACACAAGAGGTGTGCAAATGTATTTAATATCCTATCCATGTGAACATGATTTAAGTGGGGGGGGGACCTAACCTCCTCTAGGGGGGTCCGGGGGCATGCACCCCCGGGAAGATTATTATTTTTTTAATATTGAAGTTAAAAGCATCAATCTGGTGCACTTTGAGAGCAAAATGAAGAGATCTATGGATACATCTAAACACCCATATGAAACAGAACTGTCAGCTGATTTTTTTTGTGGATATTTTACAAATCACTCCCCTTTTAAACTCTATTCTTGTTATTTTTAACAACTTTTTTGTTACTGTCATATAGTATTTTATACCTGTTTTTCATTTAGTCTCAATAACTATAATGATCATATCAATGTGTGCCTTAACCTCACTGAGCTGAGGTTATTTGAGCCTCTCAGGAGAGAGATCTCTTCCACCTGGTTGTATAAAAGCTCTTTAAATTCGTTAGCATAGCTAGCTAACCAGATGCTAATAACAACAGATCGCCACTGTGCTTACAACTAAAGACACAGCCACGCAAACACTACGGCATGTGTAGCTACGGCTCCTTATGGGTACTGCAATATTTGAAGGGCTGGAACGGCGTTCCGGTGCTCTCTGTCAGCACTCCTTTCAGACGAGACATATAGGCTACCACGTGAAGACACGTTACGCTCGTGCTGTGTTCAAGGAACCTGTCCTTGGCCAGGAAAAACAGGTACTCGCTTGTTTAATTATTTTTGCGGTCTAGATTTCTTCTTCTTTTTTGAAGTGAGAAGTTGTCCGTCAGTCGGACTGACGGACGGACGGACTCCCCCCCCACCCCCTCCCCCCAAACGAAAACTCTTCGGTTCTCCACGAATTACACAAGTCACCCAAATCAGCGTTAAAAAAGCGGGAGGCGCCGAAAAATCCCCTATTAATGTATTGATTATAGGTCCGGGTCCGTAGAGGTCTGGGTCCGGGTCCGGACCGCGGTCCGCCTGTTGCCGACCCCTGGTGTAAAGGAAATGAATGGGGCCATGTATCGTGAGATTTTGAGTGACAACCTCCTTCCATCAGCAAGGGCATTGAAGATGAAACGTGTCTGGGTCTTTCAGCATGACAATGATCCCAAACACACCGCCCGGGCAACGAAGGAGTGGCTTCGTAAGAAGCATTTCAAGGTCCTGGAGTGGCCTAGCCAGTCTCCAGATCTCAACCCCATAGAAAATCTTTGGAGGGAGTTGAAAGTCCGTGTTGCCCAGCGACAGCCCCAAAACATCACTGCTCTAGAGCAGGGGTTCCCAACCTTTATTGTGCCAAGGACCGGCAGATACATCAAAAAAAAATTGCGGACTGGTTGTCAATTTTAACTGATTTGAATATTTACTCACCAGCAGGTGGCAACAGGGGCTAATTGTATTTAACAGCCTGAAGAAATACCAATATGCATCCAAAACATATTAACAACGTTTAAAACCAGGATACAATCAAAACAAAAAATTAAGACCGCTTTACAAATATTAATATAATATAGCCTAATATAGGTGACAACAGTGGCTAATTGTATGTAACAGCCTGAACAAATAATAGAACAATATGCATCCAAAACATATTGACAACGTTTAAAACCAGGATACAATTAAAACAAATTAGGACCACTGTACACATACTGTGTTTTGTGTTTAGCTTTTTATCTTATTTATTGATGTGTGTTTTGTCTTTTTGTATGTGATATGGACCTTGAGTCTGGAATAAAGATTGGAATATACTGATATAACTGAAATGTCAGTGAGACCTCTGGACTTGTTTGCCAGCCATAATAACCTATGGAGTTGGCCAGATGTGTGTAAATTACTGTTCATGGTCATTTGAAAACAAATGCCGTTGTTGGACACACACAAACACACCGAACATACACACACACAGCGGAGCTGAGCAGAGCGCATACACACACATCATGTGCCTTAGTGACTGGACATTTCCTTCATACAACGAGTAATAGGGGGAATAATCGGGCCGTTCGATGTGTGTGTAGAGGTGTGTGTGGTTGAAACGTAGCAGCCTGCAGTGAGGAACACAGTGAAGGCGGTGTGTACGCGCTGGTGCTGCACGCGCTGGTGCTGCACGCGCTGGTGCTGCACGCGCTGGTGCTGCACTTCTCAGAGGCTGCCCCCTGATGCTGCAGCCATTTCATGAAGGGAAGGAGGTTTTACAAATAAAAATATAGCTCTACACCCATAGCCGCGATGTCCTTAAAATGAAGTCTGAGTTCGAAATATATCTCCAATAATGTATGCACTGCCATTTCCCCACATAAACATAACAGTCTGCGATGAAACGGTTGTCTCCTGTGTGCTCCACTTCCTATTGGCGCACCGGTAACTTTCTCTGCGCACGAGAGGCTGAGACCTTATGCTAACCAATTTTGATTTATTTTGTATGTTTTGGATGAAATAATATGACTGTTATAGGTGCGAAGATTTAAAAAAAAATGTAATATGTTTTGATAAAATATTTTTATATATTTATAATTCTGCAAATATTACGATAAACTCACAGCTATTTCGCGGCCCGGCAGTAACACCTCCGCGGCCCGGTACCGGTCCGCGGACCGGGGGTTGGGAACCCCTGCTCTAGAGGAGATCTGCATGGAGGAATGGGCCAAAATACCAGCAACAGTGTGTGAAAACCTTGACCTCTGTCATGTGATTTTCTGGATTTTTTTTTCCTTCTCATTTTGTCTCTCATAGTTGAGGTATACCTAGGATGAAAATGACAGTTCTCTCTCATCTTTTTGAGTGGGAGAACTTGCACAATTGGTGGCTGACTAAATACTTTTTTGCCCCACTGTATATTGGTGTGGAAATAGTGACATTTTCCTCTCTGTTTAGGCGATTGCAGTTACCGTCACGACCTTGATCACGGAGCCGCTGAAGCACATCGGGCAGGGTATCAGTGAGTTTCTTGTTGCCCTCCTCAAAGATCTACCGATTACCCTGCAGATCCCAGTTCTCCTCATCATCGTGCTTGCCATTGTGGTAAGGAGTGTTGACACACTGACCCCCATAAAATAAATGTTTCTCTATACTGATACATATTAATCAAATCTACAGGTTTGCATGTATGGAAGTGTGCAGGCAGCCTTCCAGTATGGCATCGCTGCTCCTTTCCGCCGACCTCGCAGGGATCCCCTTCCTCCACAGCTGGAGCAACAGCAGCAGCCTCGAATCCAGCAGATCGAGGGCGGGGACTACTTAGCAGGCGGGGACTACTTAGCGGGCGGGGACGCACCACAACCTGCCCTGAGGCTCCGAGCTGCTCCCGCTAATGGTGGAGGGAACCAGGTTGGTCAGAGGCGGCCCCAAAGACCCAGGGAGGAGCCAGCCATAGAGGTTGTGGAAACACTTCACGCAGACGAGCCTCCCTACAGCGAGGATGAGGCAGATACTGTGCAGAGTGAGCCGGAGCAGATTGTCTCTGCTGAGTCAGAAAACCAGACGGAGACACAAGAGATGGAAGGAGAGAGTGCTAGCAATGCTGCTGCTAACACGACCAAAACAGAATCTAAACCCGCTGAATCTCCAGCGAAATCTAAACCTCTGAGAGGGAATGTAGTACCTCCTCCAGAGCAACTCAGCAAAGATCGTGCGGCAGCTCGCTCTCAGCCAAAAGGAAGGCCGCGTGCACAGACTGATGTCCAAGTGAGTGGTTTAACTACTTGAAAACTTAATTAAATTAATAATGTCTGAGTTTGGAAAAATACTGCTTTCTAACTCTCAAAGTACCCTGTTTATTTTTTAATGCTTCAGCTTTGCCCATGCAAAAATGGGATGGTGAATATTCACAGGCGACATAAATTGGTAAATAAGTATTTAATAACTAGTTCATATTTTAATTCCTCACTTCCATGTGTTTGTGTTTTTACGATCCATATTGTGAATGTTCAGCCAGTAACCTTTGGATAAAATGTATAGCTGTATTTTCATATCCTGGGTTTCTGCTGCCACACCATACCTCTTAAGTTTGTTAAAATGTAACACACATAATGTACTAAGTGAAGTGGAATATCAATTTTAACCAAAATACCATGACCTACTGATAAATGAATTTGATGATATCTAAAATCTGAAGAAATCAATAAAGAAGTGGAATTCCATTTCAAAAAGTACATTGAGTTAATAATTGTTTAATTGCCATTTGTAACATCTTAGTCAGATTAGACCAGGGGTTTACAAATTCTGATACTGTGAGCCAAGATAACTTAATATTGCTGTTTGGAATAACATCAGGCTACATTACTTACATAAAAAAATCTGTCCTTAAAACTACTGTGCCTCTGACCTACCTCCTTAATCCAACACATTAAGGCTATATTATATGATCCATGGAAAACGAATGCATCTATGAATGTATTCTGTACAAACTGTGAAGTCCCCTAAGACACATGTTGTGATACATTGTGATATTAGGCTATATAAATAAACGTTGATTGATTATAATGTTTTTCCTTTTCCTTTTAGTCTCTGTTAAATCAGTATTCAGCATCCCTTAAAAGACCGGCCTCCCAGTTTGAAAACCTCTGGTAACGACATTTAGGGACTCAAGCCAGCATTAGGCTTAATTCCTTTACGAGGCAGTTGCTTTATTAACTCAGTAGACATATAGGGGCTCAATCTATTATTGCTGAATCTATTAGACTTTGCTTTATGAATGTGTTATTTGCACATCTTTATTTAATCATGTAACCTTTTGTCTAATATATTTCTGATGTTTACCTCGTCCCAGCAGGACCTGCATGCTCCAGCAGAGGACAGGACCCCCTCTGTCTCGCTGCTGCACGTTGAAACCGTCGGAGTTCCTGTTCAGGAGACGTCTCCAACATGAGCGGAGTAGGCAGCTTCTGAGCAGGAGGATTAGCGTCTTCAGTGTTTGGTGCTTTTTGTTGGACTGTGATGCAAAGGACAGTTACGACGTACAGGCATTGTTCAAATGTGCATGCACAACATTTCAAAGGTTCAATCAGGGAGCCAGTCCAGTGTTGCCAACTAGCTTTATATTTCTGCCGTGCAGCCAAAGGAAGGTATCTTTCCCTGAGTGTAGATACCAATGCTGTTTGATGAATCTGTTAATTATTTCAGGTTTATTTTTCAGTCTGCTGTATTTCCTCAGTAAGAAAGAGCTTAATATTGTATAAATTGCACATCAGCTAGACTTAAACAGCTATCAGGGAAACGGATTTGTTGAAAGTCAGTATTGTTGACTTGATCTGATGTTTCAGTCTTACCCATGATCAGGAATCAGGTTCTTACAAACTAGGTTTTCTTAGTTTCACTCTAATGATAACACAGACTGTTTTGATTAATACAATGAACACTTGAACATTTAAATGTAGACTTTATAACGTATAAGGGAGGAAAAAGATTTCCTAGTGCTGTTTTCACAAAATGATATTTTTGTGATTTTTTATGTTTTGTATGAGGGCTTAAAAGGTCATGTTGAAGTCAATTGTTATGGGCAGCAGTACTCATTTACTAAAAGTGGTAATTATGAATTTCATAAATTCCTAAACTAAAGTCTACATTACAAAATCATTGATATAAATTATTTAATCAATAAAAAATGGAATAGTCAGGTAAGTATACTGTCACAACAGAAAATGGGTAGCAATACAGTCTTTCTCTCAGCATATTGTTTAGGCTTTCAGGCTCAAAGATTTAATTTACTTGTTTCATTGTAGACTGTAGAATTTGCTGGACACAAACACGACTGTAAATGAATGATAATGAGGCTACATGTCTGTTGACTATGCTCAAATGTTTTCTACATTAACTTTATAAGGTGATCATATATCCATGTTGTGGGGGCAGTTTATTGTCACTGCCAAATGGCCAAAGAAAAACAAATGTAAATAAAATGAACTCCTTTAGAGATAAATAATGTTTCCTATCAGGTTTTTAATTCCAACACTGGTACATTAATGGGTAATTATTGGTAGGCAATAAAATATTGTTCGTTTTTTGTTTTTTCTAGTGTGGAGTTACTCAGCTAAAATAAAACCGTAAGAAGAGGTTTGGCAATTTGAGTTATTTTTTACTTATGTCAAATCCCCATGTGAGGGGTGTGTTTGATTTTTTGTAGATAAGACCTAGGATTGGATCATAACGGGGTATTCACAAAGCGGACAGGGCTGTATCATTGTGGACACTGATGTCAGCTTCTTGGTATTTCTCTCTTTATGTTGCTTGCCATAATTAAAAGCACTTGGTAGATACAGGCTGATTCCTATTAATGAGGAGGACTAGGGCCACATGAGAAAAAACAATTTTTGGATCTGACCAAAAGTCAAACAAAATGTTGAGTTCAGTTTTTTCTCAAAATTCTGAGATACTTTTTAGTACACTTGGTCACCTCCCAACATATTTTCTCATGTGGCTTTAATTGTCTTCCGTAGGTTACAGATTATTTTTTAGACTCAATATATGAAAACATGACTATCCCTAAACCAACAAAATGTTTGGGTTTTCCTCACCAGAATGCTATTCCTAAATGAAATAAAACATTATAAACCTGAATTATAAAGATTTGGAGACTACGTTTTTTATTATTATTGAAGAACAGAAACGATAAAGCAACTGTTTCTTCCGTTTTTTGCACACAGTCTGTTTATATTTTTGCCATTACCAATGACGATCGTCTTGGTGGTTCAGCGGACCGCAGATTGGAAACCTTTTCGCCGCCTGAAACTAATTTCCTGATTGGCTGAGTGGAGGGAGCTGTGTCACAGAACCTATCTATCTGTAGAGCCTCCTCTCTGCTGTAACTGTTTGTCCGTCAGCCTTTTGACAACTAAAAACTCGCTTTTCTGCTGTGTCCACGTGGATCATCTATCATGGAATTATTAGTTCGGTATCTGGACCGCAGCAATTCAATTTGGTAAGTATTAGTTTTAAGAAACTAGCACTAAAACCTGTAAAGGTTGTTTGTTTTCGACATTTTGAAACTAACTCGAATGTTAAATTATTTTAAAATGGTGTTTCTGAAGTTTAATATGTAACCCATGGTTAAACCGGACAAAATTAACATAAAGCGATTTAAATGACGTAGATGTTGTCTTTCCAAAAACAACAGCACCACTCAGTTAATTATTCCTGACAGGACCAGACAGGTAGTTAAAACAACTCATCTAGCAGGAAAACGGCTGTAAAAGTGTGTATATATACAAAAATATCCTTAAAGTTAATTTCCAGCAACTGTAAAAATAAGTAGTACGAGATTTGAACTCTGTCAGGGAGAGCTTGTGGGCAACACATTTAGGAAAATATTGAAAGTGTACTTTCTAACCTTGGACTTAAACCCAGGCAGCCCCATGAATTCATTCAGTGTACTTGGCAGGCACATGCAGTTCTTCCTGTGAAAGATGGCTATTGCTCAAGTTTATTTCTCATAAAATAACTGCTTTCACTTCTGTTTCTTTTCTTCCGGCCTGCTGTTTCCTGTCCTCTTCATTTCATTTTATTTATTTCATTTTGTCTCTCAGCTCTTGCACAACATTGCATGTTGTTTGTCTTTCAGCTCTGTCTCAACCCAAGACATTATCAAAGAGGATACCCTGAGAGATGACCTGAAGTATTACTTTATGAGCCCCTGTGAGAAGTACCGGGCCAGAGGACAGAAACCCTGGAAACTTGTGGTGCAGATTCTGAAAATCGTCATGATCACCACACAAGTATGTAGAGTGGGATAGATGAGGAAATAAGGTAGATGAGGAAATAAGATCCACCCATGAAATGCTTCCTTCGAGCTGTAATCAAAGGGATGACGTATTTTACATGTTTGACACAGGGTCTTACATAATGTGGGTACGCCTGTTTCTTTTCAAATGGCAGATGAAGTAGGTGAATTTACCCATACGTTTGAACATTATGCTTGCACGTAAAGATGACAGTGAAGGGCTCTGTAGTCATCTTTCCTTGTGGCACTAGATTTTCTTTTTTTGTCAGCATTTTACAAACAACCTAATATATAAAAACTAACCAAGAGACCAATTTCTTTATCAACAGATTGCTTAAGAGGTAAAATGACAACTTTACGAGGTTCTAGCTACACACTACACTCCATAAATTAGGATTAGTTGAAAGTGCTGCACAGGTTAAACTATTCAAAATCGAAATTATATCAAATATTCCCCAATTGTTCATCTCTGCGACAAGGAGCCACTCCAACCTGTTTGCATTCTGCTCCGAAATAGAAATCTGTTTCTGACCAAAATATTCAGCATCTTCCTCAATTTAATTAATTTACAACTGATTATATTGGGGAGATATATATAATACAATATTTGTGATAAATTTGAAAAATGACTTTGCTACAATTAACTAAAGAATCTACAAGCTAGGAAGTACATTTTTGTATGTGATCTTCAAATGCTGGGAAGTGAAGTTCCAAATACGTTTTGTAAATTAAGAACAATGTAACTGACTAAAATATTAAAAAAAGGTATAAATGTAGTTACCTTCAACAAGTATTCACATAAAAACATACATTTTCTCTACATGTTTCCTCTGTAGCTCATCCTGTTCGGCCTCAACAACCAGCTGGTGGTGTCCTATAAGGAGGAGAACATGATGGCCCTCAAAAACCTCTTCCTGAAGGACTACAGTGGGGTGGATGAGGACGACTACAGTGTTGCTGTTTACAACCAACAACAAGTCTACGACAGCCTGTTTTTTGTCCTGGATCAGGCAAGTTTAACCCCCTCACCTCACACACTCACACTCCCTGCGTTTGCCTATTATCTCTAATATGTCTTAAATGCAGCTTTATTCCCAAAAATGAGGTTTATTTAACGATGGTGGTGTAGATTTGACTGGGCAATGCACTTCAAATGTATCCCTTTTTGTAGCTTGTTTGCATAGTTTGATAATGTTAGTTCACAGAGAATAATGGCTCTCAGAAATAAGTCTGTGTTCTTGAGGAATCGTGACAATCCTGCATGAAAACGTTTAGAAATGTAAAGATAATCCATACAGGGATAAGACCAACATATATTTCTTATGTTTCATGTAAACACATAATAACCAGGATAAGATTTTAACTGTGATGTTTATATACATGTACAAATAAAATGAATGGTGACTGCTATGTTTTATGTAGTTGCCTAATATTTAACCAATAATATGGCAGCTTGTAGCTTCCCTCGTACATCATGTAGTCCCCCTGATACAGTTTGTTTTACTGATGCTCATATTTATAGTACAGCCAGTTGGGCCGGCTCTCGGTGGGTCCCATCAGTTACGCTGAGGATGAAGAAGGTAAGCTGCTTCCTCTCATCCTGTGTAAAGAATACTACAAGAGGGGCACCTTGGATCCCTCCGATGAAGCCTTCGATATAGACTCCGAGCTGGAGACAGGTGAGAGAAAACGACTACTTTTTATCTTCCTTTTAAAAATAAACACAATATTTTTCTGCACTTTTTCCTGCAATTTAAATTCAGTTGGACATTTGTATTAAGTCACAGTACATGAATAAATCCAAACTTGGATCACCTTTTACATTTACGGAAGTTCAAGTAGCAATACTACAGTGTACAAACGATTTTACAGGTTACATTCTAGCATTCCAGATTACATAGAAGTACCCAGGGGCGGACTGGGACTAAAAATCTGCCCGGGAAACTCGACCGGCTGACCGGCCCAGCTCGGTACCGCTAGTCAATTGTCAACGGGGGTGGGGGTGCTAGTGAATTGTCCGACCGGCCCACTTCGGTACCATTCCCAATGGCCAGTCCGCCCCTGGAAGTACCGATTTATTAGCAGCAACATACTGTATACTTATACAAAATTGTACTTAGATTCAGTACATCACTACATGTAATCAGCCCTCTCCACAACTCTTTGCATGTGTTTTTAAAGGAATATTAATTAAGGACTAAAACATATAATAATTCAGATACATTTTACATTTCAAAGTTTTGCGATAATTTTTACGATAAAAAAAAGTGATTACTTATTTATTAACTTTATGAGGAAAAAAAACTTTTGAGGAAATAAAAAGTCCCATTTTCTCACTCTGTTCATCTCCTCTCAGTTTGTATGTCACATGATCCAAAAACTGCAAACCAATGGAAAACCCAGAATTCCTCCTTTTTTGATCTGGACTTTTACAGGTATACATCCTGCTCCTATCCCTGTGCTGTATCTATCACAGCTAACACCCACTTACTTTTCGTTGATATAATACATTTGACTTCCCCTTTTTCCCAGGCTTGTTGACATCAGAGCAACCTTCCAGCTGAAAGGAATCAACCTGCAGACTGTGCGATCACGGGAGTTACCTGACTGCTACTCCTTCTACGTTACGGTATGGTTCAACCATATTCTCAACTGTATTCTTAAACCATACAAACCACACCAAAAACGAATCCAAGTAGACATTGTACTGCTGTTGAGACCTTTTGCCTACACAACATTTGATGATAGTACAATTTACTTTTACTTTTCTAATCCCTTAATTGGTCTACTTCCCTATGGCCTTGTCCCCTAGATAACATTTGACAACCAGTGTCACAGTGGAAAGGTGAAAATATTCCTGGACATCGACGTTCAGAGCTGTGCGTGCAGAGACTGGAAGATATCTGGCACGGGTAAGGAGTGGATGTCTGTCCTTATGAAGAAATAAAAAAAGATACATTTAAAACAAAAAAAACTGTTTGATAAAGTTTAGTTACAAGTCATCTTACCAAGGGTTAAGACAGAGGTTGGCATACACATGAATATTTGTAATATTTACACTGGCATATTTTAGATTTAACAATGTATATTAAATTAGATAAGATTTATTTACTACAAAATAAGGAGAAATGGTAAATGTTTAAATATCAACCGTGAAAGATGTTCATCTATCGAATCTACAATATATTTATACAGAATTAAAGTTATATGAATTTCGTATCAATTAATATCGATAGATGTTCCACTGTGGTATGCAGTCTGACTTTTAAATACTTGACTGTACTGTACTAATACTGTATTTTTCTGAAAACATACAAACAGAATAATTTTTCCGCCAAAATATGTACATTCCTGTTACTGTTTATTGATATTTAGGCGTTTTCCTGTACACTTGTTATCAGTAATGAGTGTGAGGGAGTTATGTGAAAGATAAACCCTCACACACACACACACGCACAAACACACACTATGTCTGTGTTTCAGCTCAGAAGAACACACACTATCTGCTGGTGTTTGACGCCTTCGTCATTCTGGTTTGCCTCACATCGGCGGTGCTGTGCACTCGCTCCATCGTTCTGGCTGTCAGGTTACTGCAGGTCAGATGTTCGGTCTCACAATATATCAAAACATTTGTATTATCATACAAAGAATTAGATTTATATCACCTCGTTTAGTTTTTGATTGCTCTGAACTTGGCTGTTTTTATCCCTTTTTGTAAAGCCAAAATTCCCAATAAATAAAAACTTGTTTAAATTCACATTAACACAACATCCAAATGACTATTTATTTAAAACACCAGACATTGTGTTTTAAATCTTTAAGAGACTTTATTTACATGTGTGTGTTTTCAGAGATTCTCCAGAGTCTTTCATGAGAACTACAATCATAAAGTGTGTGAGAATGACCAGAAGGAGTTTCTGAACGGCTGGTATGTGCTGGTCATCGTCAGCGACCTCTTGGCTATAGTTGGATCCATACTGAAGATGGAAATACAAGCAAAGGTAAATCATGTATGTCTGTCTTCTAAATAGGTAATATAGAGCCAAAAACTGACTTGGATAACTACAGGTCAAATGTCAAATAAACATAGAACAAGAAGCAAAATATATAACTTTTTCGCACACTGTAAAAATGAAGTTAAGTATAAGATACAACAAAATCAGGCAAAAAAGAAAACATTTCCCCCCTCGAAAGAACATGTGAAGCAGTCAGCTTCATAGTAATGTGGCATCACCTTTGCTTGTATGTCCTGTAATTTATATAGCTATTGAAGAATAAAAATCAGGGAGTGTCTGGTGGACTTTGAAATGAAGTGTTTAATGTAGACACTGGCCGTTTCTCAATGTCGAGTAGAGCTGCTGAAGAGCCACTATTTCAAGTATACTACGTCATCGAGTGGCGCCGAAGGACTGTTTAAATGCCCAGCATTCGGCGCCACTCGATGACGTAGTATACTTGAAATAGTGGCTCTGCAGCAGCTCTACTCGACATTGAGAAACGGCCATAGTAAAGATATTTTTTATTTCAACCTGACTCACTGTCATTTTTATAGCCACCATGCAGAGTGTTTGCCTCAAGCCTATTAATGTTAACAATCCCCTTGATGCTGCTTTAGAATAGAATATAATTGGGAGGGATGACATCCTCTTTAATGCTCACACATGCAGAGCACAGCACACACAGTGACATTTGTTCTCTGCTTTTAACCCATCACAGTACCAGGAGTCTAGTACTAGGAGTACTAGACTGGCAGCTAGTGTACAACGCCCGGGGAGCAATGGGAGTGAGGGGGGGGAAGGGCGATGTCCACTGCCTTGCTCAAGGGCACCACGGCAGGGCAGGAGGTGAACTGGGACCTCTCCAAGTAGAAGTCCACACTCCATATTTAGGTCTGGTCGGGGACTTGAACCGGCGACCCTACGGCTCACAGTCCAAGCCCCTACTGTCTGAGCCACTGCCGGTGGCTTAACAAGTCAAAATGCATTTTCATTTCTTGGTCACTAGGTCAAGTTAACTCAAACAGATAACTCGGAAACAAAACAAAAAACTGGATGACTCCTTGTGCAGGAAATATGTAAACTTAGTTTAGATTTTCACACACAAAATGTCCGTTGTGAGTTATTTGTGTTATAACCAGGGATGATAAAAGCAAAAAAGTTACTTTAAAGGTGGGGTAGGTAATTCACTTCAGAAATACTTTTTGTTATATTCCATGGAATGCTCTTAACATCCCGATAGCAATGAATATATTAAATGCTTTGACAATAAATACATTAAAACATTTCATCTGTGGAAGCGTGGCGCTGTAAAAAGCAAGACCGATTATTTTAGCCGGCCCGGCTAAAATAACTAGATGGCCTACCTGCCTGTCAGCCTTCCATCTGTGCACAAACTTATCTCGTGCCCTCATTCTTACATACCTTTAAGTCACGCATTAGTTAACAATTGATAGGATGATCCTCTGTTGCAGTTCCACATAAAACACATCGTACTTTAAGCTCTAATAAAACTTTACCATCAATTATGTGCTTGTTACAGTAAAATCATCTGACCTTATGTACCTTTTCCTGTTACCTGAGGCTATACTGTGTCATTATTCACAAACTACATATTTTACAGGGCTTTACTGATTGTTACAGCAGGACCAATAGCTAAATGATCTCTCAGTGATTTTGTTTTAATCTCCTGTAGAGTCTTACCAGTTATGATGTGTGCAGTATATTTCTGGGAACGTCTACATTATTGGTGTGGGCCGGCGTGATCAGGTACCTGGAATACTTCCAGAAATACAATGTGAGTCTGTAAACCTTTTTTCTCTTAATGCAAGTGGCCTTTCTTCACCGCTAATAAAATGCCTTAACACATTCTTTCACAATCCAAGCATTGCTTAACAATTCATGTTTACTTCCTGTGTGTTTAGGTGTTAATTCTGACCATGACAGCAGCCTTCCCAAAGGTGCTGCGTTTCTGCTGCTGTGCCGGCATGATCTACCTGGGCTACACCTTCTGTGGGTGGATCGTCCTGGGACCATACCATGAGAAGGTAAACTCTATACTGGTCTGTGGAGAGGCCTAAGATTAGAGAAGTGAGTTAGTCATTAGGCTGGGCTGAATCTCTGTACTGGCTTTTATTTACAGAAGTTTGATAGATTAGGGGAACTATTAATGTTCTTTCAGTGTCCTCGCCCCTTCCTACAGAACTGCTGAAGCCAAAGAAAACAATATTGCATTAGAAGTTTCTAAACATGCAAGTTTTTTTTTAATTGGCTGAAACAGCATACTGTGATTGAATGCATACTTTGCAAATGAACCCCAGTTAGTATCCATGGTAATTACACACATGTTCTCACATGTGAGAATCATGCAATACAACAGTGATTTTACCTGTACTGTTTACACTTTTTTTTAAATTTAAAATATTACCAGCTCTACCATGTTTACCCTATTTTTTTATTTCTAGGATCCTTGAAGGTCTTATCCAAATGTTTTTGCTTTCAGTAACTCGTCAGACTTCTCCCAGGGTTAAATAGCCTTTTCATTGCTGTGTCAACAGTATGTCCTGCAAACTGAGGAATATGAAACAACTGCTTCCTTGTCCTTGAACAGCGGCTTGTTTTTAAAGACAGTGATTATACAACCACTTGGTGTCAGTATATGCCTTCTCCAGAAAGTGCAGCCTTCTTCTCTTTGCAACCAAATTGCAAGCACACACAGATATTCAAGTGTTTTGGGGGATTCATATTGTTTTTAATCAGACTGACGTGAGTGTAGAGATGCTGGGAAATAAGTGGAGGAAAATTGGGAATGGCCTGGAACAAAAGTCCTCTAGGGGTGCAACAACTAATCGACTTTAGTTGCCAACTAATTCAGTCGTCGATTCGTTGGTGACGTCATCACATGTGTTTTACGCGCCGTTAAACTCCAACGTTATTGGTCTTTTTATCGGTACTGGAGACATTTAACAAATATATGTCATGTATTATTGCTACAAAAACATTATATCGCAGTCTTAGTGTCGCCAACTCGTTTCTAATATGCAAAAAGACAAACAAATGCGTCTATGATGTATTTTCGATCAGACGAGATCTCTCTCCCCCGTCTGTGTGCGAGGGGGCGGGGCAGTTTACACACACGCAGCTGCTACATGCAGCAACACACTGCGGAGATGGCGGAGAGAACGCGCTCCGAGGTGTGGTTAAACTTTACCCGTCTCGATGTGGAGAATACTTGTTACCATAAGTGCAATAAGAGTTTAGCATGTAAGGGCGGTAACACGAGCAATTTGTCTAAACATTTAGCAAAAGTGATCCACATTCAAACGGAGGAATGCACCGGGTTCGACTGTCTTTCTAGTAACTCTATATCCCCCATCCACGAGTAACGTTTCCACGTCAGGTGTTATGTATGCTAGCAGCAACACACGGAGTTAACTACATTATACAAACATGGGTTAATGATTAGAGGTAACTGAGTTATTTATTTAGTTAAAGTTTCAGCTATTCTGTTTACAGTTCTGTCATCAGATTATTTAACACGATTTGTTAAAACACTGTTGTTTCTTTTGATGTGAAATATTATTTATTTAATTTAAATTAAAAGTTATGTTAATTTTGTTCAAAATGTGTTTAGTTAATTTAATAATATGTATTTTTGAATCAAGTATTCATCTTTATTGTCTTCATTGTTAGTTTCCACATGCCTAAAACAACCTCAAGCTAAATCTAAAAGTTGATGGCTAAATAAGAGCGTTTGAGAAATTGTGCAAGGCATACAGTAATAGTCCAAATAGTCGATTAATCGTTTCATTAATCGATAGCTTAATCGATTATCAAATTAGTCGTTTGTTGCAGCCCTACAGGAAACTGGGGATTTCATGATGCAACACTACTTGATTAGTTAGATAGATAGATAGGTATACTTTATTGATCCCAATTTGGGAAAGACTTTAGAAGAAAAGTCATGATAATTAATTAATCGTTAAAGTAATCGTCATGCAATTATGGATTCCCTACATTTTCTGTTTTAAATCACATTAAACTGAATATATATATTTTTGGGGGTTTTGAATTGCCAAAACAAGACTTTAATACAAATCTTTGAGAAACTGACTTGGAAAAAAATGAACAGATCATATAATAATGAAAATAATTGTTACTAGCAACACTAGTCATGATTAGCATCTTAAACCCCTTAGTGACCACGAAACGATCTAACAACCTTCCCCAAATGGATAATTGTTTGGCAGGTTATTACACACCAATACAATAAGTCTAAGAAATTATAAAGTTAGAAACTAAAGATATTGTTAAATATTGTTTTTATGTTGATTGTTTTTGTATGCTACATGGGATCCTAACTTCAGCAAGGGTTTGGATAGGGGAGACGTACAGCTTTAACTTAGTGAACCTAAGTGGGCGATCCTTGGACAAGTGCCATCAGGGAAAACATGTGTGTGTTTAGCTGTCCTGTCCCGTTAAGATAAATTATTTACGGAAGTCAGAGCAGCAGTGGGCGTCTAAACAAAGTAGTGCTCGTAATGTAGGAGAGACAGATGTGAGATAGGGATATCAGCCGCCTCAGAGTCAAGCGACATCCCACTGACCAAATGGAAATGTGTTTATAATCTGAAACTGAAGTGGAATATTTACTGAAAAATAAGTTGTGGACTGATATGAAATGTGCTTATAAGGTCAGGGTCACATACGCTTCATTTATGGACTATAGCTCGGGAAACGTATTGAATAATTAAGCTTTTTTCTTATTATATATCAACAAGTGATGAGAAATGTATTTTAAATGGTGCACAGCATTCAATGGAACCATGTCCAATTCACAAAAAAACGTTATAATGTATATATCTACTTCCACATACACTGATGTTTCAGCAGAAGTGAAAGTGACTTGGCTCTCAGTGCCTGCAGTTGACTTAAAACAGGTTTCAGTTCCCTGTTTGCCCATTGTTACAGTCAAGTAAGACTTGGGCACGATATTTACACTGCGGTGTCCGGGGACACACCGCACTATAGTGTGCCGTCAGCCCCACCAGGATCCTTGGTGTATTTACTGAAGGAATAAACAAAGGATGTTCAAGGACTTGCCATCCCACACGTCTTCAAGAGCTGCAATCCATACCCTCGCCGTGGGATGTTGTGTTTAGATACTATCACATTCTGGCGAGCTTGGCCTCTCTCATAAAGTTCAGGTGCTCTTATTTAGCCATCAGTCTCTTTGTTTGCCTTTCTGTATTTGTCATTCCATATCATCCACCGTCATGCTTCTGTCCGTCTTCTGCACCTCCTCCTTTGTAAATATGTGTAAGACACTATAGAAAATACGGCATCCCATAAAGACAATATCCATTTGTTATTTAACATGCAAAGATAAACTAAGCCAATACTTACTTTTGCAAAGATACGCGCCCTCTCACTGTACAGTGTGTGCCCTTTAGAAGTAGTGCTAGTGTCGGATGTTACAGGGACTTTGTTAAATGCAAGTATCCTTTTTGTAATCAGATTCTATGCAAATAGAAGATGCTTTGACAGTTTTCCTAAACGTGTTTTTGTTTAGTCAATCTACAGTCAATAGAAACGTTATACAAATAACATAATGATATGATGACATATTTGACTGCTAATCTACCCATATGTAAACAGTATCTGAAATTATTTCCACATTGACAATCTACACAATTAGAATGCTTTTACAAAAACAGAATAGTATAATAACGTATAAAGTAAGACTAAGTTATTTCGATACTTTAAAGGTGGGGTAGGTAATTCACTTTAGAAACACTTTTTGTTGTGTTCCATGGAATGCTCTTAACATCCCGATAGCAATGAATACATTAAATGCTTTGACAATAAATACATAAAAAAATCTGTGGAAGCCGTGGCACTGTAAAAAGCACAACCAATCATCTGAGCCGGCCCGGCTAAAATAACTGGATGGCCTACCTGCCTGTCAGCCTTCCATCTGTGCACAAACTTATCTCGTGCCCGGGCGTTTGTGTGTGTTGGAGGAGGGGCTCTGTAAGGAAGTCTGAAGGAAGGGGCAGATTTTTTCCGGCTGCGTAGTTTCAAATTGTAGCGCACTCGAGCTGGTTTCTCCATTCTTACCTACCCTACCTTTAAGTAGTAGGCCTACATTGTAAGTACAATTTTAGGAGTGGACAAAATGAACACAGTTATCTGATATTAGGCATTTGATAACTGTGATTGCTATTAATTGATTATGAAATTAACTGGCGCAGACTTACTTGAGACTTAAAATGCAGCTATGTCTGCTTATGACCCCTCGTTACACGTTATAAATATCGCTGAGTGCTGGCAACCATATCTTATCTATTATATCCAGTAATTTAATATCAATAATCAGAGATTTTACTTCATTTTGGTGTACGAGAAATATATATGTCTTTGTTTTGCTTTCTTGTTCATATCAGAACTTTTCAGATTGTCACTGCGCTTGTGTTCACTATACTTCCCAGCTTTCCTAAAGTCCAACCCATGTCCCCTCTTCCTCTTCTGTAGTTTGAGAGCCTGAGTCGTGTTGCAGAGTGTCTCTTCTCCCTGTTGAACGGCGACGACATGTTCACCACCTTCGCCCAGCTGAAGGACAAGAACTCTCTGGTGTGGCTATTCAGCCGAGCGTACCTCTACTCCTTCATCTCCCTGTTCATCTACATGGTGCTGTCGCTCTTCATCGCCCTCATCACCGACTCCTACGAGACCATCAAGGTGCTTTGGTTTTGGTGAAAAATGCGGCACTCTATTAATTCAACATGGAATCTCTTTACAACTCCTGAATTGCCCCACAGGGATTAATCTTATCTTAACTCCAAAGGGTGTTCAGTAACAGGAAAGTTGTAAGAAATATTTCTATTAACATCATAATGTAGCCTAGGGCTGCACGACATTGGAAAAAACTGACATTGCGATTTTTTCCCCCACTGCGATATATATTGCGATATGAAAACATACAGGAATTGAAGAAAATACCGTTTTTTCCCCCGCAAACCATCCTTTCTTGAACTTTAATGCTATACAATTGTTTTTAAAAAAAAAAATATTTAACCGGGTGAAGGATTTTAGTCATGGACGTCTGGATCTTAAGTTATCAGAGCAACAAGCTGAGCTAGCTCGGTTAGCAGCGCCAAACTGCCCTGGAGAAACACATGAAACTACTTTATTCAGTGTTTTTACCTTTAATCACCGGGTCCGTTTGCTTTGGAGATTTGATTGTGATTGGTGGTTTCCTGTCACTCACTCAAGTACCCCTGACATGAGAGCCGCACAAGTTTTCCTTTTGTAGCAAGCAGCAAAATAATTGTAACATGACGTGTTTGAGTTAATTTGCCTACTTAATATCGCAAGTCCTAAAAAATAAAAATAAATAAACGATGTGAATATCGCGATTATCGTCACGACACGATATATCGTGCAGCCTTAAAGGTGGGGTAGGTAAGTTTGAGAAACCGGCTCGAGATCGCTAGAATTTGAAAATACACAACCGGAGAAAATCTGCCACTTCCTTACAGAGCCCCTCCTCCAACACACACGAACGCGCACATGACCAATGAGGGCACGAGATAAGTTTGTGCCCCGATGGGAGGCTGACAGGCAGGTAGGCCATCCAGTTACTTTAGCCGGGCCGGCTAAAATAATTGGTCGTGCTTTTTACAGTACCATGGCTTCCACTGATGACATTTTTTTATGGATTTTTTGTCAAAGCACTTAAGATATTCATTGCTATCGGGATGTTAAGAGCATTCCATGGAATATAACAAAAAGTGTATCTCGAGCCGGTTTCTCAAATGTACCTACCCCACCTTTTAATGTAGCCTGTAAAAAAACAAAACAATGCACTTATAGCTGAACACTTATTTGATTAGTTTAAGATTAATAGTTTTAAAAAAAAAATGTATTCAAAGAAAAATGTCTGAAATCTCCCATGTAACAATTGCGTACAAAATGTTTCTTGACTAACATTTCTTTTTTTATCTTCTTAATGATGCATTCTTTAAATAGTCTTGATTTACTTAAATGTAGTTTGAAAAAAAATCTGCTTCTATGCAATTTTGAATGCATTGTGTATTCACTATTTGCATTTCTTTGTGTTTTCACCCACAGAGCTTTCAAAAGAACGGGTTCCCATTGACGGACCTGCAGAAGTTCCTCAGAGAGCAGAAAGATGTTCCTGTTTCAGAGGAGAGCAGTCAGACAGACGTTCATGTCCAAAATTCAGCCTTCTGCTGCTGCCGAAGGTATGATACTGTTTGAACTCATTAGTAAGCTGTCCCAGTATTTACTCTTCATTCACACACTCTGCTGCACACCTGTATTCACATCTGGAAGCTAAACTGTGCAAACATGACACCACATCACTAACACATGAGCGATTTTTTTGTTTTAAATGCCTTGCTCAAGGTGTCTTTTTCCTCTTGTGTTGTTATATATTAGAAGATTACTTGGGGTTTAATCTGACAACCTGCTCTGTAAATTCTCCCTTAAGGATTTTGTCCTGTCAAACAAGAGTTTTGTTTCTAAATTATTATAACTTTTATTTATTTGATCTGTTTTCAAAAGTGTTTCCCTGTTGTTATTACCCACTGCTGGAAACATTTCAAATCTGTCCAATTCATTATTGGATATTGAAGTGAAAGATGTACTGCTGCAAATAATCATTATTATTTTTTGATCATTAAAGATTGACAATCATATTTTCCAGTCCAATGTCATGTCCAAAACCCAAAGACATTCAGTCAAATAAACTGGGGGAAAAAGAGAAGAACAACAGATCCTCTTGGTTTGGGAAGCTGCATCTATTGTTTGTCATGAGTCAATATTCATTATCAAAAGAGTTTGCTCCTTTCAATTAACTAATTATAATCCACTGATGTGTTTCTATTTCAGTAAGTCACTCTAAAGAAATGTGGAGGCATTACACATATGGTAACATTTCTGATTTGTTTGCTTTGCTAACAACTTGTTGCTACAGCAAGGCATCGTACTTGTCTATATGTCCTCGTTTTCTGCTCATTCCTTTTCTATGATCCAATCTCTATCATCAGCAGGCAGCAGACTGGCGTTTCCTCCACGCTGGGGTTTGGCTCGGGCTGACGTGGTCTGAGAGCAATGAAATTAGTGGTGGGAGCTATGCAGACACACCCAGTGATGGGCTGATTACAGAGAAACTGAGTCTGTGCACTGGGAAGAACCCCCCTCACCCCCCCCCCCTCTTCCCCCCTCACCCCCCCTCCCTCTCACCCCCTCTAGCCATCCTTACTGTTTTGCCTCCCACATAAACAGGCCACGGTCAACACTCAGTTGAGACTCAACCAATCGAAGCAGAGTAGTTTTGTTAAAGAACTGTGGTTAGTTGAGAGCAATTGGATTAGACTGTGATGCTTGAGTTGTCTTTAGATTTGCAATATAGTATTTTGTGATGGCTCTGGTGTGCGTGTCTGTGTGGTTTTAATTTGAAGAAAGATGTGAAAGCGCATTCGTCATCACTTCTTATTCTCCTTTTGTAATCAGAGCACGTTTCTTAAAAGTATTTCCTAACATGTCTGGATATTTCTCCATGTCCATTTAGAAGCTGTGGCATTAAATGTACACGCAACGTGACGCTTGTTGAATAGTCTTCGCTTCCTCTTTAACCTGTCTGTTGCTACAAAGATTACAAGTGAAAAAGATCAAACAGCACGTAATCAGACTGCGGTGTCTTGGTTGGACTTTGGTTCTGCATTTATTTGATTTTATTCGTAAAATGAATGTTAGCTTTCAGGGAAACGCTTAACTGTAACAGACAAAAGGCTATCATTCTTCTTTTACATCTCTTCTCCATTATTCTCTATTTCTTAACTTATGGTAAAAATACATTTACAAAAAAGCTACTGTAATGATTTGTACAGCATCCTGATTGTTAAGCTACTATTTTTTTCTGCAAATCAGAGCCACAAATGTTTGAAAAATATGTTAAATGATGTAATGAGTGGAAAATAACTGAAAAATATTTTTTTCACTTTTTCTTTGCCTTTTCTTAGTCTGTTATGTCACTTTCAGTGCTCTTCCATCATTATTGTTTTGTTAGACAATGCAATCTATCCTGCATGCTTTCCGGCAGTGTTTAGGAAGTTAAGTCTAAGTTACAAGGCCATTACAATTGTGCAAGTAATGCAAGACGGACAATTGAACATGTATCTTGTCTGTGGAGATAAAGCAGCCAGTGGCCTTTTTAGAGGTCGCTGACTTAAAGGAACATTAAGGGCTAATCTTGTCAAGTTACACAGATTCTGTAAGTGCAGTCATTTGCAGCCTCTAAACTGACCAAATGTCATTATTATTTGCATCTTTGTCTCTCAGTGCTTACCAAAATTAGATCAGCGTTCTCAGCTAACATGTTAATGTCTTACTGGATGAAATTTCATCTACACGTACTTACTGTTATCTTCATCTACAACAAGTGATCTTGTTAGGAAAGCAAGTTGAGGAGCAAGAGTCCCCCTTTAGTTGGATTCAAAACTTTTTTTTATTTGGGATATATATAAAGCAAGCTAATCAGTGAAATAATATATTGAGGCTCAAGACTCTTGTGAATGAAATCTAAAGTTATATCCTTGTCGCTACCTGTCATCATAACAAACACTGAAATGGCTAGTCAAATCTGCACACAAATATTCTCCTGATCTATGTCCTGAATGCATCTGCTTCAGTTTATCTCATGTTGGCATGTTACAGCAAAGAGTAGATATTATGTGTGACTAAGGTAGTGCAATGATGTGCATGGAAGTATAGAGTAGCAAAGAGTCAGCTTCGCTTTCCAAGGGTAGGATTAAACATTTATCTGTGAAATACATTCACATCTGCATCAGTTTGTGATATACTGAGTCTGAGACTTGGTCCGCTAACTAAGCAGTACAATGTGCTGTTTATGGCAGATCATAAAGATGAAGGCAAAAACATGTCTAATCGTTTGCAGATTTGATAAAGAAGAGACATGTTTACTGCCTTGAAAGCAAAAACACAAGATAATGTTTTGAACTTAATGCTGAAAAGACTGTCGTTTTCAAGTGACAAGTGCGTGTTTTGGGGGATTTATTCTCAGAATGGGTAAAATCACCAAAGACCATAAAGGTCATTTGTACTTGTAGTTGCTCCTATTGACCAAAACCGTAGAACTATGAGGTTTTTCTAAGAATTTACCCTTTTTAGTTAAGAATAGATCCTAAGTTATTCACACAGCATCTTAGACCTTGAGAGTTACGATTATGAAACACCTCCTGTCTTTTAAAGTCTCTCTTCCTACTTTTCTCTGTGTTGCTCTCAGGATTAACCTTAACTGAGATTAGTTAAGACTAGGTTGAGAGTAGTCCCAGTTTATTTTTGATTACGGCCCCAGAAATCCAGACCTTATCCTGCATCTTTTTGTTGTGTCTCAGTGAGTCAGGGGCAAACCTGTATAAAGGTGGAAGCCCAGAGAATAAAGAGCAGTTGTTGTGCTGGTATGAATCATAGGAGTAACCTGTGATAATCTGTATCTGGGTTATCACAACAACACCTTAATAATGTAGCAACAGTTATTTTCACCAGTCTGAACAAGCAGATGTGGGTCTGAATTTAACTTCCTCCTGACGTTTATTTGTGATGTAACACTTAAATATTTCATTTCAATGTCCCAATAGTGTAACTCTTAAAAAACCAAAACAACTCTTCTTAGATATTTGATGAAATGAAGCACTCGTATTACCAAAAATGACCACGTACTTTGGTGTTGATTAGACATTTGAAGTCTCATTCTTCTTTTGGTATGTTGTATTTGCAGAGTTCCTGAAGGTGATGATGTCGTACTGATCAGCTGACAGCTGTCCAACCTCCCGGAGGACACGGATCACACAGGAGGAGGATGCTGGGAACAGGACGTCTGAAACGGACTTCTACATCAACAATCCCATTGCAAAATCCTTGAAGATTGTAGAGTTACTGATTCTGTGAAGTGCAATATCAAACGCCTAACGAGTTCCATCTCTTTAACATGAAACTGGAGCTGGAGCTTCAGAGCTGGAACTTGTAACAATAAGGTTTCATAACAGTATCTGTTGAAGTTCAGGATGCTGTTGAGAAGTTTACTGGACGTTTTGTAGGTCTGTTCATGCATTTAGTACTGGATTCAGTGTTTTCTGAACCAAACTGTGGCTGCAACTCTGGAGCTAAGCAACGAGATGCATTGATGTTTGTAATTTATTTGTCATGTGTTGGAGTAAAGATTGCAGTAAAGCTTCTCTTTTCATTTGTCCATTGGTAGATTATGAATGCAGTCTTTGCTGTTAGTTTGCACATTCAGCTTCTTTAAAAAAACAAGTATAATATGAGCAAAGACAGGACATCAAATGTAATTGAATTACTTACATGGTCAATATAATATCAGAAGTTATGGGAACTTGATATAAAATATTAACAACATTACAGTTCAACAAATGCATTCCATGCTTAGAAATGTATTAGGTTCTTTAAATATTTCTTTAAATTGCATAAGATTCACAGCTGAGATTGAGGAAGACGGGGTGTTTTAAATGACTAAACCAGGACTACAGTATGAGTCAGTTTTATAAGCAAATCTATGAGCAAGTTTAGATGTCAAGACAAGCTCCAGCATGACTTCATCTCACTTTGAGTGTGAGTAATGTGTTTTTTACTTGATGAAATCAAAGGTAATTATCTAAACTTCTACAAAGTGATCAATACAATTCAAGGAAATGCCTCCAACAAAGACCTCTGTCGCCAACCGGGGTGCTTCTTGATTTCAACTAAAACATCCCTTGATTAATTTCAGCCTGTGTTTTTCCTATGAGACAATAATGCCCTTAAGTCACATTTGATTAATCTAGCAAAGACAAGGCCAGGATATTCACCCTTAAGGATTTCCTTTCAACAGATCTGGCTGTTTGATTTGGGTTAACAACCACATGGTTGCTTTTCAACACAACATGAGTAAAGTACAAATGTCAACATGCGTGTGTGCTTTCTTAAACAAAACAGGCAGATTTGTGGAAAATAGGAGTGAGCGCTGCTTTAAACACAGCAATGATTTTGGATTTACATTATGAACAGATGTGCAGGTCTAAACACCATACAAGCAATTTAAAGGGCAATCTACCTATTTTGTAATTTCAAACTATGTTTATCAGGAAGGTTCAGTATGTTTGTGAATTGAACTAAATACTATTTTTCAGTTATAGGAATAAGTATGAATATCCTTTTATAACATCATAAAAATCCGATGTAAGTAAGACGATATCCACTAAGAGGTATTATCAGCAATATGTACTGAAAGTAAAATAACTCTTACAGATAAAAACAGCTCCTGTGTGACTGACATTATATATATTATATTAATAGAAATACAAAGCAGGCCTATGATGTTTCTGTTGTGATGGAGCTAACTGGCCTACTTTACATAGAGTGGTCGGCCCTTTCACTGGTCCTCCGTTTGATGAAGAAGGGTGATGATTAGTGGCATACAAATAATGGGGAAAAACAACATTTTTCTCGAAGCATAACGTTTTTGTCAAATATTGCAACAATATATTTGTTTTGGCTATAGGCTATAGCCAACCAAACCATAATCTACTTTGATTTAAAGGCCCAAGCCCAACAAATGGGTATCACTTGTTTTAATTTATCAATGTGTTAGTGTGGGGTTAGTTTGATCTTGTTATGTAAAGCTTTCAAGTAGCCTAATGTTTCTAGAGTAAAACGTAGTTTGTTCCCCAAAAAATTTAGTGTAGCCTACTTAGATAGCATAAAATGGGGAACAAATTATAATTAATTATTAAAGCACAGACGGGGATCAAACACGTGCCTCTCCAAGTGAGCTTAACAGTATGGGGTTCAATACATAGCGTAGTAAAAATGTAAGTATAGCATATTTAAAGTGTATTACATTTGAGAAAAGAAGGAAGGCATACGAACAAGCCAGAGTTTGGTAACACTTCACTGCAGCAACCAGCAGTGTTGATCGGACGGTGAGCTCGCGGGGCTGTGTGCGGTCACCTGGGGGAATTCGCATGTCAGCCTGGCGACACGCCCTCTACGTCACAGAGCTGCAGCCTGGGGAGTGAAGACGCTCCGCTCCACTTCGCTCCTTCACTTCGTCCTCTCGCTGCCTGCTGTCACCTCCCTCCGTCCACATCTGCAGACAGGCGCACTGCTGCGGGGGAAACATGTTCAGTCACTTGGCACGGAAGATTTCGCAACTTGTAGTCTACTGACTCTCCACGGACAGCCCTTCAGCTCAGGTAAACTCACCTGGTTCAGACTTCCAGGTAACTTTTTGTTCTTCTACGTTGTTGTCTGTGTGCAAAATGATTTGTTTCGTCTGTTTTATTGTATGTTTTCTGCAAGAACTTGTTTCTCTATTCTATTACTTCCTGAGGGAATTGCTTCTCTCCCCCCCCCCCCCCTTCTTCGCTGTTGTTGGTACACCAAGTTGTACAGGTATCAGTAAAGTTAATTGCATAATACAGGCTTCTCAGGTCAGGAAGGAAACTGTACTTTAGCCTGTGTTGCGTTGGATTATTGTTTTGTTCCATGTCGGTAGTGTTAAATAAATGTTTGAACAGGTAGAACATGCGGATTGACGTAACAGACATTTGTTACTCAGGTCACATCAATGAGCCTGTTTTGTCTTTTTATTGTAACTATGGTCACTATCTTGTTCAACTTCATGGAGCTTACTTTGATATCAGTTTTATTCAAAGCAGCTTCTCACAGTAAGCTTTTAGCATGTCTTAGGAATTGAGTCAATAAATCTCTTTTGGCCTTGGGAGAAATGGCACTGATCTCGCATATAAAGCATTACACTTTGTATCTCTGATATCAGATTTAAATGGACAAAACTGGTTTTGAAATGCATACAAGGAATTTATAGATCCAGTTTTTCAGATATTCTCAAATTTAGGGCAGCTTTTTTATGTTCGTTTAACAATTATGAATATTTTGGTCTGTAAAGTGTTGGAAAACAGTCAACTTTATAACTTTTTTTAATTCTAATTTCAAGGAAACAAGGCTGATTCCTCCAAATGTCAACTGTCTGAAACCTAAAGCTAATCTTATCACTATTATAAGACAACAAAAATGTTCCTCTACTTTAATGCACAAGTTATTGAAAAAGTCCTATGTTTTCTCCCTGTCTTTCTGCAGACTCACCTCTAAAATGGCCCAGCAGAATCAAACCTGTCATTATAATGAGTCTATGAGCTTCTTCTATAACAACAGTGGTGCCTCAGACACTTGGGACAAAACGCAGCTCATCCTGGTGAGAGTGGTGGGCTCTATCTTCTGCTGCTTCATCCTGGTCTCCAACTCCATGGTCGTAGCTGCTGTCATCACCAATAAGAGGTTCCACTACCCTTTCTACTATCTTCTATCCAACCTCGCCGCCTCGGACTTCCTGGCGGGCATAGCGTACGTGTACCTGATGTTTAACACAGGGGAGTCGTCAAGGACACTCACAGTTAAGGAATACTTCATCCGCCAAGGTCTTCTGGACGTCAGTCTCTCCGCATCGCTGTCTAACCTGCTGGTGATAGCTCTGGAGCGCTACATCTCCGTCATGAACTGGAAAGTCCACAGCAACCTGACGAAGAGGAGGGTGACCCTGCTGATCGTACTGGTGTGGGCCATTTCCATCTTTATGGGCGCTGTGCCGAGTCTAGGCTGGAACTGCATCTGCAACATCAACGACTGCTCCAGTCTGGCTCCCATCTTCAGCAGGAGCTACCTGATCTTCTGGTCTGTGTCCAACCTGGTGGTGTTCCTGGTGATGGTGGTCATCTACACCAGGATTTACACCTACGTCAAGAGGAAGACGGCAATGCTCACGCCGCACACCAGCGGCTCCATCAACCGCAAGAGGACTCCCATCAAGCTCATCAAGACGGTCATGGTTGTGCTGGGTAGGTGCTCATCATAAAAATGTTGTCTGTGCACCATCTTTAATGCAGTGAGTCAGAACATTTCCCACATTAGTCAGGTTGTTTTGCTGTACAGCTGTGTGTCACTTGTCACAAAGTCCAGGCAGTCTCTGTTATCTATGTTTTTCTGATATGAAGGAAAACCTTGAGCATTCCAAAAAAAAACACTTTCAGTAATCATGTTGAGAGCTTGTCAGTGACTTGAGGGAGCCGTATATGAAAGCAAATGAGGAGTCGTAATGTTTATTTTATTTTTCTTGATCTTAGGTTATTTGCTACTTTATAGAGTTTTTAGGGCTTAAAACCATAACTCATTATTTGTTGTTGACTTATTTTCTTAATAGACCAATCATTCAGTCTTTAAAATATGAAAATATAGTAGATGTCCCTGGCATATGCTATACAATACCGATGTATCTGTAATCCACTTTAAAGACCAACGTTCTGTACAGAGAAAGAAAAAAAAGAGCTTGGAAAGTCCAACTAATATTCAATAACCAAAGATATTCCCTTTTTTAAAGTATGTAAAACAGGAAAAATAAGCAATTCCTCACTTTTGAGAAGCTCAAACACGAGAATGTTTGGCATTTGTGTGTCATGAATTCCTTGTTGCAGCACTACTATGTCCTTTCCCAGATTTAAGAAGGCTTAAAAATGCTGCTTCCCCCTCTTATCATGCATTTTCACCCTAGATGAGGGAGCTAGATATGCTGGTCCGACTCTCTTTGTGTATGTGTTGCAACAGGACACCTTAAGTGTACTCAAATCCTTCCCCTTAGCACTTTCCTTTCATAACAGAACAATACAATATATTTTACTTAAGCGTCACAATAAGCTGTTAAATGCATATTCTCATGCAAGTATAACACACAGTGTACACATTTGAAACAGATATATTTCAGAAAGCACTGCAGGTCAGAGTAGTTCTCTCTTCCTACAAACATGCATGAGATAGTTGTAGGGGTTTTGCACAGTCGCCCTGTAGAATAAAAGTCTGTTTATTCTTCTTTGTGTCTTTGGGGCACTCGGCTTGTTGCCTGTCCAGATAGTTTGATACAGTTTTTAGCATACGAGCTGTCTGCCTCTGTACACTCTTTATTCCAGACTGCTATGTAATTATCTCTCCCTGCAAGGACACTGCTCCTCAGCCTGTGTGGCGAACCATCCACACCACACTGGCCTTCAATGAAGCGTCCCCTCCTCCACACCCTTCTGAAAAAAAAGCAAGAAGAAGAACCTATACTTGAGGACTTTTCCAATTGCTTTCAGATGCTTTGCAGATTTTCCTTAAGTTTGTGGAAGTGTAACCACACAAGTGTCATTGTTAAAATCCCCGTTGAGGTTGCTTTGACTTCAGGGTTAAATGTAAAAAAAAAAGCCCTCTTGGAATGGGCGGTGCAGATAACAATAACACACCAGGGATATCTGAGGGAGAAAATAATGAAACCTTAAGACCTCTGAGGTATTCAGTACAATCTGGGTCCCTGGGGTTTATTATTCAGGGACACAAATATAACTTGTTCCAGATAAGCAGTCTGAGCAGTCTGCTCAATTGGAACTGGAAACTGGACAAACCAGTTTGGAAACGCTTAACCCACACATTATGGCAAGAGTAAAATGATTGAGTGTCTAAGCGTTGAATAAGGATACAGTGGGACATTGAACTAATTCATTCATGTTAATATGCACTTATAATTAAGGAACCTAATAATTACTTATTAGTTTTCTTATTTACATTTGAACTTTACTCTTCATTGCCTTAGTTTGGAGAAAAAGATTATCCTTGTAATTGAATAACCTACAGTCATTTATTCCTGGTATATTTGGGACTGTTGTGGCTTGCTTGTTAAGTGAAGCATCAAACAACTCGTGCAGATTTAGTTTTCATTCTTTAAGTGCAACCACCATCACGAAATTAGTGCCAACAGAGAAAAGGAACACATGCTTGAAATGTGTGTTTCTAAAACCCCGCTGTTTTTTTCCCTCTGTTGTAGATTAAAAGAAAAGACAGTCCGTTTTTAAACTTCAGTAGAGGAACAACTGCCAATGAAAGACCATTAAGTTGGGTCTCACCCAATTTAATTTCAGTTCACTTTATTTTGGACATGTGGGCCATCAAAGACAAAGAAAAGAGGAAGAAAAACGAGTTTAAGAATAGAAATTCACTGTAAAAGTGTGGCCAATTTTTTACTTTCAGGACTAAGTGCAGTGGAAAAACATAAAAGCACTTCTGCCCGAGCCTTTCAGTCTGTGTGCACGTGTGTTCCCGCCTGTGTGTGGGAGACAAAGAGGGTGCTGTATAGAGCACCTCTTGTTTTGTTCTGCAGATGTGTTGAAGCGGTAGAGATGCAGGTAGTGCAGACAAGTTGCTACTTGTAGGTTTGTTTCACTTCCCAGACACTTTTGGTAGATCTGTTTTGTGCCCAAACGTGTTTGAAATTTGAGTTCTAATTGGCTGCTTCAGTACCCATGTGACCTAACATGTTGTTTGTGTTACCAAACACACAGCACTAAGTATTAAAATAGTAAGGGCATTGTACTGCCAACCTGCCTCTGCTTGTTGTTATGGTATTAGGATGGCTCTTCTCTGCTAAAATGTGAAGTACCTGAATAACTTTATGCATTAGCTTTTTAACGCCCTTCCTGTTGACCAGCTCACAAAATTGTGAAAATAATTGTGTTACTTTAACGGAACTAAAGTTGAAGCAATTACTGGTTGCTTATTAGATTATGACTCATCAATGTTATTGGCAACAATTTACACAGGAGATGTTTTTTTTTAAATAATTGTAACATGCCAAAATGGTCAGGTTCCAGGTTTTCTAATGCGGTTATTTGCTGCATTAGAAATGTAATATCATCGGGTTTTGGACAGGTTATCGTAGCTTAGGCAAACAAAACCTTCAAGTACAGATAAATCCATTATAAGAATAATTATTGATAGCAGCCTTAATTCAAATTTACCCCAAAGTAAGGCATATTATCTCCATCATCATAACTGTGTTTCCTGGTTTACGCTTCCAGTTGAATGTTCACTACTGACGCAAGAGTGCAGTGAACATGGACATCTCGTAAAAGGATTTTAAGTGGTTACTCAGGATTGTCAATGTCTGTCTAAGGATCTGTAAATATCTCTAATTAGTGCACATAAGAAGGATACAAGAGAGAAATAAGTGCTACAAATACCTAACTGTATACCTAAATACCTAACATTTTTGTATTTTTCTCTTTGAAGGGGCCTTTGTGATCTGCTGGACTCCCGGCCTGGTGGTTCTGCTGCTGGACGGACTCAACTGCACGGGTTGTAACGTCACAAAAACAAAACGCTGGCTGCTATTGCTGGCTGTACTCAACTCTGTCATGAACCCTTGCATCTACTCCTACAAGGACGAGGAAATGTGGACAACCTTCAAGAACCTCATGCGCTGCATTGGCAACGGCACGCGGCGGCAGCGGTCGACGAAGGCCAACGCCAGGGCTCTCAGCTCGGGTCAGGATACGGGCAACAGTCAGCCTCCATCGGAGGAGACAAAAACTGACGATCAGGGCATTCTCAAGACCTGAAAATGGAGCTTGACATGAATTAACCAGGACTTCTGTTTAGTCAAACGACTGGACGTACTGTATGAAGAAGATTCAGATTGGAGTTGACTTGAAACCATAACAGTTGGCCTCAGATAAAAATGACTTTCTTGAAGTGACACTGCAGGCCCACTGCTCCAGTGTACTGTAGATCTTCAGAGACGGAGATAAGAAGAGGCTTCCATGCACTACGAATTCCTGAAATGGATGCAAAGACGTGCTTTTCCATTTTTTTTTCTGGATTTTACAGTTTTTGGACATATACCTCCAATTCATGTGCTTTGGGAGATTCTTGTAGCTTTGAACTGCTCTGCAATGGCTGAAGAAAGTAAAAAGTACACCGTGATACATTTCTACTTGCAAAGGGTAACTTAGCTTTCACATGTGTAAATCTGATGACTTAAAGTTTCAACCTGTGTCACCTTTCACAAAGCTGTAATAGATGATCTAGTTGAGACGTGTTTTAAGACATGTTTGTAGACAGGTACTATACAACTTTAGGGTGGCTTAGGAAGTGCACCATTTTATAGTTTATTATTACTGAAAACACAGCCTGCGTATATATACTGCTGTACCATATGTATCTACCTGTACATCTTTTTAAATACTTTCAACAAGAGGTGCAGTAATTCCAACTGAACGACAGCCGGCATGATTAGCATGCTCAGCATGGTCTAATTATTTTGTCCTTTGAAATGTAAAGTCTAGAAAAGCACACCCTGTTTTCTGTTGTAAAGCTGGTTTGGCTGTTGGCAATAGATAACAAAGTGACTATTTTCTTGTGCTAGCCTTCATTATCAGTTCACCTTAACAAACAGATAAACTCTTGCCTAAAGCACATCATGAAGGCAAACTTGTTCTCCCCGTAGCATTTTAACACATTAGCTTCAACTAACCGCTGCTCACCTGTAGCGCAGGATTGTAAAATGATGTTGCAACACACTGGATTCCTGCTGGAGTTTCAGCAATACCCTGCAGGAACCAAACAGGATATGACTGAATGGACTACACTCACACAAACCTCCCTCTCTACAGACTGCGCTGACGTCTCTATTGCTGACAGGGTTCAAATGGCTTCTTCAACCTGCTGTACAGGCCTATGCCCCTCCTGTGGTAGCATCATGATATCATTAAGGAGTGTAGGAATACAACATGTGAGTGGTGATTGGAAAAACAGCTCCGGTGGTGTTTCTTTTTCGGAACAACATTTTAGATGGCCGTACCTTTGCATATGAAAATACAATTATTTTTTTTATAAGTAACCTCTTTTTGAGCTCATGTTATTTTTTCCAACATACCAATGGACATGACATGTCATGATATGATACGGAAACAGCAAGCAGCACAGTGGCTGATGTCACCAAAGGGATTCAAACTTTATTATTCTTTCACACACACATACAGGTTTTGGGCCGAGGGCGACACCGTACTTCCGGTATCCGCCATTTCACACGAGGTGCAAGCAGAATATCATAGTCGACCGAAGGCCACTTTCGAGAGTCGTTTTTCCATACATCTGCAGGCAGTCTGTAAGGGCAATCGGACAACCCACACAGCTCTAGTTTACGCTGGTAATGACCAAGAGCACACCCCTCAAGTCCAGAGATGTAATCCGAAGACATGCAGCGATTTCTTCGGTCGTTAATTCAGAAAAAAAACCTAGTGCGCTCTGCCTGGCTACGTTACCTAGCTGTTTATATTAGCACCTCCAGGATATTAGCACCTCCATGAAAATGACGTATTTATATATATATATATATATATGGCGCGCGTTGCATTGTGGGTAGCTCGTGACGTCACTGTGTGTGAAAGAATAGTAATGGGGTATCATTTTCACTAGTATTTATAGGAACCTTTTAATATGAACATCCGTCAAATTACCGAAAGTGGTTCCAATTATATTTTTTATAAAAATGATTTACAATCTTATAGAGAATGTGAATGTGGCTGTGTATTTTCAAATTCTAGCGCAGTCGAGCTGGTTTCTCCAAAATTACCTACCCCACCTTTTAATAATGCATTTTCTGGCATTATCTTCAATTTTGCCCATGCTAGCAGCAATTTTAGGTAGCTTGATTTTGAAATGCTAAAGCCAAGGTAGCATTACTTTTTAAACTGTTAACAATCGGGTATCTATTGCTGTTGCAGGATTTATTAATTCACATACAATTATAGGATGGCCAACCCATCTGCCCTGCCCGAGCATTCATTGCTCATCACCAGTATTCCTCAAGCTGCTTACTTGATAGCTGTGATGTACTCCTAGTCCTAACAATAGCCATGTTAGTTGTTTATGTTTGTAGTGAAGATTTAAGAGGCTTTTGAGTAACTTCAACTGAATGGGACTGGTATGCTCGGTATTTGGCCAACATTGCAACTTATTTTCTAGATTCAACGCGTTTTGGAGCTAGTGCTGCTAGCTATTTTCATTCACTGAAAATGCTAACGTTGTTGCCACCTGAGCATGTTAGCATGCTACACTGGCTGCAGCGTAAATGTTGCTAATACCACCTACCTGGCACCAACGTTAGCAAAACAAAACTGAGATTGCTTGTAAATCCTATTTGACTGAGGCAGACTGCCTTTTTAACTACATTAAATTCCCCACCGCTAAACTAAAGGCGGTTGTTGCATCTAGCCACTTAACTGTAAACTACATTTTATCTGACACTGACATAAAAGCTTCAAAATGCACGAGTGTGGTGCTTACCAACATATTTTATGTTGTGGAACACTAGGTTAAAAATATCTTAAACCTGTGTTAACCAAAGACCTTATCTCAGACATCTAACCAAAAACCCATTGACTTAAAGACAAGGGAACCGGAAGTGATAAGAATGCGGACTCATTTCTGGGTTATAGCACTCATCCCTGCAGCAATCTATGGTTGATGAAGTACCTTTACTTGAGATTTCTCAAGAGCTGCCACTTAAGGAGGATTTACTCCATTCAGGCCAATTAGTGGTTGACCTTTCGTTTCCAGTCTCTTATATTATTGTCGAAAGAACTGGAAAAAAATGTGATTGACTCAAAGGAACAAGATAACTCCTCTCAATTAGACTCCAAAACACTTGCAGTAAAAATAACCACTTGCTTATATATTTGTATCCTAATATAGTAAAGCTTTCTGTGATTGACAGTAAGCTGACACTGTTTGAATAATCTGTCAATGTCAACATTTAGAACTTTGTGAAATGCATTTTAACATTAAAACATAGTAAGTTATAAACTGCATATTATGTGCTTCAAGATGTAAACCACATATTGATTTCAAAGAGTGATGTTTAATATGGCATATTACATGTCAAATCTCCCCTCACTGTAGTCATTATGAAAGTATATTGTTCATAGGCTTTTAATCGTTTTAACTTCAAACCCACAGCCTTTTTTTCTCTGCTCTCATATATCAGGTTACCTGGTTTAACAAGATTTCTCATCGCATATTAAAACTCCTTTTATGCTCAGGATGAATCCGTGTATAGAACATATAACATTTTACAGTAAAGTACTCATGATGTTAAAGGTTTCAGGTTGAGCTATGATGTGATTAAAAGTAAGTAATTTCCATTCAAAACAATGCTGTATTATAGAGAGTATACTGTATTTCCTCTGGAGACCTGATGTGACTGCTTCGTACTTCTCTGGTTCTGCATTCCCAAAAAACATGAACTGTAAACTTGTGTGGTGTGGCAGGCCTTTTTTTCTTCTTCTTTTTTTTACAGCTGTGTTGTAATTATGCATTCTTGAAGAGCCAATTAAATTTCACAGATGTTCAGAAATGCTGTCTTTTGGTTTGGTCTTAATCTTAGGGCAAACAGATGTAGGCATAAAAGTAAAACGTTTAACCAGTACACAGAGGGTGTGCTGTTATATAAATAAACCCTGTGCCATAAAAGAGCAAGTCTCATAGAGGCATATAGTTCTAAGTTAAATCATGTATATAATTTACAGAATTTGGTTTCTCCTACAAAGTTCCCAGCTCAGTTTCAACTGAACACAATGATACATACAATAGTATACCTGAAGAATGGCTGCAAGGAGTTTGACACGTCTCAGACTGTCACAAGCAAGAGCTTCTTCTCTATGAGTCGCTTTCGAGTGCACAGTGATACCATGGAAAGAATACTTGAAACTGCTCACAGTCTTTGAAACAAACATTGGTATTGAGTTTTGTAAAAAAATATTTGCGGTATTAAGTGCCATCTCCTTCCATTATATTGGAGAGAAGGCAGACATCCATACGGCCGATATTTCCAACTTGGTAGCTCACACTTAAACAGTCTAGATTTAGAAATAGCACAACAGGAAAACATGATTAGAGTTGAACTGTCCCTTTAATGTCCTACAATCATGTCTACCAGGGTTGAATGTTCTAGCTAACAGTCAAGTTAATACAAAAAAAACACTTTCACTTGGTAAATAACACTAATTTGAAACAAGATACACTGAACAAAAATATAAATGCAACACTTTTGTTTTTGCTCCCCTTTTTCATGAGATGAACTCAAAGATCTAAAACATTTTCTATATACACAAAATAACCATTTCTCTCAAATATTGTTCACAAATCTGAAAAAATCTGTGATAGTGAGCACTTCTCCTTTGCTGAGATAATCCATCCCACCTCACAGGTGTCGCATATCAAGATGCTGATTAGACAGCATGATTATTGCACAGGTGTGCCTTAGGCTGGCCACAATAAAAGGCCACTCTGAAACGTGCATTTTTGCTTTATTGGGGGGGGGTCCGAAAACCAGTCAGTATCTGGGGTAGGGTTAGGGTTAGGGTAATGTTGTGAATCGAGTGGCCTGTGTTCGTCGTCCATAACAATACGCCTGCCCATACCATAACCCCACCACTGCCAAGAAAGGCTGGGTGGAGGGGGTCTGGAGGACGGGTGGAGGTGTGACCACCATTTGCCTCACGCAGTGCAACACATCTCCTTCGCATAGAGTTGATCAGGTTGTTGATTGTGGCCTGTGGAATGTTGGTCCACTCCTCTTCAATGGCTGTGCGAAGTTGCTGGATATTGGCAGGAACTGGAACACGCTGTCGTATACGCCGATCCAGAGCATCCCAAACATGCTCAATGGGTGAACATGCTGGATGTGGAGGTCCTGGGCTGGTGTGGTTACACGTGATCTGCGGTTGTGAGGCGGTTCAAATGTTCATTTTTATCACACAGCACAATGCCACAGATGTCGCAAGTTTTGAGGGAGCGTGCAATTGGCATGCTGACAGCAGGAATGTCCACCAGAGCTGTTGCCCGTGAATTGAATGTTCATTTCTCTACCATAAGCCGTCTCCAAAGGCGTTTCAGAGAATTTGGCAGTACATCCAACCGGCCTCACAACCGCAGACCACGTGTAACCACACCAGCCCAGGACCTCCACATCCAGCATGTTCACCTCCAAGATCATCTGAGACCAGCCACTCGGACAGCTGCTGCAACAATCGGTTTGCATAACCATAGAATTTCTGCAGAAACCGTCTCAGGGAAGCTCATCTGCATGCTCGTCCACCTCATCGGGGGCTCGACCTGACTCCGGTTCGTCGTCGGAACCGACTTGAGTGGGCAAATGCTCACATTCGATGGCGTCTGGCACGTTGGAGAGGTGTTCTCTTCACGGATGAATCCCGGTTTTCACTGTTCAGGGCAGATGGCAGACAGCGTGTGTGGCGTCGTGTGGGTGAGCGGTTTTCTGATGTCAATGTTGTGAATCGAGTGGCCCATGGTGGTGGTGGGGTTATGGTATGGGCAGGCGTATGTTATGGACGACGAACACAGGTGCATTTTATTGATGGCATTGTGAATGCACAGAGATACCGTGATGAGATCCTGAGGCCCATTGTTGTGCCATTCATCCACAACCATCACCTCATGTTGCAGCATGATAATGCACGGCCCCACGTTGCAAGGATCTGTACACAATTCCTGGAGGCTGAAAACATCCCAGTTCTTGCATGGCCAGCATACTCACCGGACATGTCACCCATTGAGCATGTTTGGGATGCTCTGGATCGGCGTATACGACAGCGTGTTCCAGTTCCTGCCAATATCCAGCAACTTCGCACAGCCATTGAAGAGGAGTGGACCAACATTCCACAGGCCACAATCAAAACCTGATCAACTCTATGCGAAGGAGATGTGTTGCACTGCGTGAGGCAAATGGTGGTCACACCAGATACTGACTGGTTTTTGGACCCCCCCAATAAAGCAAAACTGCACGTTTCAGAGTGGCCTTTTATTGTGGCCAGCCTAAGGCACACCTGTACAATAATCATGCAGTCTAATCAGCATCTTGATATGCCACACCTGTGAGGTGGGATGGATTATCTCGGCAAAGGAGAAGTGCTCACTATCACAGATTTTTTCAGATTTGTGAACAATATTTGAGAGAAATGGTTATTTTGTGTATATAGAATTTTTTTTAGATCTTTGAGTGGCTGGTCTCAGATGATCTTGGAGGTGAACATGCTGGATGTGGAGGTCCTGGGCTGGTGTGGTTACACGTGGTCTGCAGTTGTGAGGCTAGTTGGATGTACTGCCAAATTCTCTGAAACGCCTTTGGAGACGGCTTATGGTAGAGAAATGAACATTCAATTCACGGGCAACAGCTCTGGTGGACATTCCTGCTGTCAGCATGCCAATTGCATGCTCCCTCAAAACTTGCGACATCTGTGGCATTGTGCTGTGTGATAAAACTGAACATTTTAGAGTGGCCTTTTATTGTGGCCAGCCTAAAGCACACCTGTGCAATAATCATGCTGTCTAATCAGCATCTTGATATGCGACACCTGTGAGGTGGGATGGATTATCTCGGCAAAGGAGAAGTGCTCACTATCACAGATTTTTTCAGATTTGTGAACAATATTTGAGAGAAATGGTTATTTTGTGTATATAGAAAATGTTTTAGATCTTTGAGTTCATCTCATGAAAAATGGGAGCAAAAACAAAAGTGTTGCATTTATATTTTTGTTCAGTGTAGATGATGTAGTTACAACGTCAAACAACACCCTGGTGTTGAGTTCAGGTGCAGCAGTGAACTCTGAACGATTCTGACCTGTTGGATAGTGAAGGTGAGCTGAAGCACCTTCTGAACAAGAACATGATCAAACTGTGATTGGAGAGCCTCCTCTGCTGATTGGACAATTAGGGACAAGGCAGAGGGTGGGACTCGGGGGGAAAAAGGGTACATAAGCTGATACTTAAGATGATGCTAGACACACACACACACACACACACACGCACACACACACACACACACACACACACACACACACACACACACACACACACACACACACACACACACACACACACACACACACACACACACACACACACACACACACACACACACACACCACACACCCAAGCACCCAGTTGGTCATTCATTCGGTCAGTCAGTTCAGAGTGGGTCCAGCCACAACAGCAAACGTTCTCATGGCTCTACGGACAGCCACATCCTTTTACCTGTATTTCCTGCTGGTAAGTTCTCACATAGTAGAGGTTTACTAATTAATACACTACAACAGATTCAATTGCAGAGAAGAAATGTGGACATATTGCCACAGATATTTAAGGGTTAACAGTTAATGGACAGCACAATGAAGTGAAATGAGGGCAGGAGTGATCCATTTTTCTGTATTTACACAGAGAAAGGAATATAAACTACGGTGTAAACCAAGTGTGCGATTTTCCCATGTTCATTTATAGCTGAGGTTCCCCCCTTGCTTTTGTTGTGTTGTCAGAAACACTTGTTGCTGCAGGCATGTGGTCATGGGTTTGTGGCGTTTCTGTGTATTGCTTCGTCAGCTTCTTGTGGGACTGATTTTCTTGATTATAAATCATACTGTAATCTCGAAAAAAAGAAATACTGTTATTTTACTTAGCTGTATTCAACATAGTTATTTTTCTAGTGAAGTGAATGTCAGCTGTTGTTCAATTTGTTCTCTTTTATCACTTTGGCTAAAAGTTCACATGCTTTAATGATTGAGTTGTGTATCTAATTTGTTTACATGCTCACACTTAAGACATGCCTCACTGATAAAATACTTTACACACATTAGGCTTTTGAAATGTGTTTACATACTCCACAAATTCTTTTAAATAAAAAAGCCTCCTGTCTTTGTCTGCAGGGAGTAAATTGCTGGCATGATTTGGACAACACAGAGTACGATTGCTGGCCGCTCAACGGTCCAAATGATTACAACATGATTAGCTGTGGTGGTACGTTTTTAATGATTTAATTTGTCTGTTTGTTTGAGTTTTTCATTGCATTTGATTTGTAGTTGCTTTTGGTGATTTTATGTGAGTATTTATTGTACAATTAGATGTTGGTTATGTTCTTAAACGGCCATGTCTATAACGCATTTTATTAAAATCTGCTTATAGCACTGTATTATTATTGTTGTAAACATTCAAAAATCTTCATAATGTTTTATAACAATTCCACAAAGTTATAATATAATACAATGTAAAGCATTTAATAGGATTTTTAAGGTCAAGAATCAGAATTGCTGACATTCAGACATTTTAGATTTCATGATATGTTGTTAACAAGCACACTATAATACAGTGATAATGATGCATAATATGAAATATTATAATGTATTATAACTATGGTATTTATACTGCACTATGGTCCCTGAAAAAAAAAACGTGTTAGTCTGCAACAATCATAAAGTAATATGATTCTTGACCTTATAATTCATAACAAAATGCTTCCTAATATGTTATGACTTATTATAAAGTTTTATACAGGATAAGTATACAGTGCTATTAGCAGATTTTAACATATGCATTTATAAGTGTGCTTACAATGCATATGGGCATGGCTATTATATAAATGACTAAACAGATAGCTTTTCCTGCAGTGGCAACAAATAATGGAGACAGTAACATTTACTGCATTTACAGAATTAATTACAGTGACTTAGTAGGTAGGGCTCAAGAGAATTATCTGCAAACACAGCACACAGTATGTACTCTGTTTGAATGTGTATGTGCAGGTGACAAGCATGTGTGTTGTCACAGGTCTGGAAATGGCCTGGGTGCAGCGTCCTCCAGAGAAAATATCCAACGGGGAAGAGTTCAATGTCTCGTACACGGTGACGGCCTCAGATTCTTTCTACGAGTACGCAGTCAGGAACAAGATTTTCCAGTTCAGGTGAGTATGCTACATAAACACCTGGCATCCTAAACCTCTGCCATACCCAGAATACACACACACACACACACACACACACACACACACACACACACACACACACACACACACACACACACACACACACACACACACACACACACACACACACACACCACACACACACACACACACACACACACACACACACACACACACACACACACACACACACACAAAGGAGAATACATCAGATAAAACACTTACACCCTATTCCTCAGTGTTGAGCATCTGTAATTAAACTATCTTCATTAAAGCGCCCCTCATCTTCATGTTTAAGCTCTAAGAAACGCATGGGGAGCTGCAGATTTTTGTTTGTGCTCCCATTGTAAAAAGCAACCCCGGGGATTTGTGTTAATTAATTTTTTTGTTTACCTACCCATGTTTTCTTCTAGCAATGCGTCAGAGGCAAAGAGGTTCTGTCATGAACACGAGTGCCCGGCAAACTGGAACAACGCCAATGACATGAACTGCTGCGTTTATCACGCCAACATTCACTCCTGTCCTCTTGGTCTTATGGTAGGTACATAGAAGGTGAACAAAAGGTTTTACCAGGACAAACATTTTTTGTCCACAAGAGGCTGAAGTGCATCACTACCTCACTGCTGTTTGCTATCTACACACAAGCTACATTTATTTTGTCAATTATGAAATTAAAACTTTTTTGGAAGAAAACATAAAAGCTTTTGGTATTTTTCGGCACATGCAAATGCAGTGCGCTCGAACCTCTTGTGGCAAAAATGACAAACGACATGCACGCAAAGAATAATTTCCTAAAACTTTCTTTCGCACCTGTTTTCAGTTTATAAAAACAAAAGAGAAAACTATTGAAAATATATTTTGTATTTCTTACTTGCCTCTCAGGGCCTCCGTAGAGCTGTTGTTATCCATATTAAATATACATGTATTCCTTAAAAGTCTGTTGTATTGCAAAATGTCTAAAGTTAAAGATTATCGGATTATTTTTATGCTTTTAACAATTTCATTTTCAAACCTTTGAAACTTTAATTATCAATGTTCCTTTAAGTAACCACAGTTACCACAGTGCATTACAATATCTCGAACATAACCTCATTCCAAAAATGAAAATCTAAATTCAAATTTGGCTATACCATTACACTGAAGGGAATTGTCACAGAATTGTTGGGCCTTTTATTTACACTCTTTCTAAACGTTTATTTTAAGATTTGATATTTTCATAAACTTTAGTCCCTTAAAATACAAAATATGACTTTAGTTAGAATTCTGGAATATAGTTTTAAGCTCAACAGAGCAAATTTATAAAATAATTGTTTTTCAATTTTATTAAACATTTCTGCTAAAAGTAATTCTAGTGATCTACTCTGTGGGTTAACACAAAGCTGAACCCTTCTATTTATCCAAAGATCAGCACCTACTTACACAACAATTAAGTGTCTAAAGGGAATGTTTTGAACCTCCTGAAACTGAAACTCTGTCATCTCTTCGCAGAAAGAAGGAGGCATCTGTGGCCCGTGGATTCCTGACGATGGTAAAATCGTGACTCACACTGTCTCCCAAGCAGGCAAAATGTCCCAGAAATACTGGAATTCAAAGGTGAGCTAACACAAAACAAAATTCTTCAAAATAATGGGTAAAGTCTTAACATGTTTGTAGTATTTATTTCAACCCTGTATCCCTGCAAATACTTAATTGTAGTTTATTTATACACAAAGACACACATGTCCCAAGAAATCCTAAGTTTGTCAAAAGGCAGAAGTTCAACTTTAACTGTTCTGTTAGTACGGGAATTAAAATTGTACTTTGCAAAACATGAAAGACATACTTTTGATCAAAATGACGCCTGATCTGTGAAGCCTGACCTCTGTTATGCCGGTTTGTTATGATGCAACCCGGCACCAGGGGGGTATACTACGAAGCAGGATTTTCGCTTAGCCGGCTAAATTCAGGGAAAACTCCGGCTTTCCGGTCCTACGAAGCTGGTTCTCTTTTTAGCAGGCTAGATCTCCATGGTAACTTATGCTTAGCGGCTAACCTGGTCGTGACCAGGGGCCTATACTATGAAGCTGGTTCAACCTAACCTGGATATGTTTGAGTTAGCCGGTTGGCCTAATCCAAAACATACGCACTCTCGCTAAACTGTACTACGACGCTGGTTATCAAGTGGATCGCTCAAGCCAGCCGTGTCCTATCTAGTTAGGTGCGCGTTCACATGAAAGGGGTGGTATTTGGAGCATTCGACCAATCACAAACATGGAGAAGCGTACTGACAGCGCAGCGTCATACTTCCTGAATTAAAAGTGAACTTTAATACTAGACAAAAATGAAGAAGTTAAACTTTAAACATCCATGACTTAAACACTTGATCCAGGATCAAAGCCACATAGTCTGCACCTGCAAGGTGAATACAGCTGGCAAAAGAAAAAGTGTTTGAATGCGTACATTAACAGGTTTATGATATCACTGCCCCGTCTAAAACACGATTTGACTTTAATTACATTTGTCTCGAGTGTTTCGTCAACTTAATGTGTTGCTTAAAATAATACTTCTGCATACAGTAGGCCTATGTGACACTGTGAGTGTTGCACGGCCAGATACGGCTCAGCTGACTCAGATAAGGAGATATATGATACATTATGAAGTGATATGCCGCGGACTGTACTTAATGTTACTCTGATCCGGTTACTTATGTTGTGGTAGATATGTGGTAAGTGTTCTTAAGGCTAATGTTATAATAGTCAGATTGCTCTGTAGATGGGAGGTGATATTCTATTAATGTTCACGTTCACACAGTCGGTGATTTTTGCCGGCCGTCTTTCCTGCGACGGCAGCTTTTCTGTATTTCCTTTCTCCTGTAATATGACTTGATCGCTTTAAACTCCGCACACTGAGCTCTGATTGGTCAGCAGGCAGTGCTTTCACTGAGTTGAGCTCTTAGCCTGCAACCTAACCTGGGGGGTATACTACGAAGCAGGATTTTCGCTTAGCCGGCTAAATTCAGGGAAAACTCCGGCTTTCCGGTCCTACGAAGCTGGTTCTCTTTTTAGCAGGCTAGATTTTCCATGGTAACTTATGCTGTGCGGCTAACCTGGTCGGGACCAGGTTAGGTTGCAGGCTAAGAGCTCAACTCAGTGAAAGCACTGCCTGCTGACCAATCAGAGCTCAGTGTGCAGAGTTTAAAGCAATCAAGTCATATTATAGGAGAAAGGAAATACAGAAAAGCTGCCGTCGCAGGAAAGACGGCCGGCAAAAATCACCGACTGTGTGAACATGAACATTAATAGAATATCACCTCCCATCTTCAGAGCAATCTGACTATTATAACATTAGCATTAAGAAAGCTTAATTAAATATCTGCCACAACATAAGTAACCGGATCAGAGTAACATTAAGTACAGTCCGCGGCATATCAATTCATAATGTATCATATATCTCCTGATCTGAGTCAGCTGAGCCGTATATGGACGTGCAACACTCAGTGTCACATACTGTATGCAGAAGTGTTATTTTAAGCAACACATTAAGTTGACGAAACACTCGAGACAAATGTAATTAAAGTCAGATCGTGTTTTAGACGGGGCAGTGATATCATAAACCTGTTAATGTATGCATTCAAACACTTTTCTTTTACCAGCTGTATTCACCTTGCAGGTGCAGCTATGTGGCTTTTATCCTGGATAAAGTGTTTAAGTCATGGATGTTTAAAGTTTAACTTCTTCATATGTCTAATATTAAAGTTCACTTTTCATTCAACATATCCAGGTTAGGTTGAACCAGCTTCGTAGTATAGGCCCCTGGTCCCGACCAGGTTAGCCGCACAGCATAAGTTACCATGGAAAATCTAGCCTGCTAAAAAGAGAACCAGCTTCGTAGGACCGGAAAGCCGGAGTTTTCCCTGAATTTCGCCGGCTAAGCGAAAATTCTGCTTCGTAGTATACCCCCCAGGTTAGGTTGCAGGCTAAGAGCTCAACTCAGTGAAAGCACTGCCTGCTGACCAATCAGAGCTCAGTGTGCGGAGTTTAAAGCGATCAAGTCATATTACAGGAGAAAGGAAATACAGAAAAGCTGCCGTCGCAGGAAAGACGGCCGGCAAAAATCACCGACTGTGTGAACGTGAACATTAATAGAATATCACCTCCCATCTTCAGAGCAATCTGACTATTATAACATTAGCGTTAAGAAAGCTTACTTACATATCTGCCACAACATAAGTAACCGGATCAGAGTAACATTAAGTAGGCCTACAGTCCGTGGCATATCACTTCATAATGTATCATATTTTCTTATCTGAGTCAGCTGAGCCGTATCTGGCCTTGCAACACTCACAGTGTCACATACTGTATGCAGAAGTATTATTTTAAGCAACACATTAAGTTGACGAAACACTCGAGACAAATGTAGGCCTAATTAAAGTCAAATCGTGTTTTAGACGGGGCAGTGATATCATAAACATGTTAATGTACGCATTCAAACACTTTTTCTTTTGCCAGCTGTATTCACCTTGCAGGTGCAACTATGTGGCTTTCATCCTGGATCAAGTGTTTAAGTCATGGATGTTTAAAGTTTAACTTCTTCATTTTTGACTAGTATTAAAGTTCACTTTTCATTCAGGAAGTATGACGCTGCGCTGTCAGTACGCTTCTCCATGTTTCTGATTGGTCGAATGCTCCAAATACCACCCCTTTCATGTGAACGCGCACCTAACTAGATAGGAAACGGCTGGCTTGAGCGATCCACTTGATAACCCGCGTCATAGTACAGTTTAGCGAGAGCGCGTATGTTTTGAATTAGGCCAACCGGCTAACTCAAACATATCCAGGTTAGGTTGAACCAGCTTCGTAGTATAGGCCCCAGGATGTAAGTACTTGTCTGCTCAGACAACTTTGAGATGTGACCTGTCAAATTACTGTAAAAGTAAAGAAAACCAAGTAAAAAAGGCATTGAATGTTTAATACAATTTTGTTGCTGCGGTAACAATTTGACAGCAGAAAAATAATTGTTTTAATGATTGACTCATGCATACAGCGCTTATTGGTTCCAGATCGTTTGGATCAGACAGCTTTATAAAATAAAGTCTGATGGTTAGCTGTTGGTTTGTTTTCTTTGTATTTGGTTTAAACTATAATAACCATAAATGGCCTGATGAGTACACAGAACTGTTTGTCATGCATTGTATTTAATTAACTAAAGGACGGTCAAACATAATTTTGTTGTTTCAGTTACTAATAAAACAATAAATGTGATTTATATTGTTGACTGAGAGTAACTAATATAATTACAGTATGACATAATTCTTCCACAGTATCATTTCTTTTATGGTGTTTTTCCAAAAAGGTGGTGTTGATTCACGTGGGAGTCACCTCAGTCATTGCTCATGTCAAAATTGGAGAGATGCACGCAGCGCTGGAGTCCAAAGTGCTTGTTGTCAGTGCTCAAGGTCAGTTTCTATTTGTGGATATCTTGATTCCTACAGTATGTTCTAAATAATGCCTGGGCTGTGGCCTTGATATGTATAACTCAATGCTATACAGTATTTGCAGTGTTGACAATTGAGCACTGCAGACTTAATTACATAAGTTACCTTTTTAACCAGACAAAGGCAGTAACAGCACACTCTCATGAACTTGTGCAGAAACATTGAGGTAAATGTCAACTCGCGTGGGATGTTGCTGTAAAAAAAAGCTACTATGAGATGTTTTAAAAGATAATTCAAACTATCCAGCAGAGGTGGGGACTCGAGTCACATGACTTGACTCGAGTCGCATATTTTTTGACTTGAGACTTACTTGACTAACATTGATAAAAGACTTAACTTGACTTTGACTTGGTATTCATGACTTGAGACTTGACTTAAGCTTGAGATAGATGACTTGAAAGTGCTTGACTGTTTAAAATTAAATATTTGCGTTTGTTTTTGTAGTGAGATATTACGTTTAGTTTTTTCGAAAAACGTGATTATAGTATGAAGGTAGATATGGTGCAAAATGCGAGAGCGTGTAAAACCTGATGTGAGCACTTGCAGAAAAAAAATCTGAGCTTGTGTGCATACATTTACACTTGTATAAAATATCCACGTAACTGTGAACCAAATTTGAAGTCACAGAAGAAAAAAACAAGTTTTGTAGCTTGTAGGAAAAAAATGAACTTAGTGATGAAATGTTCACTTGCAGAAAAATACATATTATTTAAATATATTTTCCATTACAACTGCAACTTGGTTATTACAAGTTACAACCTCTCAAATCAGTCATTACAACTTGACGAATCTGCTCTGTGGCAGTATAAATAGACGAATCAGCGGTCTTGACTTTTGCTACACTTCTTGCGATAAATGTGTCGCAAAAGTAATTTTCACCTGTAGA